>NC_133658.1:195118470-195431559 GCF_037893015.1 Macrotis lagotis | reverse complement strand
GGACATTTAATGAAATGGAAGACTTCCAACAACTCCTGATGAAAAAACCAGAGCTAAATAGAAAATTCAGATATCAAACAGGAGGTTCAAGAGACAAAGGAAAAGGTTAAAAAAAAAGGAGGGTAAAGAAAAAAAACCTGATATTCAATACGATAAAACTGGCTATATCCCATTATGGGGAAAAGACTCTCATAACTCTTAAGAATTGTATTTTTATGACTCAGAATGATTTATAAAACATTTACTCCTTTAAAAGGGGGACAGGAATGAGACAGGAGGAGAAGGGGATGAATGGGGTAAATTTCATTACACTAAGAGGTACAGAAATACCTATGGTAATAGAGGGGAAGGAGGAGGAACTGAGAACCACCTGAATATCTTCCTCTCATCAGATGTGGCTTAAAGTTAACTTACACACACACTCAGTTAACTTAAAAACATCTTACCTTTCAGGTTTTAAAAGGAGAAAGGGGGGGGGGAATGGAGACAGGGATGGGGGGGAGGGGGAACTACCAGAAGGAAGGGAAGGGAAAAGGGAAAAGGGAAAGGGGAAAGAAAGCAGAGGGGTTTGATATAGAAGGCAAACACACTAAACAGGGTGGTATTCAGAAACAAAATACAGGGGAATGCAGATAATGGGAAAGCGGTGGGGAACAGAAGACAGATAGAATGGAGGGCAATAAAAAGTTAGTAATTATAACTTTGAATATGAATGGGTTGAACTCTCCCTCAAAACATAAGTGAATAGTAGAGTAGATTAAAAAACAGAATCCTACATGATGCTGCTTACAAGAAACTCATTTGAAGCAGAGAGATACATATAGAGTAAAGGATAAAGGTTGGAGCAAAATATATTTTGCTTCAGCTGAAGTGAAAAAAAGCAGGGGTTGCAATCCTTATCTCAGACAAAGCAGCTGCTATAAGAGATAGCATTAAATAAAAGATAAGGAAGGAAACTATATCCTCCTAAAAGGTACCTTAGACACTAAAGAGATTTCAGTACTGAATATATATGCACCCAATACGATAGCATCCATATTCTTAGAGCAAAATCTGAAAGAGTTACAGGAAGACAAAGATAGCAAAACTCTACTATGGGAGTCCTCAACCTCCCACTCTGAGATTTAGATAAATCGAATCATAAAATAAACAAGAAAGAAGTTAAGGAGGTAAATAGATTGTTAGAAAACCTAGATATGATACAGATATGATAGACTTATGGAGGAAACTGAATGGGGATTGAAAGGAATATTCCTTTTTCTCTGCAGTACATGGCACTTATACAAAATTGAGCATGTACTAGGACATAAAACCTAAAAATAAATTGCAGAAAGGCAGAAATAGTGAATACATCTTTCTCAGATCACAATGCAGTAAAAATCATATGCAATTTGGGACACAGAGACAAAGAGCCAGAATTAATTGGAAACTGAATAACCTCATTTTAAAGAATGAGTGGATCAAACAAAAAATTATAGAGTTAATTATTTCATACTAGATAATGACAAATAATGAAACAACATACCAAAACCTATGGGATTCACTTAAAGTGGCTGTAAGGGGATATATTATATCTTTAAATGCTGACATGAATTGGAGAAAGAGGAAATCAATGAACTATGTATGTAACTAAAAAATTAGAGAAAGAATAAATTACCCCCTCAATTAATTTCTAAATTAGAAATTCTACAAATTAATGGAGAAATTAATAAAATCAAAAGCAAAAAAGTTATTAGATTAATAAATAAAACCAAGAGTTGGTTTTATGAAAAAGCCAATAAAATTTATAAACCTCTGGTCAATTTGATTAAAAAAAGAAAGAAAGAATACAAATTGCTAGTATCATAAAGGGAAAAAGTGAACTCACCACCAATGAGGAGGAAATTAAAGCAATAATTCAGAATTATTTTGCCCAACTCTATGCCAATAAATTTGACAACCTAAGTGAAATGGATGAATATTTACAAAAATATAAGTTACCCAGGTTAAATGAAGAGGAGATTACATGCCTAAATAACCCTGTCTCAGAAAAAGAAATTCAACAATCCATCATTGAACTCCCTAAGGAAAAAATCTCCAGAGCCTGATGGATTCACAAGTGAATTCTACCAAACATTTAAGGAACAATTGGATCCAATTCTATATAAACTCTATGGGAAAAAAGGGGAACATGGAACTCTGCCTAACTCTATGACACCACTATGTTGCTGGTACCTAAATCAGATAGAGTTAAAACAGAGAAAGAAAATTATAGACCTATCTCCTTGATGAATATAGATGCAAAAAAAACTTAAAATCTTAGCAAAACAATTACATGTTATCACTAGGATAATACATTTTGACCAAGCAGGATTTATCCCAGGAATGCTGGGTTGGTTCAGTATTAGGAAAACTGTCAGTATAATTAATTATATTAACAAAAAACCTATCAGAAATTGTATGATTATATCAATAGATGCTGAAAAAGCTTTTGACAAAATACAGCACCCATTCCTACTTAAAACACTGGAGAGTGTAGGAATAGATGAA
Organism: Macrotis lagotis; assembly: GCF_037893015.1. Taxonomy (NCBI): domain Eukaryota; kingdom Metazoa; phylum Chordata; class Mammalia; order Peramelemorphia; family Peramelidae; genus Macrotis; species Macrotis lagotis. The sequence goes on along the minus strand of NC_133658.1, from coordinate 195,429,030 downwards.
CTGTTCCTTAGAATAATAACAGTATCTATCTGAAACCATCAACAAGCATTATATTCAATGGGGAGAGGCTAGAGGCATTTCCAATAACATCAGGGATGAAACAAGGATACCCAATATCACCATTACTATTCAATATTGTATTAGAAATGTTTAACTTCCACATTTAGAGAAGAAAAAAGAAATTGAAGGAATTAGAATTGGGAAGGAAGAGACAAAACTCTCATTCTTTGTAGATGATATAGTGGTATAACTAGAGAATCCAAAGAAATCATCCAAAACCTACTGGAAACAATTAGCAATTTTAGCAAAGTTGCAGGATATAAAATGAACCTTCATAAATCCTCAACTTTTCTATATATGTCTAGCAAGATACAACAGGGAGAGCTAGAAAGAGAAATCCCATTCAAAGTACCTCAGACAATATAAAATATCTGGGAGTCAATTTGCCAAGGCAGACTCAGAAGCATTTTTAAAACAATTACAAAACACTTCTCACACAAATCAAAATCAGATTTAAATAAATGGGCAAACATGAACTGCTTATGGATAGGTCGAGGTAATATAATAAAAATGACAATTCTGCCAAAACTAAACTACCTGTTTAGTGCTCTACCAATCAAAATTCCAAAAAATTACTTTAATGAGTTAGAAAAAGTTGTATGTAATTTCATATGGAGAAATAAAAAGTAAAGAATTTCCAGGGATTCAAAGGAAAAAAAGTGCAAAAGGAGGTAGCTTAGCCCTAACTGATCTAAAATTATATTAAAAAGCATCAGTCATCAAAACTGTCTGGTTTTGGCTAAGAAATAGAGTGATGGATCAGCGGAATAGGACTAGGTGCAAAAGAGATGGCAAGAAATGATTATAGTAATCTGATATTTAATAAACCCAAAAAGTCCAGCTATTGGGATAAAAACTCTCTCTTTAATAAAAACTGCAAGGAAAATTGGAAGTTAGTATGGAAGAAACTTAGATTAGACCAACACCTCACATCCCATACCAAGATAAAATCAAAATGGATACAGGATTTAGACATAACAACAATATTACAAGCAAGCTAGAAGATCAAGGAATAATTTACCTGTCAGATCTATGGAAAGGGAAGCAGTTTATGACTGAGGAAGACATGGAGAACAATGCTAAAAACAAACTAGATGATTTTGATTACATTAAATGAAAAGGCTTTTCCACAGACAAAACCACTGTAACCAAGATCCAAATAAATGTAGTAAACTGCGAAATAATCTTTACAACTAATGTTTCTGACAAAGGACTCATTTCTAAAACATACAGAGAACTGAGTCAATTAAAAAAAAAGCTTTCCCCAATTGAAAAAATCGTCAAAGGTATGCAAAGACAATTTACAGCTGAAGAGATCAAAGCAATCTACAGTCATATGAAAAATTGCTCTAAATCATTACTTATTAGAGCAACACAAATTAAAGCTTCTCTGAGGTGCCACCTCACACCTCTCAGACTGGTCAATATGACCAGAAAGAACAATGATCACTGTTGGAAAGGTTGTGTGAAATCTGGGACACTATTACATTGTTGGTGGAGCTGTGAATTCATCCAGCCTTTCTGCAGAGCAATCAGGAACTATACCCAAAGGACAACAAAAATGTGCATACCCTTTGTTCTAGCAATACCACTACTGGGTCATCACTTACACAAACATATTCATAGCAGCCCTGTTTGTGGTGGCAAAGAATTGGAAATCAAGTAAATGTCCTTCAATTGGGGAATGGTTTAGCAAGCTGTGGTATATATACATATATATATATATATATATATATATATATATATATATATATATATATATATATATATATATCATGGAACACTATTGTTCTATTAAAAAACCAGGAGGGATGGGAATTCAGGGAAGCTTGGAGGGATTTGCATGAACTGATGCTGAGTGAGATGAGCAGAACCAGAAAAACTTTGTACACTAACAGCAACAGGAGGATGATGATCAACCTCGATGTACTCACTCATTCCATTAATGCAACAATCAGGGACAATTTGGGGTTGTCTACAATGGAGAATAGCATCTGTATCCAGAGAAAGAACTGTGGAGTTTGAACAAAGACCAGGGCCTATTACCTTTAATTTAGAAAAAACCCCAATATCTTATTATCTGGTCTTGCTATCTCTTAATATTTAAGTTTCTTACTTAAGAATATGATTTCTCTCTCATCACATTCAATTTGGATCAATGTATACCATGGAAATAATGTAAAGACTGGCAAATTGCCTTCTGTGGGGAGTGGGGGGGAGGGAAGTAAGATTAGGAGAAAAATTGTAAAACTCAAAATAAATAAAATCTTTATAATTCAAAAAAAGAAAAAAGGGGAAAAGATTATGTTTTATACTCATAATCATAAGATTATGGATTTAGAGTTGTAAAAGATTTCAAACTCTTCTAGTTTAAAATTTCCATTATATATATATATATATATATATATATATATATGTACTGAGATCTAGAGAAATTAAAAAACTTGTTCAAGAACTCATAGTGAAAAAACAGCAAGTGAACTTAGGTTCACTGACTCCATTTTCAAGACCCTTTCCATGTCATGACTCCTTATTTTCTTTTCTATCCTATGGTTTTATATATAGATCATTTTTTAATCATTCTTTCTTCTGCATTGTCTACTTTTAAAGTTTTATCTTTCTATTGATATTCTTTCTCATGTTTATATGTTCTATTCTCCATGGTACATAATTTGTTACATTATGTATTTTTTTACCGTCCCTTTTCACATTACATAAAACTGTCTTGATCAGATGCACTAGCCAACTGAATATTTATTTTTATTGATTCACATTTGCTTGAACAAGAGTCAATCATGACTGTATGTTAAGCTATGAATTAGAAATTCGATCCCCATTCTCAGACACCAAGCTATATATTCACTTTATAAACCTCTTTACTGAAACCACTTCCTTTAATAGTATCAGTGCTTAAAATAACACCTGTGCTCCTTTGTTATTCAGTCTCCTACCAAGGAATTTGTAATTCCTACCATTGTTTTCTAGTTTTCTTTTGTCAAATATAGTTTATCCCCACATGAATTACTAGGAGTGAGTAATGGTCTCAGTTCTGACAAATCTTGGTAACTTTGCTTCATTACATCTTGGAATCAAATTACATCACAAAACAAGAAGACAGCAAAATTCATCATTGTTCACATAAGATACTCAAACAGCTCAAACTGCTTTAGTAGTCCTCAGTATAGAGTAATCATCCAGCACTCCTTTTTGCTTCTTCTTTTGGCTGTTACTGAATGATCTCTTCTTGGTGTCATCTGCAGATTTTTATTTTTTCCTTGAAAAATAAAACTTTGTCCTAACCAGATACAGTACTGTTCTTTACAAGAATGACCTCATAGATAGACAGAGACAATGAGGAGAGAGAGAGAGAGAGAGAGAGAGAGAGAGAGAGAGAGAGAGAGAGAGAGAGAGAGAGAGAGAGAGAAGAGAGGAGATTTTTATAATTCTCAGAAAAAAAGAGACAAAAAGCAGGAAGAAATGCAAAATTATGACAAGTGGATTCTTCAAGAGACCCTCTCATTCATAGTAATTTAAAACTGCTTCTCCCTATTCTCTCTCCCTCCAACTGTGGTTTTGATAAAATCTGATAATTGCCAATCAAAGGAGAATAGTTCAGAATCATATCATAAAAAGCATAAAATTCCTTTTAAATTGGTCAACCCTTGTTTCAGAGTTCTCATCAGTACAATACTACTGTGTAAATAATATGTATTTATGTATCTCAGCTCCATATAATCAGCTTTCTCCATCTCCTCTGTTATATTCCCACCTACAGACTTACTTACACAACCTAACTTTACCTTCATTTTTTTTTCTTTTCTTCTTGAATCATCTATATTTTTATACACTCTATTCACATTTCTTAAAAAACCTCACTTTTTTACTCCACACTTAATGGCAATGAGATCTTAATTTTTCTGTGGCTCTTCTCATGTTTGGTGAATTGTCATGTCATTCTGCCTGTTTACTGAACTAATGAGAATTCTGGAGCAAGGAATCAATAATTTATTAGGGGTTTCTGCCTCTTGTGATATGATATTAAATTGGCTTCTTAGGGGATAAAGAGAATGTACTTTCAATAACTGTCAATGAGAGGGTTTCAGGAAGAGAGTTCTTGCTTCCCATTTTAAATTTCTTCTTACTTTTTGTATTTCTTTCCTCTGATACACTTATGCAATCACTTTCAAATTTATCACCATTTATTATTGTATATCTTCACTTATAATTGACATTATCATATGTCTCATGCAAATATAGTATTATTAGAGCAAAAAAATTCTGATATAATTTTGATTTTAATTCTTAATGTAAAGGACTGAAGACACAGAAGCCAGTATAATCTTAAGATAGGAGTATCCTAACTCTCTCAGGATAAAACAAATAAACAAACACAAAAACAAACAACAATAACAACAAAAATGGTTTTTGAGATAGGACTACTTACAAATTTCACCTCAGATCCTTACCATATGTGGAAGTTATTTAAATTCTCTGGGACTCAGTTGACTTATCTATAAAATAGGAGTTTCGGACTAGATATTTGGATACTATAAGGTTTGTTCTATTTCTAAAACTATAGTTCTATGGTTTACCAGATTGATGCTGTATTTAGAGTCTGAAATTATAAGAGCCACCAAAGTTTTTAATTAAATTAACCTTGTACAGCATCAGGGTATTAATGATTAAAATATTCAGGGAAAAGGTTCCAGTATACTGAATAGATATTCCAGAGAGGATCTGTGGAGGCATATGATTATTATTTCATAGAACAAAAGGGCATAAATGAGTTGTGATCTAAAATAATGAATGGAGTATTCTCATCAATGAAATCCCAGATTCATTACAATATCGATATATTCAAGTGATCCCACAATCCCTGCTTGCCTCACTCTGCCCCTCTTTTCTCATTACTATGCCCCATCCAAAGAAGTAGATTGATATTTGGATGTGTGTAAAAGTATGGAAAAAATATGGAAAAAAAAGAAAGAAAAGGATCATTTAAATTACTTCTTCCCTTAGTAAAAAAATTAACATAATCATACTTTCTCAGTGGAAACCAGAAACAGTTTAGTTCTCTTGAAAGATGTCAGTTTGGGAGGCCTTTGGAAACTTGATTACTGTTGAAGTAAAGTATATTTCCAAAATGTGAAGAGCTATTTTTAAATTCACAGAGGTCATCAAAATACTATTTACAGAGAAAATCTGCTTTACAATGAGAAAGAAACTTATTTTATTTTGTTTAGAAAAATAATGAAGTGTCAGAATATTTTTTACATATCATAAAATAAAAAAATCTTTGCACACTGCCTTGAAAACAGTTCAGAAAGTCAAGAACATTCTTTCCGATATGGTAAAATGGTTAGATTTGTAATTGTTTTCTTCTGTTCTGTTTACAAAGATAAAAATATGGAGAGTGGAGGAAAGACAAGAAACAATAATCAAACTGTAACAGAAAAAAGGAAACTGGCAAAATTGAGAGGATATTCAATACTTAGAAATTTTTTAATAATCATATAGGGAGGGGCAGCTAGGTAGCACAGTGGATAGAGCACCGGCACTAGAGTCAGGAGGACCTGAGTTCAAATCCGGTCTCAGACACTTAATAATTACCTAGCCGTGAAGCCTTGGACAAGCCACTTAACCCCATTTGCCTTTCAAAATCCTAAAAAAGAAATAATAATAATCATATAGGGGAACACAAAATCAGTACACAAACAGAATGGCATGGATTTCTGGTGGTTCTGAGATCAAATGGGACTGGGAATTGAAGCACAAAAAGTCTTAGTAGAGAAAACAGAATCTGTGGAACCATGACTGACAGTTATGGATCTTTGTTAATATAACTGACTCCTTCAACACATGAGACTATATGGAAGTCCAATGAATAAATGACTTGAATGTAATCTTCCAACCTCTTTATGAATGGACCCCAAGTCTAATGCCAAGTCTAAAATCCATCTAGATCTTCAATTTCTTATCAATGTCTTATTTAAACTTAGATTAGCAATAAAAATTGGTTTAAACTTTACTTCAAAAATATAATCTCCCTTTTTGAGCTCTTCTCCTTTAAGCAACTATGTTGGCATTCACTAAAAAACAGGAAAAAAAAATCCTATTAGTTGTCTTTATTTGCTATAAAGTCTCAGTCCTGAAGGATTCTACATATTATCAAGAATCTATTGATATTGAAAAAAGCATTTCCATCAGAATAAGAAAGGAGAAATTGTTGTTATTGTTTTTTCCAGTTGTGTCCAAATCATCTTGACCCTATTGGAGTTTTCTTGGCAAAGATATTGAAGTGATTTACCATTTCCTTTTCTAGCCCATTTTATAGATGAGAAAACTGAAGCAAGCAGGATTAAATGACTGACTTAGGGTCACACAGCTAATATCTGAGGCCTTAGGGACATGAAGCCATTGTGCCACTTAATTCTCACCATTCTGTGCAGTAAATCACACAATATACTAATCATATTATCAACAATAGATTAAAATAATAGGAAGTTTTTCTTTTTGATGCAAATAAAGCCTTGAGACTGCATTCTATGTAATTGGAAATTATGAAAAGAAGAAGAATAAGAGTTTATACAACACAGTTAAATAACATTTCACAAAATAAAAATACTTTGTAAATTATATTAAGAAAAGTATATCTTATAAGTGCTTTGTGTAAAAACATATACTACCATTGTAATCATGTCTTTCATTACAATGAAGTAGTACAATTATGTAAATATAGAAGCTTAGTCACCTATGTATTAGGCATTGCTCAATAGAAGTTTTAAAACAAGGGAATAATACTATTCAATTCATTTCTAGGTTTTATAATGATTGTTATGACACAAAATAAACATGAAGATGACTGAAATTCAAACTTACTCCATAAATTTTACAAAACAGAGAAGACCAAGGATTCATTTTGGAGTAGAGTCTATATAATTTTATTCCCTATATGTTTCATATTATATATATATATATATATATATATATATATATATATATATATATATATATATATATATATATATATATATGTATATGTATATGTATATGTATATATGTATATACATATACATATACATATACATATATATACATGTATATGTAAAGAACAAAGGATAAACTTTAGTTCAGATCCCAAATATGACATGCATTAGATGTGTGATACAATCTTTCAGAATCTTAGTTTGTATATCTATATATGTTTCACTACTTACCTCAAAGGGTCATGCTTTTATATTCTTAAAGTACTAGATGATGAGGTAGTAATGGTGGATTATTGATGTAAAACCTCAAGTTTTACTGCTAATATATTTTCATCAAACTTTAAGTTATATATTTGATTTTTGTGGACTGTTTAATATTCCATATTTTAATTATCAGACCTCCTCAAAGGTTCATATCACCGTAAAATGGTCCAGAAGAAAAATCTCTTGATTGGAAATAAGAAGAATTGAGTATGGAACTTATCTCTGTCACTTATTCATATGTGTCCTTGAACAGTTCACTTCTCTTCTTTAAGCCTCACTTTTTTCAACTGTGAAATTAGGACAGTGGAATTGAAGTCCTCTAGTTCAAGTTCAAATATTCTAAGATTCTAAGTCTTACCTCGTTTTCCCTTTTTTTTTCTACAAATTAACAATGTTTACAGAGGGAACTGACATAGTATTACCATTGCTTTTAAATCAATAACTCATTAATCAATATAACTTGAAAAATGTTTATACAATAATTCTCTATATACTGAAAAACAATTTAAATGGACAAATCTAGTTAGATTTTATATGGTTTTTCCTTTGTAATTCCAGAGATTACGAAAATGTCAAAAATATCACATTGAAATGATTTTCTGAGGCATTTGAGGGACAACCTTTCACCTACCACTATTATCCCACACTACCCAACCACACACACGCACACAAAGACATACGCATGCACACACACTCTCCATGACTATTGTTTAGATGATTCAATCACATCATGGCATTACTTTGTCACAAAACTGTAAATGTTGCTATTGTGAAATTTTGCCCCTTTTAATGAATGATACGGTATTTAGTGTCCTCCTCACAGATACATTCTCACATGAAAAGTAATAATTTGTTCTGTAAACAAGGTATAAAAGAAATCTTAGATGCAAAGGAAATTTTTGAATAAATTGATATTATCTAATGACCCTGAATGACTTTGTCTAGTCTACACACTATTTTTGGTACAATATTATTATCCAGTAATAGTCATAATTGAACAGTTTATATTACTTTTTTGTTCATGGCTAGAGCTTGAAATTAGTTTCATGGCTAATGAACAGTTATAGGCCTCTGTGGCCCACTAAATAATTCAGTGTCAGAATATTTAGAATTTGAAAGGTCTTTTTTCTCAAACTATGTTCAAGGAGCCATCAATTTTTCCAAAATTTTCCTTTGTATTCAGGATTTCTTTTATACCTTGTTATAGAACTAATCAATATTTTTCATGTGAGAATGTATCTGTGAGGAGGACACTAAATTCCGTATCATACATTAAAAGGGGCAAAATGTCACAATAGCAACATTTACAGTTTTGTGACAAAGTAATGCAGTGATATTGAATAGTTGTTGATAGTCATGATAGATTACGTAGAACCTCACTTCACTAAAACTACTTATATGATTAAATCTTAGAATAAATGAAGAGAAATAGAATTCCTAATATATACACACACACATGTGCATGCGTATATACACAAAACATATATAGTAACATACGTATAAACTGATTACATGGTATTCTGTACTGTCAGACTAAAAATAAAGAAATATGCTCTGTTATGGGTGTCATAGGTAAGGAATGACATAGACAAGCTAGGTGGTGCAGTTGATGAAGTACTCAGATCAGTGGTAGAAAGACTCATCTTCATGAGTTCAAATCAAGTCTCAAGACACACACTACTTGTATGACCCTGGGCAAATCACTTAACTCTGTTTGCCTCAGTTTCCATATCTTTAAAATGAGTTAGAGAAGGAAATGACAAACTATTCCAGTATCTCTTTCAAGAAAACCCCAAATGGAATTACAACAAATGACTTAACAACCAAATAAACAAAGTGGAGTATATCCTAAAGGGGGAGTCATACAAAAAGGAAAACAACCTTAAGCCATGCCATATGAAGACTGGTTGAAGTAACCTGGGATATTTTGAATCTTGAGGAAGACATAATAGTTGCCTTTAAGTATTTGAATAACTACCATATAGAAGAGATATTTATTGTATATTCCTTTTAGGCACAGGAAGCCAAAGTGGATGAAAGTTGAAGAAAGACATTATAACTTTATGTTAGGAGACAAGAATCATGAAAGTTATTCAAAAATAGAAGGCAACTATTTGGGAAAGAATAAGTTCTGATTCAGTGGAAGTCTTCAGTACAAATTTGAGGTGGCCCCAAACCTTCTGTTACTGCCTATATTAGGCCCTTTCATATTCTACCAGTTATTAGTGCTCTCTTTCTCCCCTGTGTCTCCTTATGTAACCTCATATAGACTTTATATTTCATTTCTTCTGCATATGTTATAAAACTCAATAATAACAAGTTTCTTGAAAGCAGTTTTCTGTCTTTATATCCTTTGCTGACAATAGAGACTTGCAATTTCTAAAATATTCCAAGGTGACTTCATTGCTGTGGATGTTCTGCTTCTCATATGCAACTTTTGTATATATCTCTAAGGAAGTCATTCCAAATACTGGGGTGGTGGGGGGTCTTTATTGCTTCTTCTTAACATCTGTGTGTAGTGCAAGTCTCAGCTTATAGTCTGAGAGATTTCTCTCTTAGATTTGTCTGAAAAAAGCAGCCTGATAAAGGTCCCAAGTTTATAGCAATTCTGTTTTGGGAAATATAGTTATGAAATACATGAATGGCTTGTAATTATGCTGCAATTGGAAAACAAATGTTCCCTAAAAAGTGGGATTGTTACTAGACCCCTGAAGAAGGAAAAGTCATTCTTTTCTGTGAAGCTCTCCCCAGAGCTGCCCATGCCATCATGCCCCAAACTCAGAGGACATGAGAATTAGAGGATGGTGTCTATCACAAATATTGTGATATCTACCATTGCCTTCCTCATATCACTGGTGCCACTACACATAACAAGGGAAGAGTTACTCCATCCCTTGCCCCCTAGCTTTCTGACTTCCCAGACTTCTTTCTCTTCTGCATACCTTCTCCATACCCTTACAGTTTTATTTTATGTACTCCCCTATAAAGTAAGGGTATTTTTTTGAAAATAAAACAAAAATTTATTAAAAAGATAACAAGACATAGGAAGGGCTGGAGAGAGAGAGAGAGAGAGAGAGAGAGAGAGAGAGAGAGAGAGAGAGAGAGAGAGAGAGAGAGAGAGAGAAAAGAACAGCCAAGCAGTGTTGACTGGGTCATTGTCAGAGAAGACTGAGCAGCCACCTGAGATCTTTCTTTATAATAAATGGTTGCTGTTGGTAAGCCCTTTATAAATCTCTTAACTGAATCTCACAACAATGTTACAAGGTAGGTATTATTATTATCCTTATTTTACAGTGGAGGAAACAACTGAGGCAAAGTCTTGTCCAAAGTTACAAATCTATTAAGCACATGTGACTGAATTTGAACTCAAGTCTTCCTAACTCCAGTCTAGGACTCTACCTAACTGCCATTTAATGGTTGATTAAAAATGATTATTGAATTTATATCATAGAAAGCAGAGCCTAGATAGTTTCTGAGGTCTATTCCAACTTATAGATACTGTGTTTTTTATCCTCATAATCACCGAAGTATTAAATGACAATGAATAAAGAATTTTTCACCTCAATGCCCTAAATGTTCTTAACAGCAGTGAAGGTGATATTTTTTTTCAAAGTTAAGTAAAAATAAATTATTCTGCAGATAGTAATAATTAAGAACAGGTAACCATAATAAGTATTAAAAGTATTGATTCACGCTATCTATTGATTACAGTTATAAAATAAACTTTAGATATTCTATAATGTTCAGAGTTCATTCTGTTGGACCATATTGGAAGGAAAACTAAAATCAGGCCCTTTTAATATCCTTTTATTTATGTAATCCCTTATAAAGTAAGGGTCTTTATAACATAAGCCTCTTTAAATAAAGGCTAAAAGAATATTATACTGAATTAACTCTATATTGAATAAAGTACAACATTCTTTTAGACTTTTCTTACATTACTAATCATTGTAAGGTAACTTGGATACAAAAACAAACATATCAATGAATTGCAAATTCAGAAAAGCTTCATCATTAAGTAAGAAGTTGATTGCTTGGGTCAGACTTTCCTCTAAATACAATGGATATAATGCATATCTATTCATCATTGTGTCATACCATTAAATCCAGGACATTAATACCAATGACCCTCCCTTGTTTCATTATGTAACCAGCATGAATCAGATCTTCAATGATCCAAAACTAGTCTAAGTAAATAATTAAAATGAAAAGAAATGAGCTTCACACTTCAGCCTCAGGGGCATATATTACTGGTCAGAGTGTGCAAACCTCACCATATTTATTTATTACAGCTTTCATTTCAGGAAACCTAAGGGGTAGAATGAACTGATACATTTACCATTTATATTTGTGTGAGGCATTTACTACTTAGCAAAGCTAAAATGCTTCCTCTCTTGAGACCAAAGTATTTATCTACTGACTCCCCTATAATTCAAGGAATATGAAATTGTCTCATGTTACCATATCTCCCAAAAGACCTGACTTCTAGAAGAATATATTTTAAAATGTAATGGGTTACTGAATCGTCAATGTAATTAAGATACTTTTCTTATTGTTTGTACTCCCTTTAATTAAGAAACTCAGAATGTTCAGAATGTTCTAACTTTAAGGGATCATTTGAGATTATCTAGTTTGAACCCCTTAACTGTTTTAATTATACTTTTCTCTCTCAGAAAAGCAAATAAATTATTTTTTGGCTCAAGAAAATATTTTTTTTTATTTTGAGTTATACAATATTTCCCCTAATCTTCCTTCCCACTGCCCACAGAAGGAAGTTTGTTAGTCTTCACAATATTTCCATGACATACATGGATCTAAGCTGAATGGAATGAGAGTGAAGTCATATCCCTAAGGAAAAAAAAAGTATAAGAGATTACAGAATTATATAGTAATATAACAAGTTTTTTTTCACCTAAATTAAAAGTAATAGTCTTTGGTCTGTTTTCAAACTCCACAATTCTTTCTATGGATGCAGATGGTATTCTCCACCACAGTTACCCCAAAATTGTCCCTGATTGTTGCACTGATGGAATGAGCAAGGCCATCAAGTTTGGTCATCACCCCCATGTTGCTGTTAGGGTATACAATGTTTTTCTGGTTCTGCTTATCTCACTCAGCATCAGTTCATGCAGGCTTCCCTGAATTCCCATCCCTCTTGGTTTCTAATAGAACAATAGTGTTCCATGACATACGTATACAACTGTATGATTCCCCAATTGAAGGACATTTACTTGATTTCCAATTCTTTGACACCACAAACAAGACTACAAAGAATATTTTTGTACAAGTGATGATTTTATCCTTTTTAATCATCTCTTCAGGGTATAGACCCAGCAGTGTTATTGCTGGAACAAAGGGTATGCACATTTTTGTTACCCTTTGGGTACAATTCCAAATTGCTCTCCAGAAAGGTTGGATGAATTCACAGCTCCACAAATGCCTTAGTGTCCCAGATTTCCCACATCCCTTCCAACATTAATCACTGTCCTTTCTGGTCATATTGGCCAGACTGAGAGGTGTGAGGTGGTATCTCAGAGATGTTTTAATTTGCATTTTTCTGATAAGTAATTATTTAGAGCAATTTTTCATATAACTATGAATTGCTTTAATTTCCTCATCTGAAAATTGCCTTTGCATATCCATTGACCATTTGTCAATTTGGGAATGGCTTTTTTTTTGGAAATTTGACTTAGTTCTCTATATATTTTAGAAATGAGTCCTTTGTCAGAAATACTAGTTGTAAAAATTGATTCCTAATTTACTACATTTCTTTTGATTTTGGTTATGGTAGTTTTATCTGTGCAAAAACATTTCAATTTAATGTAATCATAATTATCTAATTTGTTTTTAATGATCTTCTTCATTTCTTCCTTGTTCATAAACTGCTTCCCTGTCTATAGATCTGACAGGTAAACTATTCCTTGATCTTCAAGATTGCTTATAATAATGTCTTTTAATGTCTAAATCCTGTATCCATTTTGATCTTATCTTGGTATAATGTATGAGGTATTGGTCTAATCTAAGTTTCTTCCATACTACCAATTTTCCCAAGAGATTTTTTTGTTGTTTTTTTTTTTTATCAAAGAGAGTTTTTATCCCAATAGCTGAACTCTTTGGGTTTATCAAATACCAGATTACTATAATCATTTCCTGTTATTGCACCTAATCTATTGCATTCTTAGTCAGTTTTGATGATGCTTTATAATATAATTTTAGATCTGATAAAGCTAAGACACTTTCTTTTATACTTTTTGTCATTGAATCCCTGGAAATTCTTGACTTTTTATTTCTCCATATGAATTTACTTGCAATTTTTTCCTAACTCATTAAAGTAATTTTTGTAATTTCATTTTGTAGGGCACTAAACAGGTAATTTAGTCTTAGTAAAATTGTCATGTTTATTATATTAGCTCTGCCTATCTGTGAGCAGTTGATATTTTCCCAGGTGTTTAAATCTGATTTTATTTGTGTGAGAAGTGTTTTGTAATTGTTTTCAAAAAGTTTTTGAGTCTCCTTGTCAGACAGACCCCCAGGTATTTTAAATTCTCTGAGGTTACTTTGAATGGGATTTCTCTTTTCTTTCTCTTCCTGCTGTATCTTATTAGTCATATATAGAAATATATATTTTTACCCCCCCTTTTTTTTAACCTTTTCATGTGTCTCTTGAACCTCCTGTTTAATGTCCAAATTTTCTATTTAGCTCTGTTTTTTTTTCATCAGGAATTGTTATAAGTCTTCTATTTCATTAAATGTCCATCTTTTCTCCTGAAAGAGAAGGCTCAGCCTTGTCAGATAGTGGACTCTTGACTGCATTTCAAGCTTCCTTGCTCTTCAGAATATCTCATTCCAGGCCTTTTGATTCCTTAATGTTAATGCAGCCAGGTCCTGTGTAATCCTTACTGTGGCTCCTTGGTATCTAAATTGTTTCTTTCTGGCTGTTTGCAGAATTTTCTCTTTTATCTGATAGTTCTGGAATTGAACAGAACATTCCTTGGTGTTTTCATTTTAAGATCTCTTTCTGGAGGGGATCAATGCATTCTTTCAATAACTATTTTGCCCTCTGGTTCCATGATATCAGGGCAGTTTTCTGTCACTAAATCCTGTAATATTAAGTCCAGGCTTTTTTCTCTTCAATGTTTTCAGGAAGACTTATTATTCTCAGGTTGTCCCTTCTTGATCAGTTCTTGAGGTCAGTGGTTTTGCTGATGAGGTATTTTACATTTTCTTCTATTTTTTCCATTTTTTGTTTTTTGTGTAACAGACTCTTGCTGTCTCATAAATCCTTTAATTTCTGTAGATGCCATTCTTTTTTTTTTTTAGAGAAGAATTTTCTTCATTTACCTTTTGCAGTTTCTCTTCCAATTGGTCAATTCTATTTTTGAAAGAGTTTTCCATTTGACCAATTGAAATTTTGAGAGAATTATTTTCTTTTTGCATTTGTCCAGTTGTATTTTCCAGTGATTTGTTTTCTTGTTAAAAGTGTTAATTATCTCTCCCAAATTTTCCAGTTGATTTTTAAACTCCTTCCTTATTTCTTCAAGGATGTCTTTCTGTGATGGAGACCAGATCATCAGAGGCTCTAGCTCTCTCTGAGTTAGGGTCTTTTTCTTCTAGGAATTTTTCTATGGACCCTCTTTTTCTCTGACTTTTCTCTGAACTTATTTTGGCGAGGGGCTGGTTCACAGAGGTTTGGTGTTAAGATTCCTAGAAGCTTTATTCACTGGATTTAGAAACTCCAAGTGGGCTGACCAGTAGGCTATATTGGTTGCTTCTCTGGAGTGTCTGTGACCTTAATTTGAGGTCCTCTCCCTTAGCATGGAGTGGGTGTATGAAACTGTTGAGTACTTTTATCTTTGTCCAATAGTAGGTTTTTGCCCTAGGGCAAGGTAATTGTTCTCCCCATTCACAGCTGAGGGAGGTCTGATGCTCTTAACCTGGGGAAGAGGTGGGCTATAATTCTGTTTGTTCTGGGAAGAGGATTCAGCTGAAATGAATGTATGATTGCAGTTCTCTGGCAATGGAACTCACCCTCAAATAAATTTGTTTTTTAAAAAGCTAATGGACTCTAAAATTTCAAGGAATTTTCATATTGTGTTTCAAAGTGTAAATGACACTAAGCAGCACAAAGAGAATTTGGGGAGAAGGAAAATGTACTTTCAAAAGTTATACTATTTTGACTTGTTAAATAATCAATTTTCACAACTTTCTTTATTCAAATTATTTATTGAATTATTTCAGTGACTTAGACTTGTACTACATGTAGAAGTAAATTTTCTGGTTATTAAATGTATTTTGGTCTTTAATCAAAATTTGTTTTTTTAACTTGAATTTTTTTATAAAGAAGACATGAATATGACAGAAAATTGTTAATATTAAATATAATATTTATTACCTTCCACTCCCTATTAATGAAATTAGTAATGTAAGAATTCTAATAATATCCTTGAATTTTTACTCTTAAGATATTTACTCTCCATTGGGTAGAACAGAACTATGCCCCTACCCTGGGGTTCTTACCATTTAAAGGAACCTAGCTTGAAATGGACTTCAGATCCTAATGTCTTTGTACTATTCATTGTACTATATGTACACAATGTACTATATATTGAGATTTATGCCAATCAAGATCATGAAGGGAAAATTGACCAGAATGAACGGGTATTTTTGCCAGATTGCTAAGGGTGACTGAGGTCTCATGACCAGTCTCCCCTGCCCATCTTATCTGACCCTTCTCCCCTTGCTAAAAGATCAAAGTTATTTTATTTTCTTCTAAGTTTTCCTCTTGGATTTTCCTGTATTCAGATGTGGGTGACCCCAAAACTTTTGGCTTAAGACCCTGCTATCTCTTTAAGGGGTACTTTATTCTTACTTAAGAATTTGATTTCTTTCAGGTCTTAAAAAACAATTTACACATCAAGTCAATTGATAGCCTATAAAATTCAGTAAAATGTGTAGAACTTTATTATTATTATTATTATATTCATTCAAGGTAACAAATTCCTATAAGAATAAATGATATATGATGCATTTGATTTGGGGCTATAAGATTTAGACACTGGAATCAATAGGTTGCCACTTTTCTGTAATTTTTAGTCTTAATGATATGGAGAAGGTAAGAGATCCACAGAGTGGGAGCCATCATTACAATTCTAGTATGTGTCATATATAAGACTAGTCTTCTTGAGTCCTGAGGTCTAAACCTAGTTTAAATCTTGTGAATTATAATGCTCTTTTTATTTGGAGAACTAAGATAGGTCAGTGAGAAACTTTATGCCTAGTACTATATTTCTAATAATAAATTACAACTCATTAATGAAATCAGTAATTAAAGACTGTCACAGTGAAAACAGTAGACATTACTATTAAGTGACAAATTACAAGAAATAATTTAATTCTAGTTCGATTGTACTGACACTTAAAAATATATTCCAATACTTCTAGCTACCAGCAGTATATCAAAGAATCTATCTTTAAACTAAAAATTAGTAGAACTTGAAAAGTCTCTTTACTAAGACAAAATATAAGGCTTGGTGAGCTTTTGAGCACTAGGAGGGGTCACTTTGGAGTCAACCACATCTCTCAGAAATGTCTACACTGAATAACTAAACACATACCCACACCCACAAACACCCACAAACACCCCCCCCCCACACACACACAGGACACACACATCACACACACACACACACACAACACACATGGAAATTTATCTCAGTAGAGAACTGGTCAAAGTTTCCTGAAGAAAATGTTACACATAACTGAGCCATCACTTTGAATGGTTGACTACATTATCCTCACTTCCTCTAAAGATAGATTACCTTGAACAAAGCCTAGCTGGAATGTAAGTAATTGTTCTTTTTTCATGATATAAACATAAAGTATTTCATTTTAAATTGATTAAATAGATTTAAATAGATGAAAGTCCAAAAAATGATCAACATTATTTTCTTGGATTCATTAAAAATTTCTTAACATGTGATGTGCTAAAATATGCAATATGGTGCAATGGAAAGAATCCTGGAAATAGAATTAAGAGGTTTATTTATGCATCCTAGCTCTGACACTACTAGATAAGTGACCAAAATAAGTTGTTTTCTGATTTGAGCTTCAGAATGAAAAATTAAATCCCCATAATCCCTGCCCCCTACATGGCTCCCTATCCTAATTTCTCTATTTCTACAAATGATGACTGGTATTTTCTTTCCACTTTTAGGGGTTGAGATCACCCTTTTTCTTAGCTCTACACAGACTCCTAAGTTTGTGTTCTCAATCATATTCCTCCCCAACTCCTTTAAGAAACATGCTTTCAATCTTTCTCTTACTCTCATCATGAAGATTTCCTTAATTACTGACTTTTCCCCCACAACTAACAAATGTGTTCAAGTGTTTTCATTCCAAAAACAAAACCAAAAAATTTCCATTGACCTATTTATTTTGATGATGATGATAGCAGTAATATATATATATATATATATATATATATATATATATATATATATATATATATATCCATTTGAATCTCACAATATTCCCTATGAGGAATGTACAATTATTATCCCCACTTTAACTTTAGTAAACTGAAAATGAGTGATGTTAAGTGGATTATTCAGTCATATAACTAGTAAGTACCATCCCTTCAATTCTCATGTTATTTTCCCCTTACCCTTTACTGACAAATTTCTTTTTTAATGTTTATATATGCTTTTTCCACTTTCTCACCATCTAATTATTCTTCAATACTTTGAAATTTGACTTGTAATCCCCCACCCCTACCAACTGAAACTGCTGTCTCCAATAACCACTAACTTGTCATGTGTGATCTCAATACTTGTTGCTTGTACCACGGATCACTCCTTCTTCATAGGTACTCTCTGCTCCTTTGGCTTACATTAGATTTTTGTCTCCTAGTTCTTCTCCCGCATAGTTCCCTAGTTTTTCTCTTCACTTTCTATCCATAGTTCATTTTGATAATTCATCATTTTAGGTCTTCTCTTTGCATATCCTCTTCCTGCAGGATCCCATCTTTTCCAATGTCTTTAACTATCAGTAAATTTCTCAATTCCATATCTCCAGTTTTAATTTATCTTATTCAATCCATTATTTGAATTTCAATTACCTGTTTAATATCACTGCATAGATATATTCTGCAGGCACCTTTAATTCACCATGTTTAAGACCATGTTCAATCCTGAACATATTTCTTCTTTCTATTAATGTCACCATCATTCTCCCAGTTGCTCTGACTGATAATTTGGAGTCATTTCTCATTCTTCCCCCTCTCTTACTTCAGACAATGAATCATTTATTTTTTCCTGTTGATTTCATATTTGTAGTGTCACTCTAACTATGTAGATCAATCTTAGTCTCTCTGTAGTTCTATTGCTTTTTTTTTTCAGACAAGTATTGCAACAGTCTTCTAACTGGTCTCTCTGTATTCATTCTTATCACTCTCTAATCTATCTTTCACAAAACTGACAAAATAATTTTCCTACTACGAAACCTATGTCACTTCCTAGGCAAAAAAAAAAAATATCTTGAATTCCCATTGACTAGCAGATGAAATAAGAATTCCTTAATTCCTATTATCTCTAGAATCAAATTCTTCTGTTTGGTATATCACTTCAAAATTTACCACCTTCATACTTTTCCAAATCTTATTTGTTCTTATTCTTATATGTTTTGCTTCAATACTCTATAATCTTGCCATACTGGTGTACTCACTGTTCTGTAGAGATGATAAACCTGTCTTCCTTTTCATGTCTTTGTATGTTTCTTTTATGTCTGGAATACACCCCATTCTAATGCCTAGCTCTGGAAACTCTAGTTTCCTTACAGACCCAGCTTAAGTATTATCATTCATATGAAATATTTCTTGATTATTCAACTGCTCCCATTACTTGCTTGTACTCATTTTTATATATTCTATATTCTCTTTTGGATGATCATGTTCTCTTCCTCATTAGAATGTAAATTTTTATGGAAAGTGTTATCTCTTTTTTTTATCTCCAGCTCTTAAAGTGTATTAGCTCTGGTATATAATAAGTATTCAATAAATGCTTTTTGTTTAATGGATTGATTAATCTTATGTAGTATGTTTCAGGTCTACAAATTCTAGACTTATTTTATATAACTTCCTTTCTTGTACTCTATATTATAGGTAAAGAATAAATGAATAAATGATATACAACATTATATAATATTATAAACATAACCAATCATTATGCAGAGGGCACTACAATTCATGATACTTTTGGGGGGTGGGACAAATGGGAATACATGATTTTCCCAAGGCCATCCAGCTAGCTAGTATCAAGTCTCTGAGGTCATATTTCAACTCAGATCTTCCTAAATCCAAGGGCAGTGCTCTATCCATTATGCTACCTACCTGTCCTTACAAAATACTTTTTTTAAAGGTGATTGATTTAATTCTAAGGTTGACAAGACCCAAAACTTCAGTCTTTAGGTATACTATAGAACTTCCAGTAGAATTTAAACTTTCTATGAATAATATTCCTAATTAAACTTAGAAAAATGAGCTAAAACATTTAAACACTTACGTTTACAGGTAGGTGGCTTTCCTTTGTTACTCCACAATCCATCTTCTTGACAAGTTGCTGTTCCTTGTTGACTAGATTCCAGCCTGAAGCCTTCATTACATTCATAATTAACTTTACTGTCCAAAGTGAATTCATTACCCAGCAATGATCCATTTCCAGGAGATTCTGGAATGCCACAGGAAACAGCTGAAAATGAAAAAAAAAATTATAAATCTCTTATATGAAATCAAAAATATTTATTTCATTGGGTTTTTTTCTATTTCAAAAGTTTGTCAGTAAAGGACTGTGAAAAACTTTAAAAAATGTATATTATTAAACCTAATATTTCCCTGAATAACTGCAAGAAAGATGTAGCTATTTACATATTTTTTTTTGTTTTTTGCAAGGCAAATGGGGTTAAGTGGCTTGCCCAAGGTCACACAGTTAGGTAATTATTAAGTGTCTGAGACCAAATTTGAACTCAGGTACTCCTGACTCCAGGGCCAGTGCTCTATCCACAGTGCCACCTAGCCACCCCATAGCTATTTAAATTTTTAAACAACTGCACATTAAACTAAGATTTCTTAGTGTCTTCCTAGAGATTAAAGGGAATATTTTAAATATTGAATTTCCAGTCCACATGTGGGTGACTGTTTTAAAATGTGCTCAAATTTTAGGGCTGAAATCATTTTAATGTTTATTTATCCAAACCCTTCATTCTACAAGTGGAAAAATGAAGAGGTTGAGTGACTCTTCCAAAATTCTATTTACAGCAAAGGATCCTTGTCTCCTAAGTCCAATATAAATGTCATTATATCATACTGCTATTTAGTTTCTTAATTTATCTTGCTGTTCAGTTTCAACTATAGTTATGTAATAGGTGCTAAGTGATTTAAAAAAAAGATGTTTCCTGAAGTCAAGGAAATTAAAAATCTAATGGAAAATTTTATTCCTATTATTTTCTTGAATTAAAATTCATGACAAATTATCATAAAGATCCCACTGTTGGCTATATAGTTTGAAATTAATGATAGAAAAAGATCCCATTTACACCAAAATATTTATTATAGTAACAGAAAATTCAAATATATACATATAAATATTTATATGTGTATACATTATTAAGAAATAAGAAAATAAATTGTGATACATGAATATAATAGAATAATATGGTACCTTAAGAAATTATATTTGCCAATAAACAAATATTGGGAATCTTAAGAACTAAAGCAAAATGAAGTAAATCGTATGAGGAAAACAAAGATGAAAACAGAGAAAGGTTTAAAAAAAGAAAAAGATGCAATTATGAAATAATAATGATCACACTGAGGAAGAGTTGAGAAATTGCACAGCCCTCCTTTGAGAACTATAAGACTGTGATGTAGTGCTTTGTATATACTTTTCATATCATACTTGTTTGATGTGTTGATCATTTTAGTTGAATTAAACTTTTTCATATACATACTTGTGAATATATTCAAATACATATATATGCTTTGGCTTGGTTAAATTATGGCTGTTTGGGTTGGTACACAGAAATATCTAGAAATGACGGAGACATAAAAACATAACATATAAAATTAATAAATATCCAAAACCCAGGTACTTTACACTCAGAATTTATATAATTTGGGGAGTGGGGGAGGACTTAGACCTATGATGTCATTTGTGAGGGGAATTATCAGTATGGATACTATCTCTAAAAGTACCTATGAACATTATATTCATACCAGTATGAATGTGCTATATTGATATGTAAATTATAACTATATGAACACTTTAAAAGATTACTATATAAACATATATGTATATGTTCTACAAATCTGAGTTTCAGTCTTTTGTATGAAACACTGACATACCCATCTGTGTAACCATGGATTGCCTAAGCCCTTCTATTGAAACCCATTCTAATAATATTTCCACTGTATTACTTTGCTTTCTTTCCCTAATCACATGATTAAATTTCTTTTTCTTTACATTTTCAGTTTTATTACAAATTGATTACAAATATTTGCAGATTTCGCTAGCATCCTGAAATGTATTTTTATTTATTTTTTTATATTTTAGCCATATGCACATGTACATTTTAAAGTTACAAAATTTCCTTCTACCCTTCCTTCCCACCCACCTCTCAGCAGGGTAGCATTGTACATACATATTTTTAATAAACATATTTACAGATTAGTCATTTTCAGTATGAGGAATTAGGATTGAGGAAAGAGATACATAAGAGACAATTTTTTTAAAAGTGTTCATCAGATTCTGAAGGGTTTTTATTTTGTTTTGTTTTATTTTTCTTTCTCTAGAGAGGAATAACATAGTCCATAGCCAGTCTAATACAGTTGTCCTACTTCTCTGAACTCCTGAGAGGAGCTCCTTCCATTAGGTTGATCATAATGTTGTTGTTAATGTGTACAATGTTATCTAGGTTCTGCTCCCTTTGTTCAGCATCAGATCCTATATGTCATTCCATGCTTCTCTATAGTCCAACCATTAATGGTTTCTTATAGAACAATAATATTCCATAGTATTCATGTACCATAACTTGTTTAGCCAATCCCCAATTGATGGGCATCCCCTCAATTTCCAATTCTTTGCCACTACAAAAAGAGCTGCTTTGAATATTTTGGAACATGAAGGATTTTTCCTTTTTTTAAACAATTTCTTCTGGATATAGACCTAGAATTGGTATTTCTGGGTCAAAGGGTATGAACATTTTTATTGCTCTTTGGGCATGGTTCCATAATGCTCACCAGAAAGATTGAATCTGTTCACAATTCCAGCAACAATGTATCAATGTCCTAATCCTCCCACAACCTCTCCAACATTGATCATTTTTCCTTTTTTCTCATTTGGCCAATTTAATAGGTGTGAGATGGTACTTCATTGTTTTAATTTACATTTCTCTAATCAATAATTATTTAGAGGATTTTTTCATATGATTACATATAGCTTTTATTTCCTCATTTGAAAATGGTCTGTTCATATCCTTTTACCTTTTATTAACTGGGGAATCATGATTAAATTTCAAACACATTATTGTAACAGGTATTAAGGGAAGGAAGATAATAGTTCCTCAAATCAAGTAGACAAATTTAAACTATTGTAAAGTTAAATTTACTTATATTTGTACATATATGTATATGTGTATATCTATATGCATTGACAAAGGGAGTTTTCACACTAAGAATCCCCTACAGTGATGAACTCACGGGTCCTGATAAATATATACACACACATCTAAACATACATACACACACACACACACACACACACACACACACACACACATACCCCAACATATAAAACTACCCTATCCTTGTAGGGGATCCTTTGTAAAAAGAATTCAAAAATGGGAAAAGGAGAAGCAATTCAGCATAAGTAAGCAACATATCAGCCTATTTTGATATTTTATAAAATGTTATAATTTATAATAATCTAAAACTTCAAAGAGGAAAGGGTCATTGATTGTTAATAATCTCTTCTTTCCATAGTTTCTGGCTTATAGTAAACCCTTAATAAATATTTGATGACTTCTTGATGTGATTTCTTTGTGGTCAACCTTGTTCCTTAAAATTATACAGCATCTCCTCCTTTTCCCTCCTTTTCATTTGTATATTGTAGTCATTATGATTATGTATCTACAAACACAAATACATACACATGTATGTGTGTGTACATTTTCACCCCAGCTCTGTTCAATTTACTTTGCATCAGTTAGCATGTCTTCCTGGGTCTCTCTATATTTTTCATATTAATCGTGAAACTCAAGAGGCAGATGTATATATATGTGTATGCATTTGGATATATACACATATACATTTGAGTTGCAAAATGTGTGTACATGAATATATGCATATACACGATATGTACATATGTAAGTATGTATACATACATAGTACAATAGATATATACATGCTAAAAATAGATACATATTTTCATATATATATATATATATATATAGTTGATATAGATAAAAAGATATATCTCCCAACTTGTTCCTAAAAAAACAACAGTAGTTCACTTCATAAAAGCCTATGCTTAGGTTAAAACATGACTTTCTGTAGTTACTTCATCTCTGAAGCACTTACTTATCTCTACATGTATTTCTTTTCACTGTGCATTCACAAAGGTTTATATGAAGCCATTTAGGAAAGCCAAAAACCTGAGAACATGGCCTAAAGGAGTATAGGCAGACATAATGTTCATGGCCAACATAGTGTTCATTAATTTCAAAGATCTTATTCAAGCAAAAACAGATGAATTTAGAGTATTTTTATGCCTGTTATTGGGGAAAGGAATGAATGGAAATAATTGTACCTCTGAGTGGATTGTGGTCTACATTACTGTTTATGCAGTAAGAGAAGATTTGGGTGCCAAAGTCTCTTCAAAGTTTGATTGATATGGCAAAGCAGGGCATAGCTTCTGAGACAGGAAAGTTGTAAAAAAAAATGACATATTGAAGACTTAAAAATGAGCTTAAAAGGACCCAGTTGAACTGACAGTAGACCTGGCAATTCAGATCATTATTCAGTCTAGGCCCTGAGATAAGATTAGTAACTGCCATAGTAGCCTGAGGTTACAACATACACATCTAATTAAATAATAATGGTGGGCACAGTCTGAGTACATGAGGCTTGACCAGTTTAAAGTCCATATGTTGTGCTGACCTCTCTACCTTCTAAGAATTTGCCTACCCAGTCTCCACCCCATCCATGAGAACGAAAGACATAAAATCATACCCTAATGCTATAACTACAAAACCTCAGTAATGCAATTTAAGCCCAGAGCCTTCTTAATTGTCTTTCAAACGTTTCGTTCTCCTCCTGGTCCAAAAGGTATTCTCTATTATTCTGCAGGAAATACTAAACATTTATTTATAAAAGCAGCTTATATACATTTACACTGTTCTGAGTTGGTAAAACTTGGCAAATCATATGATTCTTCTTTCTAAATTCTCCCAGCATGGATGTACTTGGATAAAAGAAACAAAGAGTTCTTTGAAATCATCCAAGGTGGTTGTTTTCTGCTGCTCTGCTGTAGTTCATCCAGTTTGGTGTAGGTGTGTGGAATGGGTGTGAACTTCAGACCTTATAGAGGGCTGCTTAGGGAAGTGAGGTCAGTGTCCTTCAATCAATTAGGCAAGACTCAATCCCAGGATTTACTGGCTCTGTGTTTCTGTCCATTGTGCCAAAATGGCTTGTTGTGGTCCAATTAATGTTATCCAAGGACGGGCCAATTTGAATTCTTCTGGTTCCTAATGATTTCCAGTTTCCTTATCTTCTTGAATAATCAAGTTCTTCTTGCAAAACCTATTCTTCACCCAAGAATCATTTAATTTTTGTTCCAAAATACAATGAATGGGAACATCATGAAATATGTCTAATAAGGTAATAACTGAGAAATTCAATGTCCATTCTTCCTTTTAAAATCTTTGCCATATAGGTTTAATTTTTTTTCTGAATAAACGTTGTTAACACCTTAAATTCAATTTCTTTGAAACTACTTCCATTGATCATCATCGTGAAAAGGGAATAGACTGATCAGTTTCTCCAAAACAGATTGCTGTACAAAATAGTTTCACAGTAGGGCATATAAAAATTGGTGGGTTCACCACAAATACTCTGTTTTCCTTCCTTGTTCTCAATGAAATAGAATGAATGTATTAAGAATTGAAATTCCAAGTTCACATTAAACAGAGGATTAAATATACAGCAATGACTTCTGGGGATCTGTAATCTTTTCAGAATGAGAAGTAAAAATGCTAGTTGATTGTAGGCTATTATACATGAAACAAATTTCCCAATTCCATAGAAAATACACTTAAAATAATGTATCCTCTTCAATAGGTTTTTCCTCTAGTTGGAAGTGGGTGTCTCAACTGGTAGCTGTGATCATTACAGATAAAGGCAGATGTTCAAGCACTTCTGAAACGGACTTTATAACTCCCTGTTGTTGTCCTAGAGATGTAGTAAAACAATACTAGATAATTCCCTGACAAATGCCAGAAACTGAAGATTAGCAGGTCCAATAGATAGGAAAACTGATTTTGAATCATTCTACTGCATCTGGATTCCCATTGTACCTTCAAAATGAGTCTCTGTTTCTTCCTCTGTAAGCTGTCTTCACCACTCCAAGGTTACTTCCTTCTCTTCTTCATGTAATTTTGGGCCAAAACTGGCAGAATGCCAGGTCACAAAGGAAGGTGCATGCAGGGCATCATTTTCCTCACCAGTTGCTATTCTTAATGACATGCCATAGAGCATTATCAGATTTTACAAACTACTTACTTTCCAATGACCATGTAAAGTGGGTAGTGAAAATATTATTATTCAGGTTGGACACAAGAAAGACTTGGATCACAGGAAAATGCAATGATTTGAGCTTTGGACTCCTCATCCTCCAGGGTTTGGACTCCTCATCCTCCAGGGTTCCTTGAGCATGTGTAGTAAAAAAAAATATGGAGCAAAACTGAATGTTCAAAATATTCACCTTTGATTTTTATGATATTCTTTTTGTATTAAAAGAGATGATTGTTTTGCATATGCAATATCGACTTGTTGTTAGAATGCATTTAATGTTGTCAGTATCTTTTTGGATAATTCTGATTCGAGCTTGCATTGTTCCAATATTTTCGGTTTTTCATCATGACTTTCCTTCAGATTATCATTTGTTCATGCTCACAAACCTTAATTTCTTTACTACTCATTGAAGCAAGTCTAAATCCACTTCTCATCTAATTCTCTTAGGTGGGGAGTAAAACACTAAGTGACACTCCTCTGACAGGTTAATTGGAAAAGATAAAATTCTAGAAATATATAAAAAGTCTTTACCAATAAGGTTTTAACAATGTCTTTAGTGCTGTTCTTCAAAATCATTCTCTGCCTTTCCAGGACACTCAATACTGAAACTAAAGACATATATAACTTTTGTCAAAAGAGATTTTTGGCAGAAAGAAGAGAAAGAATATCTGTAGACTGCTTAGCAACAATGAACACTTTATAGGTACTACAATTTATTTTTTTTTAGGTTTTTGCAAGGCACTGTGGTTAAATGGCTTGCCCAAGGCCACACAGCTAGGTAATTATTAAGTGTCTAAGGTAGGATTTGAACTCAGGTACTCCTAACGCCAGGGCTGGCGCTCTATCTACTGCACCACCTAGCCACTCCTACAATTTTTTTTAATATGACAAAACAGAAATTTGGAGCTGGAATCAAGATGGCAGTGCAAAACTAGGAAGCTCCTGGAGCTTTTCCCTAAACAAATTTAAATGAAACTTCTAAATAGACCCTAAAAGTACAGAATTCAGAACAACAAGAGTGAAACAAATTCTGAACTCAAGATAGCATAGAGGAACTTCAGTAAAGGTCTATCTCAGGTGAAAAAAGGAAGTAATGGGGAGAAAGGGGGAAAGAAAGGGGAAGGTGAGGCTGATAAAAGAAAAGGGGAAAGCAAAAGTAAAAATAAAGTTAAAGTTAAAAAAATTAGAGTAAAAGGTGAAAGGAAGAAAAAAAGAAAAAGGAATGACAGAAGAGAGGGCAGACAGAGAGGCAATAGTTAGAAGAAAAACATTGGTGAGGAGGGAATAAGGGGAAGGAGGAAAAAGTAGAGAGAGGGGGAATACAGGATGAAGGGAAATAAAGAATTAGTTATCTTAACATGAATGTGAACAGAATGAACTCTCTCATAAAATGGAAGAAGATAGCAGAGTGGTTTAAAAAACAGAATCTTAATATATGTTTACAAAAACACATGTTTACGAGAAAACATGAAGCTGAGAAATACACACATGGTAAAGGTAAAAGGATGGAGCAGAACATATTGCGCTTAAACTAAAGTAAGAAAAATTAGGAATAGCAATCTTGATCTCAGCAAAACAAAAGCAAAAATAGATCTTATTAAAAGAGATAAGGAAGGAGAAAGACATTTTAAGTCTAAGCTTCATTTATAAATGTTATTTGTGAAATTCTGTAAAATATTCCTATAATGCCATCAATTAGGGAATTACTGAACAAACTATGGTATACGAATGAAATGGAGTACTATTGTTCTGTAAGAAATCATGAGCAGCCTAATTTCAGAAAAACAAGAAAAGACTTACATGAACTGATGCTGAGTAAAGTGAGTAGAGCCAATTATAAATATTAACAGCAACATTGTAAGATGATCAACTATAATGAAAACAGTGATCAGGGACCCTGAATATCCTATTAAGGAAAATGAATCTATATCCAGAGAAGTAACTATGGATTCTGAATGCAGAGCAAAGAATGTTCACTTTTTAAAACATATGCTTTTCTTTCTTTCTAAAGACTTTTCCCCCTTAGTTCTAATTCTTCTTTCTCAACAGGATAACAAAGAAATTTACAAGCTATATAAAATTATTTGCTGCTATAGGGAGGAGGGGGAAGGGAAGGTGGTAGGAAATGTGGAACTCAAAAATTTTCAAAGGAATTAATGTTAAAAACTATCTGCATGAAATTGGAAAATAATTTTAAAAAAATACTAAATCAATACAGTTTCAAATTAGATAGAATAAATAATTATCTTCAATTAAATTCGAGAAATATTTAATTAGTCCCATATACAACATGCAGTGGAAATAGATCTTGCATGGTGGAGAGGGCCAGACTTTGAGTCTAGAAGAACTGAGTTTGAAAGATTACCTGTATAATAGTGTTATGAGCTTCAAATGATATAATGTATTCATTTTGTAAACTTTAAGAAACCATATAAATGCTTGCTACTATTAATATTATACAAAGACAAGACTCAGTCAATCATTAAGCATTTATTAAGTATCTACTATGAGACAGGCACTACCCTAGGCTTTTGAGAATACAAAGTTAGAAACTAAATAGAATCCAATAACTTACATTCTATGGGAGCAGGGTATGAGTAAGGGTACATATGAAAACAAGTTAATAAAAATAATGTAAAAGACTGAAGAAAAGGAGAGTCAGAGAGAGAGAGAGAGAGAGAGAGAGAGAGAGAGAGAGAGAGAGAGCGAGCCAATAAAATGGCAATAAAAGAGAATTTAGAAATTTCCCTCCTATTCAGATTTTTCATAGCATTTTGTCATCTGAAACTCTCCTTTAAACTTTACTATATTGCTTACCCTACATACTTTATAAGACAGTTACTTTTTATATGATTTTCCCTATGCTATTAGATTGTAAGCTCCTTCAAAGCAGGGTATATGTAGCATCTATTTGTGTTTCCTACATTGAATTTGATGAATTATTTTTTCCTCACTGTATGGATACCAATTGTTCATTATAAAAACTTGTCCTTGAGAAAAATATGGAGTACTGTTAGTGAAAGATCAGTTTAACCACAAATCTAATCCAACCATGGAAACAGTTTTATAGAAAGAGAGTGACAGGGACTCTTCAGAGAGTATAGTCAGGCTTTTAAGGTCTTGTAGAGGGTGGAACCCCCCCCCAAAAAAAACAGGAGCATTACTGAAATGTGGTCTTGAAAGTGGTTCACCAGAGGTGGTAGCAATATATTTCAATCTTCTCATTCTATTTATAGAATAATATAACGTAATTTATATCATAATATGTAATATACATATATATATATACACATATAAAAAATAACTGAGGTCTAAATAGTTTTATCAGGTGGTGTCAGAAGCAAGATTTGAATCTAAGACCTTTGATTCTAGAGTCAGTATGCTTTCTACTGGACCAATTTCCTACCAATACCCCTTACATCATGACAGTACAGAACCTCTTCAACTCATCTTTGGATACCTACCACGACTTCCTCATTTACATCCCTGATTTTGGTCTCTCTTTCTCATTCAACACATCCAGCATCCCACTGCTGAATTAGTTTCTTCAAACCACTGTTATTATGAAATATCTCTGTATGAAACTAATCAACCAAAAAAAATCCACAAAAACCAACAGCAACAACAAGAAAACTACAAACAGAAAATCTTCACTAAGTTCTTATCTCTATCTTATTAAAATACTATATATATAAAAGTGATCAATTCATTACTCATAAAAATTGTTAAGGAGGATAAGACAGAGAAAACAGAACAGATATGCCAATTCCTTTAAAAACATATTTATCATTAGTGAGTAAGAAATTAACATATTTGAATTTTAATTCTTCAATTTCTAGTGAAAATATATGAGTACAATTCTTTAGTCAACCAGAATATATAGCATCAAATTTTTCCAGGCCTTGTGCTAATTTCAGAGATACAAAGTAAAGTAACACAACCTTCACCATCTAAAAATAATATTATCCCTGCCCATGCCTTAAAAGCATTTATATTCTCATGAGAAAAAACATGTAGATAATGAGATTCACATATAATATATGTAGAACCAATGGAAGGTTATCACAGGAAGCTTGTGCAAAGGATAATTGAACTAGACTATAAACATACATTCATACATACATATATACATATATATGTATATATGCACAGAGTAATTATCTATTGTGAGTAGCAAAAGTTTAAAAAGTCTGAAAGGGTCCTTTTATAAGAGATAGCAAGGATGGAAAAATAAAAGTGCAGTTGGTAATATAATATAAAAGATGTTGTAGAAAACATCAGCTAACAAACCTTATGCCTACTTCTGATTATTTATAGACTCTTAATGTGAATATTCTGCACAAATATTGAGAAAATTCCTGAGGAACATGAGCAAAAATGAAGTAGTTGAAACTGCTGAAAACAGTCATAAAATTGAAGAAAAAGTCAACATCTTGTGTTTATTATTTATTGATTTCAATCCCTTTTTTCCTCTTCCACCAGGACCTGAAAGCTGTTTCTTCAATCATAGGAAACTGCATATTTCACCATCATATAAAACTTGATTAAAACTCTAAGCAGGTACAGCTGGGACAGAGTCAAGATGGCAGCATGAAGCTAGCATGCTCCCAGAGCTTTTCCCTACACAATGTGAAATGAAACCTCTGCCCAGACATTAAAGCTATAGATTACACTGAAGAAAAAGAGAAGACCCAAAGAATTTTTCGACATTTGGCATCATAGAGTATCTTCAGTGAAGGTCTGTCTCTTTGGGGGGAAAGAGGAAGTAAAGTCCAATGAGGAGGGAAAGCAGGAAAGCCAGAGGCTTTTAACGCTGTCCAGGTCCCAACAACTTGACAACAGCATAGGTCTCAGCAGTTAGATAGCAAGTCAGCAGGGAGGGTCCCAACCCCAATGAAAGTCCAGGAACACTGGGACAAGACTGGGTTGAGAACAAACAATTGAATGGGAAAAACCTGGACATAAAGGAGGAAACAAACCTCTGCAAAGGCAAGGCCAGGACAGCATAGGCAACATCTTGACCAAAGGGATCTGACAGAAATCAGACCCCAGCCCCAGCATAAAAAGCTTGGTTCTATACTCCCTATACCAAAGGAGCAGAGCTCAAATAAGAATGATAAGCAAAAAAGCTAAAAGATTGCTCACTACAGAAAGCTTTTATGCAGACAAAGATGATCATAATGCCATCACAGAAGAACAAAGGAGTGAAAAATTAACTATAGAAGAAATCTCAAAAGAGTCTATAGGGGTGGTTGGGTTACGCAGTGGATAGAGCAGCAGCCCTGGAGTCAGGAGTACCTGAGTTCAAATCCAGCCTCAGACACTTAATAATTACCTAGCTATGTGGCCTTGGGCAAGCCACTTAACCCCATTTGCCTTGCCAAAAAAAAAAAAACCTAAAAAAAAAAGTCTATGAATTGGACTCAAATCCAAAACCTAACAGAAGAGTTTAAGAAAGAATTTAAAGAAGAGAGGAAGGAGAAAAATGGAAAAAAGAAATGAAAGTCATGCAGGAAAATTATGAAAAAATTGAGCAAAGTAATCAACTCCTTTAAAAGTAAAAATAAACAACTGGCAAAAGAATTTAACTCTTCAAAAATTAAAACTGACTAACTGTAAAAGAATGCAACTCAGCAAATAATAAAATTAACCAATTAGAAAAGGAAGCACAAATGTTAACAAAAGAAAATAAAACCCTAAAAATGAGAATTGAACAAATAGGAAACCAATGAATCTGAGACTACAAGACTGCACCAAAGTAAAAGACTTGAAAAAAAATGGAAGAAAATGTAAAGTACCTTTTAGGAAAACAAACAGGAAAATAGATGCAGGAGAGATAATTAATGAATTATTAGACTACCAGAAATCCAAGATAAAGAAATGAACCTGGAAAATATCTTACAGGAAATTATCAGAGAAAAGTGTCCAAATCTGCTAGAGCAAAAATGGCCAGTGAAAGAATACAGAGAAATCTTTCACAAACAGATGCCAGGATAAAAATTCAATTTCCAAATATAAGACTCAAGAGATGCATAAAAAGGTAAATAAAAGGGGAAAAAAAAACAAAATAAACCAACCAAACATATTTCTCTTAGGATAGGTTAAAGGGTTGAATATAGTGGATTAAAAGGATATGGGTATGGTTGGTTCTTGTCTTTCCATTGAAGAGGACCAAGATGACATTAGTATGTTTGAGACAAGATAAAAAGCTGTGGTGTTTACTCTAAACTTATGTGTCTCAGTTTCCTTTGACCTACTTTAATTCTGTCTTACTCATAGAGCTTTTTATTACTCTCTATGATGAGGATATCATATTCTTGGTGCTCTTACAATTAATTGTAAAGTTCTTAAGAGAGACCTTCAGAGTCTTCCAGTACTTAATATACTTAGAATTTCTATAGTTAATTAAATCTTAAATGACTTTAGAAGATAGGACCTACTTAGAAGGGTTGGACATAAAGAGATTAGCAAGAGAACTCTTACTTTAATCCATAGTTCAGCTAACAAAAATTTAATACCATAGTGGTGGGGGTGGGGGTAGGGAGTATGGAAGAGAGTATGCTTGGGTGGGGTATAGATGGTTCATGAAATCTTTTGGCTTTGCATGAGTCTTTGGCTCATGAGGATTGTATGTCCATGGAGGGTACCTGAAAAGGGGGTAATATACACAAAGTAATTATAATTTGATGTGATTCATGACTCTGGAGAAGTATATTTCTAA
Organism: Macrotis lagotis; assembly: GCF_037893015.1. Lineage (NCBI taxonomy): Eukaryota > Metazoa > Chordata > Mammalia > Peramelemorphia > Peramelidae > Macrotis > Macrotis lagotis. The sequence continues at coordinate 195,396,161 of NC_133658.1, read as the reverse complement.
TGAGACCAAAGAGGGGAAAGTACTTAGGGACTATAAAGCAATACTACTTATCAAGCCATCAATCAATCAACCCTTGATTGATAGTACTTGTATTGATAGATAACACCAGGAAAAGAGGCACAAAGATCTGTTACAGTAGAGAGAAAGACTGGAGGATGTGAATACTGAGTAAATTCTATTCAACAGATTTGGCCCAGAGAGGGAATAAGATACATTCTCACTTGGGGTTTAAAAATCTATTCTACTCTATATGGAAATGGGGGGGGGGGAGAAAAGGGAAGAAGGTACTGATAAAAGGGAAGGAGAAGGGATAAGAGAAAATAAACTGAAAGTTAAAATTTTAAAAGAAAAGTTAAGGGGAAGAGGAAGTAAAATTTTCACCATTGAGAAGAGGGGGGTGGGAAAGGAGAGTAGAAGAAAATCATGTAAATTAAAATATGCATGTATATGTGAATAAATATTGAAAAAAACCTTCATAACATGTAATTGGAAAAATAAAATAAAATACAAGTTACAAAAATATTTTTAAGTAGGCAGGCCTAGAATTTTATTCCCATACCATGAGGAATTTTACTATTTTTATTCATCCCTTTTCATTTCTTTTTAACTCTGGGAAAGTGAGTAGCACTTTGTTATTCATCTCTAAGTAGATCTAACCTAAGAAGATACTTGACAAACTCCCTTTTGTTATGGAAGATAAACTATGCAAACTTCAAATGCAAGTTAAATAATTAGAAAAAGGTCTCCTTAGAGATTATCTTGTCCAATTTCTTCATTTTATAGATGAAGAATATGAGCCCCAAAGAAGTTAAATCTCTTTTTTGAACAGTGAATGAATTATTGGCATATAATTGGCTTTTAATAAATATTTATTGCTGTGAATGGAAAATAATTTTGATATAGAATTGAAATGGAAAGAAGAGAACTGGATTGTATTTGAAAAACTGAACTTTTTTTTGAACCATGATTTTCTAGAGGAAGAAATGGAAATAATCTTTGCCAAGAAAATTCCAAATTGGGTGATGAAGTCAGGCACAACTGAATGGACATCATAATTTTAATGATCCCAAGTTGCTCCCTGAGACAAAAACTTAGCAATGAATTTATTTGTAAATCTTAGAACATGACAGTCTCCATAGAATCAAAAAATAATAGAAAAGTGCATGATAGATGTAAGTAGGGTACAATGGCGATTTATGGAGAGAAATGGCATGAGGATATTTTAGAGGAAATATAAAACTGGGCTGGTCTGGCAGCATATACCTAAGCTACTATAAAAAAGGCCTCCAGCACATTAAATAGATCTTCTGTAAAGAGCTTATATAAGGGGCACCTAGGTGGTGTAGTGGATGAAGCACTGGCCCTGGAGTCAGGAGTAGCTGGGTTCAAATCTGGTCTCAGACACTTAATAATTACCTAGCTGTGTGGCTTTGGGGAAGCCACTTAATCCCATTGCCTTGCAAAAGCCTAAAAAAAATAAGAGCTTATAGAAGATGAGAAGATATGAGAAAGTTTTTGATCTGAATCAACAGATAGACTATCTACACTGATAAGATCACAAATTCACTAAAATACTGTTGTCTAAAGAAATTCTAATAATGTGGGCTATGTAACAATGAAGTAGAGAAGCTGCTAACTAACTAGATAGAATGCTAAACCTGGAATCTGATGGGAATAAGAATAGGACATAACTCCCAATGTTATGATTAAAGGAAATAACATAAATTAAGCATTTTGCAAAGATTAAATTGTGAAATAAATGTAAGCTATTACTATTAACATATTATTAATAGGCAGAAATAAAGTATAAATAATATTATGATGATAAGGAATTCTAATGCTGAAAATACCATATTTCCCCATGTATGCTCCCATATATAAGACACACCTTAATTCTGGGGCCTGAAATTTGAAAAAGAATGTCTTATGCAAAATTATTGGACTCAAGTTTAATTCATCATAAAATTCATTCAACTCCTCATCACTGTCAAAGCTTCCATCCATTAGCTTGTCCTCATCTGTGTTTGACTGCTAACCTGCCTTCCCTGGTCTATGGCAAACCACAAGCACTCCCTGAGCAAATCTCTTGTGTGGACTCATGGTTAGTCCATTCCTTTTCATGAACCTGAAGCACCAATTGTGTCCTCCTTTGAAATCGGTAACTTCGTTTTCATCAGCAATTCTTGCCTCATGCTGAACCATCTTTGTGGACGTAGGAACTTCAATTGCCCTCTGCTCCTCAATCCATCCCTTCAATTTCCTTTCTAAATCAGGCCATTTTGTTGACTTGCCTCCCATGGCCTGTCTTCTGCCAAGGCGTTTTCAGTCAGGTTTATTATTCCTGTAGCCAGTCTGGGATTGTTTTCTCGGCTGGAGGATGACCAAACTTACATTTAGCAGCATATTTCCATTCACTTTTGCAAAATGAATCACTTTTAACTTAAATTCAGCACTGTACAAAAAGATTTTCTGAGATATTTCTGAGCAGAAGATGGTAAAATGGAACCTAATGTATAGGTAACAAATGCAAAACATTGAGTGCAAAGATAAGCCTGAAAAAACAGGAAATGCAGGGGGGGAAATCTATAACAATGAGAACAAAAACAAGCACAAAAAAGTGGGAAATGGGGGGCAGCTAGGTGGCACAGTGCATAGAGCATCAGCCCGGGAGTAAGGATGACCTGAGTTCAAATCTGACCTCAGAGATTTAATAATTATGTGTAACCCTTGGGCAAGTCACTTAACCTCTGCCTTAAATAAATAAAAAAAATTAAAGGAAAAAAGTGAGAAATGCAAGTAAAAATATCTACAGTCACTGGATAAGACACTCCTAGTTTTTAGACCCCAAAATTTTTCAAAAAAAAAAGTGCATGGGAAAATATAGCAAATTATCACAAATTAGAGATAAATATTAAATTCCACAAATATTGTTAATTCATGCACTATGTATTTAATAGTTTGATGGCAAGTGTTCATTTATTTAAGAAGTATTTATCAATTGTCTTATATAAACAAGTTGGTATATTAAGTTCAATCAATCAGCAGGTAGTTACTACTACTTTTTACCAGGTACTACAGTAGTTGTTGAGGATATAAATAAAAAGAATGAAACAACCCCAACACACTAAATTCTGGAGCTTGTTTTTTTTTAATTTTTTTTTTTGCATTTAATCTGAAATTATGATTTCTTTTATGTGGGAAACACAGGATATGGAAATTCCTGCTACTAATATAACCAGTTTTCTATAACTCATGTAATCTAAAATAACTGATATTAATATATTATTTAAAATTTTTCAAAATACATTATCTTACTTGACCCTGACAAAGCCCCTGTGAAATAAAAACAACCAGTGTTATTTTTTCTTTTTGATAAGAAATAGAACTTTAAAGAACCATACACAATTTTCTCCTGTTACTAAGGACTGGGGAAATTTCTGAACAGGAATTAAAATCAGTTCTTCCTGATTTCAAGCGAAGGACTATGTCATGCAATATCTCAGAGAATTGTCTAGGTTCCTGAGAGTTAATACATTTTCCCCATTCACATAGCTAGGAAATATCAAAGACAGGACTTAAATCTAGTTATGTCTTACTTCAAGGCAATAGGAATAAAAAAAATTAAATGAAAAAGGCCCTGTTCTTAAGGAGTTTATCTTCTAAGGGGCACATCAATGTTACAGAAAAGCCCCCATAATAGGAAAGAATTTGCTCTGGCTGGCCTCAATAAGATTCTTGTCCAACTCTGAGAATCAATGAAGACCAAAGGATACTAGTAATGATCACTTAAAAGAAAAGACAGTTTTAGTTTTATCAATGAGTCTAGAAGCATAGCATTTTCATATCATACCTGAGTTTGTCCTACAACTGCCACTTAAAAATAAAAGCTTAATAGCTGAGTGATGGAAGGATTTAACATCTATTAGGGCTGGGCGGCATAGGACAGACCTCCAGGTCTCAAGTCAAGAAGACCTAAGTTCAAATTTGAACTCACACATTTACTAGTAGTGGGATTCTGAGAAAGTCATTTAACCCTATTTGTCTCAGTTTCTTCATCTGTAAAATGAATTGGAGGAGAGGCAGAGTCAAGATGGTGGCATAAAGGCAGGAATTCCCAGAAACTCATTCCCCAAAAGACTCCAAAAGCTGTCAAATTATGACTCTAGTCAAAATTTAGAGGGGCAGAACCCACAGAAAGACTGAATGATACAATTTCCCAGTCCAACTTAGGTTCCACAGGAAAGGTCTGTTCCACTAGGATCAGGGTTGGGAAAAAGTTGCAGCATAGCTGCAGGCACAGCCTTAACACAGTACAACTGGTCGGGTGCTAGGGTCCATGGCAAAGGGGGTGGTTTCCAGACCTCCTGTCCAAGGGGTGCTCAGGGATAGTCAGAAGGGGTGGTGAGAGAACTCTGTGGCACCAGAGTGAATGTGGAGCAAGGCTCCAACTTCAGAGCAACCCTGAGGTTATAATCTGCAGCAGGAGTCCACAGAACCACCCAGCATGTCCAGAGCTCTCAGTCCATAGAAGGTAATAGGATCAGTGGGAGACTGTAGGGGTCTCTCTGCTCCCCCTGGGGCAGGACTCAGCTATTTGCCCACACTCAGATCCAGGTTGCAGTCTGAGTCCCCATAACATCACCAAGGAAGGACCCTCCTCACAGCTCCAGGGCAGCGGGGAGGACCTGAACACAGGGATGAAAGCAGTCAGAGCTTCTCATAAGGCCATGGAGAAATTAAGGCCCCTATGGATTGACCAAAAAAACCCCAAAGCCTTGGAAGTGTGGTAAATCAGTCACAGGCTAAGGAAATGAGCAAACAACAGAAAAGAAAAATCTTACCATAGAAAATTACTCTGGTCCCATGAAGAATCAAAATACATAGTCAGATGAAAAGAACATTGAAACTTCTGTATCCAAAACATCCAAGAGAAACAGAAAATGGCTCAGGCTATGGATGAGCTCAAAAAAGACTCTGAAAAGCAGTTAAGGGAGATAGAGGGAAAATTGGGAGGAGAAATGGGAGAGATGCAGATAAACCATGAAAACCAAGTCAGCAACTTGGTGAAAGAAATACAAAAAATACTGAAGCAAAAAACAACATATCAAAATCCAACTTAGGCTAAATGGAAAAAGCAACATAAAAGGGAAATGAGGAGAAGAATGCCTTAAAAAGAAAAATTGGCCAGCTGGAAAAGAAGATGAAAAAGCTCTCTAAAGAAAATAACTCCTTCAAATGCAGAACAGAACTAAAGGAAACAATAACTTTGTGAGAACTCAGGAAGAAATAAAACTATACCAAAAAAAAATTAGAAGAATATGTGAAATATCTAATTGGAAAAACAACTGACCTTGAAAACAGATCCAAGAGAGATAATTTAAAAATTATTGTGCTACCTGAAAGTCATGACCAGGAAAAGAGCCTAGACTTCATTTTTCAAGAAATAACACAGCAAAATTGCCCTGATATCCTAGAAGCAGGGGATAAAATAGAAATTGAGGGAATTCACCAATCAACTCCTGAAAGAGATCCTAAAAGAAAAACTTCCAGGAATATTATAGCCAAATTCCAAAGCTCCCAAGTCAAAGAGAAAATACTAAAAGCTGCAAGAAACAAGGAATTCAACTATCATGGCTCTATTCAGCATTACACCAAATCTGACAGCATCTACATTAAGGGCTCATAGGGCTTGGAATATGATATTCTGGAAGGCATAAAATCTTGGTTTACAACTGAGAATCAACTCCAACTACTCAGCAAAACTGAACATCATCTTTCAGGGGAAAAGATGGACTTTCAATGAAACAGAGGACTTTCTAACTTTCCTACTGAAACAACCAGAGCTGAACAGAAAATTTGATCTCCAAGTACTGGACTCAAGGGAAATATAGAGGGGATGGACAAGAAGGACTAATTATGAGGAAATTAATGAAGTTGAACTGCTTGTATCCCTGCATGGGAAGAAGATAATGATAACTTGTATGAACTTTCTCATTTATAAGAACAGGTAGAAGGAGCATATATAGACAAGGCACAGGAAGGAGCTGAATATAATGGTATGATATAGTAAAAAAGATGGAGTCAGTGGGTGATAAAGGGAAGTGCTGGGAGGAAGAGAAAGGAGAGGAAGAAGGGACTAAGATATTTCACATATGAGTCAAGAGAAAGCTTTTACAATGGAGTGGAACATGGGAAGATGAGGGGGAATGAGTGAGCCTTTGTTCTCATCAGAAATGGCTCAGAGGTAAAATAACATACAGACTTCACAGGGTATAGAAATCTATCTTACCCTAGAGAAAAATGAGAGGAAGGGGATGGGATAAGAGAGATGGGGGAGCAGAGGTGGGGAGAAGATGTTAGAAGAGAGGGAAGATCATGGGAGAGGGGAGTCAGACACAACATACTTCTGAGCAGGGCCAGGGTGAAAGGAGAGAGAGAGAGAGGGCGGCTAGGTGGTGTAGTGGATAAAGCATTGGCCTTGGAGTCAGGAGTACCTGGGTTCAAATCCAGTCTCAGACACTAAATAATTACCTAGTTGTGTGGCCTTGGGCAAGCCACTTAACCCCATTTGCCTTGCAAAAACCTAAGGAAAAAAAGGAGAGAGGGAGAGAGAGAGAGAGAGAGAGAGAGAGAGAGAGAGAGAGAGAGAGAGAGAATAAATAAGTGAGAGTGGGGAGGAAAAGAATGGAGGGGAATATAGCTAGTGATATTAACTACAGGAAAAGTATTGAAGAAACTTTTCTGGTGGTTATGATGGGGAAGGCAACTCAACCCAGAGACAGAGTTGTTGGAATCTGAACACAGATTGAAGTACAGTTCCCCCCCCCCTCTCTCACTAGTCTTCAGATTTCTCATCTTTTTTGAGGGAGGGGAGTTTATGATTATTCCTGCAAAAAGTATTATTGTAATAATATAAAATAAATATATGAAAAAAGGGGAAAAAAGGAAAACTACAGACATCATCAAAAAAGACTACAGAATAAATTACATCAAAGTTGGAAAAAATGAGTTGGAGAAGGAAATGGCAAACTACTATATTTTTGCTAAGAAAACCCTAAATGGGATCACAGTCAGATCTGACTGAAGCAAGATCAACAGAAGGGGAAAAATATTCTTTGATGATGCATTTATGCATATGTCTAGAAACACACACAATGTATACTTGAATGGAATTAAACTTTGAACAACCATTTTGGCCTTCTGATACAGCTTATCAAGGGTTAAAAGAAAAAATTTATAAAGAATACCATGCCAGAATACCTCATCAAATCAGTAAATCATCAAATAATCAATCTCAGTTCTAGAAGATATGACATACTTTTTCATGACAATTAGATATTTTGACCTGATATCTGTATTTTCTCAAGTTCTGCTGTAATCACTCCAACTATTAATTTCCTACTTATCTTTTTTTTAAGGATTTTGCAAGGCAAATGGCATTAAGTGGCTTGCCTAAGGCCACACAGTTAGGTAATTATTAAGTGTCTGAGGCCGGATTTGAACTCAGGTACTCCTGACTCCAGGGCTGGTTCTCTATCCACTGCACCACCTAGAAACCCCTACTTATCTTTTAAAACCCGACTCAGATATCATCTTCTTCAAAAATCCTTTCATAATATCTTAAATATGCAACAATCTAGTCATCTGAAATCATGTAATTCTTTTTCTGCAAATCTCTAAAAATTATATCATGTGATTATTATTTGCATCTTAATGACACCTTCTATCTCCCCAGTGCTTTGTAATATTCTCAGAATGCTGAATGCATTTATTTTGATTTTTAAGAGTTTTTTGTTTGTTTTTGATGAGAGCATTAGTAATGATTGCTGATAAATGAATGAATGAGGTGAACTGGCAGGAACCTTAATCAAAACATTTCCCCAATTCTATAAACCATATTAAGGTATCATAAAGAATTAGAGAATATAAAAAAGTGAATAGTTATTTATGATCTAGAGGTCTTAGTAGGAAACTCCTGGAAAATTTAGTGAACAGAAAATAATTATTGCCAATGTACCTAATGACATAATCTCAGTTATCATCAGATTTTTAGAAGTGATAGTGAATCAACAAGATCTTTTGTATCAAAGATTAGACCTATGATGATGATGGACAATTTATGTTATGTAATCCTATGGTAGACTTCAGCTTATCACATAGACACATAATACCAAGGCTGTCAAAGATTATTGGAAAGTGAAACCTAATTGACTGATATTTAAACTATGGGATAAAATTTGCATAACAAGTCATATCAGAAGAGTGAATTCAAGTGAGTGACTTTAGAAGCAAAAGGTAAAGAGAGGAAGAGGGTAAAAGTCAACATAAAGGAAACAAAAAACAAAGTTACAGAGGACAAAAGGTGTTCTATGTGTTGAAGAAAGCTATTTTGACTGCAGTATAGTGTGCATCAAAATTATAAGTAAATAAATGCATGAAAAAGCATTTAATAAGCATTTACTATACTCAAGCACTGTCCTAGGGATAGAAATATAACAAATAAGAGGATCTTTGTTCTCTTGTTGCTCCCTGTTTGGGAGAGAAAATATAATTATCTTACTGCTATTTCAAAAAAGTTGGATATCTCCTTAAAAATGAAATTAAATGGGTCATAAACTATACTTTAACTTCCTTGTCTATAAATATCTGAACATTCTATGATTCTTCAGATAGAACTTTAGTTGCCTAACTACATGTAAAGAATTGATTTAATTATTCTTTTCTTTGTTCATTTATTATTTATTCAGGTGTCCAGATGAACAAACAATGTCAACTTGATGGCTCTATTTATTTGAATTTTGAATCAGAGCAGGGATTGAAATGATGTTTGAGGTTTTTCTCCTTGGAAGAATTTTAGAGACATAAATACTCTTCCCATAATTTTGAATAAGAAATTGAGTTACTTCATTTAACAATGCTGATTTATTGGAAAAGCATTTATTAGATGCTATCATTATATAAGTACTGGACTAAGTGATGGTGATAATTAATATAGCACACAAGACAGTCCCTACCAGGCATAATTATAACGTTTAGGTCTCTATCTGACTTAAATCAGCTTTACCTCACCAGATAATGTCTTGTAAGTAGGTTTGAAAATATAATTTCTAAGACATAAGCACAGAAAGCTCCAGATAAAGGAACTTAAAAAAATTCAGATAGAGAATTCATCAAATATTTAATAATCTTTCATATATATGTACATACTATACATATTTTAAAAATAAAATTATATGTAAAGTTAATTTGCTTTATAGGCAAACCTTGAATAGTTTATACTTACAAATCTTTTAAATAAAATTTTGGAGCTGTTTATTAGTTTTACAATGTTAATTGTATTGTTGAATCTATTTTGAATTAGCATACCACCTCTGGTGTTTCATGTATAATATAGCATGAGATTCATGGGATTTAGGTCCAATTTACTTTGAATTACACTTTTAATAGTCTCCTTTATCTAACTGCCTAGAATTTTTATTCTCCCATATGTCTCTATTATTATTAGTATATACTAATCCCAGAAAAGTTTAGATCTAAAGTACATTTTCAACAGTTAGATGTGTTTTTACCAATGAAGCAGTCTGAATACTGTAGTATTAAAAATAAAATGATAAACTCAAGTTGACAGGGAACATTATCATTAAAGATGGGAAATATTTTCAAGTGAAAAATAGGATTTAACCTCTAACAGCAGTTTCCTTTTGTTTACTAAGTAGTAACTAATTTTAGTCCTTTGGTTTCTTTTCAGCCCAAATTTATCTTCCTTTTGCTGATATATAATATTATAATAAATATGTTTATCTATGAGCATTATTCTCAATTATTATCATTCCCCTGGATGGGATATGGCATTTAAGTGGAATTATTTGTAAGATATTTTATTTTTAACACTTCATTCATAATTCTCTGAGTGAATTATCAAAAGTGAGAAAGGATGTGCATCTTTTCTAGCCAGGTGGTACAGTGAATAGAACACTGGTCACAGATTCAGGAAGACCTGACTTTGTGATTTACTAACTGTGTGATCCTGAGCAAGTCACTTAACATCATTGAGTCACAGTTTTCTCACCTATGACATGATGATCAATTCCCAGAGATACTATGAAGGTGAAATGAAATCAGATAGAAAGATAGACAGACAGATAGACAGAGAGAGAGATATAGATATAAAACTCTTTTAAACCTTAAGGTATTGTATAAATATTTATAGGTTTTATTGGTAGCATTATTTCCTTTTTTCTAATTTCAAGAGGAAATAATATATTCATTCATATATTCAACAAGCATTCATTAATTTATTAGAATGTACCAAGGGCTGCACTAGGTGTGGGGATAAAAAAATAAAAATGAAACAGTTCCTTCCTTCAAGAATATTATGTTCTGGCTGGCCAATATGAACAGAAAGGACAATGATCAATGTTGGAAGTGATGTGGGGGAAATCTGGGACACTAATATATTGTTGGTGGAGTTGTGAACTCATCCAGCTTTTCTGGAGAACAATTTGGAATTATGCCCAAAAGGCTACAAAAATGTACATACCCTTTGCTTTAGCATTACCACTACTGGGTCTATACCCTGAAGAGATGATGAAAAAAGGTAAAAACATCACTTGCACAAAAAGATTCTTAGCAGCCCTGTTTGTGGTGGCAAAGAGTTAGAAATTAAGTGAATGTCCTTCAATTGGGAATGGTTTAACAAAATGTGGTATATGAAGGTCATAAGAACACTATTGCTCTATTAGAAACCAGGAGGGATGGGAATTCAGGGAAGCCTGGAAGGATTTGCATGAACTGATGCTGAGTGAGATGAGCAGAACCAGAAAAACACTGTACACCTGATCAGTAACATGGGGGAGATGATCAAACTTAATGGACTTGCTCATTCCATCAGTGCAACAACCAGGAACAATGTTTGGGCTATCTGTGATGGAGAATACCTTCTGTATGCAGAGAAAGAATTATGGAGTTTGAACAAAGACCAAAGACTATTACTCTCAATTTAGGGAAAAAACCATTATCTTATCATGTAATTTTTCTGTCTCTTATACTTTATTTTTCTTCCTTAAGCATATGATTTCTCTCTCACCACATTTAACTAAGATCAATGTATACCATGGAAACAATGTAAAGACTAACAAAATGCCTTCTGTGGGGGACAGGGGGAGAGAAGCAAGAATGGGGGGGGGAATTGTAAAACTCAAAATAAATAAAATTTTTCTTAAAAAAAAAGAATACCATGTTCTGGGACCCTAAATATGAAGTTAGGGGACTCAGGTTTTAATATTTATAATCTTTGATACTATGGATAAGTCACTTTACCTCTCAGAGTTTCAGCATGTTCATTTATTTTAAAGGGGAGAGTATTTTCATAAGTGTCACATTGCAATAGAAAGGAAAATACATTTTTAAATCTTAAAGCTTTCTATTCATTTAATTATTGTTCTCTTTCTCCCAATAAAGCTATCCAAGTTCTTTAAATACAATTGAAACCACTGATGAAACATTCTACATGCTGAAATTTGATAAAGACGGAATAAAAATTATTATGTCTTAGCCAATGGACAGTTCATGTACCTCATTGGTGTCTGTGTAATGTCCCTTCTTTTTTTAATTTTTAAATTTTGTTTTGTTCTTTGTAAAGCAATGGAGTTAAATGACTTGCCCAAGGTCACACAGCTAATAAGTATCATGTGGATGAGGTCACATTTGAGCTCAGGTCTTGCTGACTCCAGGGCCAATGTTATATCTGCTATGCCATCTACCTGCTCCTATATCTATTTAATGTAAAAAGGTCTAGTAGAATCTGAAATCTAAAAAGTTATGGAGAATTCACATGAAAGCATGAACAAAAATGTAAAGAAAGGGGTAGGTTTCAATGTGTAGTATTGGAGAGAGTACCTACTTTGATGAAAATATGAAATCATTAATGTTGCAAAGTATTCCACTATCAGGAAGAGAACTTGAGTGAATGCTTAATTATTCAAGGGTTGATTTTTATGAGTCTGAATTGTTCTTTTTTCTACACTTCAACTTTCTGTTGCTGATATTTTAGCACATTTATTTCTCAAAACTACCAACGTAGTTAAAAACAAAGGGAGAATTGATAGAATTTACTGTAAACAAATATATTAATAATATCTAGCATTTTATAGTATTATATCTGTAAAGCACTTTACAAATATTAGCTCATTTTATGCTCACAACAATTTTGGGAGTTAGTTGCTATTATTATTCATTTTATAAATTAGGAAACTGAAGCAAGCAGATGTTAAGTGCCTTGCCATATAACTAGTGAGTGTTCACTAGTCTTGAATTCACATCTTCTTGGCTCTATATCCAGTACTCTAGCCACTTGCCTCCTAGGTATCTCCATATATTTATGATCTACTTATCTGTATACATTGTACTAAGCATCATTAGATAGAGTTCTTTCATTTATTTATTCAAAGCACATTTACTAATTTCTTGCTATATACAACATACTGTTTTAGTCATTAGGATATTACAGAAGGATAAAGAGGTCAAATTCTCTTCCCTTAGTGTGTTTGCAATCTAATCTAGAGGATTAGTTTAGCACATAAATATCTATAATAAAGATTATATCAAGATTAGAGAAGGAACAGAGTAAAAAGTATTATGTTCCTGGCATAATGTTAAATGGATTTGGCATCCATTTTCCAGGAGGAAGTTTTATTTGTTTCCCAAAGGGGAAGGGGGAAGAAGAGAGTCTGAGACAGAAATAGAGAGATAGAGAAAGGGTTAGTTATATTTCTGTATTCAATTAAATATCACAAAAGCTAATATTTAGATTAATTATAGAAGTATGCTTAAAAGCTAGTGGGTTTTGAATCCCATATTTTAAGGCACTATTTATATCTCTTCTAAGTTTCACCCAGGGCTACAGTTCATGAACATCTGTCAGCTGTTATTCAGAAGTTTACTTAGAATTTGAGTAGTGAACAGAAGCATTCCTGTCATAACTGCTTTTCTGATATCATTAATGCTCATTAGCCCAGCAGCTCCAAATCCTCTTGAGGTTGGAACTCTGTGAATTCCAAAATGAAACTTCCAGGAAATACACAAAGACTTTTTTCAAGAAAGGTCTGACTGAGACAATAAACTGAAATGGTATTTGATCTTTTGACATCTGATGGCCATGTCACTGTTATTAAACACTTGAGCACATGGAAGCAGAGCTCCAATTCAAAGCACAATAAATAAAAACAGCCAGAAAAAATTGTCCCTTTCCATCACAGGGCCTTACATATCTTCACTGACTGATTAGAATAGACTTACAGCCTGAACAACCAAGTAACACTTGTTATGCAAGAATGCTTCCAGCTGAGTTGCAAAGCATTCTAAGTGAAAGTACTCAACAGTTATTAACCTTAATTGTCTCAACTAGCTGCTACTATAGAAAGAATCACTTATTTCAAAGGACAGAAAGCAAATTTCTATCCACAAAAATCTACTCATTATTAAAAAGAAAAATCATATAGAATCAAATATTTCTTTTAAAAATACTGTAAATCTGTATTCCTTGATGCAAACATTTTATAATTAAAAAGAAAGATATATATATCATTCACAATTTTTTTTCACAACTTTTAAAAATGTCATGTAATAATGGCTCATAATAGTAAGGAAGGACCACTATAAGACATATGGGTAAAGCAAAAATTATATACACACTTAAAAACACTGAGTGTAATAAATCACTTTATTTTTTTAGTATCAATTTCAGAGGAAAATGAAGTCTGTGCATATTTGTAATCACTCTTCAAACCATTTATTTGCTTCATTGCTAGCTTCAAATTTGGAATTAGAACATACTAAAACAGAGAAAAATTTATGTATACAAGCAGGGGTGAACTGGAACCATCTAAAACTGACTCTCAGGAATCAATTGTTAAATTTTCATTATGAGAATTTAAACCTAAAAAATTGGCAAAGTCTACAAATCAAGACTTCTTATTTTGATGCTAGACTTGAATTAATAAAGTGATAAAGACAATGTAAATAATGTAAATTAAAGTGAAAAGTGTATTGTATATAGAAGTGTGTGTGTACATACATACACACACATGTATATATATATATATATATATATATATATAAACATATACCAGCATATTCCTGTTCCATATATGGATATATTCATATATGAACAGATATATATATATATATATATATACACATTTAAAATCTATTGGTTATTATGAAATATTCATTTCTTAAAGGCTATATTCATATTAAATATTTGGCAAGGAAAAGTGTTGCTTTTAAACACAGATTCATTTAAAATGATTTATTTCAGCTTTTAAAACACAAGTCTCTGTGTGTGTGTGTGTGTGTGTTTGTGTGTGTTGTGTGTAGTATAGTTCAATTTCTCAATAACAAGTTTCAAGGTGGGACAGGTAATACACAGATGAAGTTCCTTCTCATGGGAAACTACTCTCATAAAGGACCAGTCAGGAGCCATATATCAAATAACAAAATATTTAATTGGAACAAAAAAGCAAAGTAATTACTAGAGAAAGTAACAAAATCACTTAGTGCCCTCTTCTCATACACAAGATAGTCCAATCTCCCATAGACTTATATGTCAGTGATAAAGTAATCACCCAAAATCTCATGACCTGAAGAAAGGAAGGGTTTAGATATCTTGCATTATCACTAAAGGTTTTCTGCTCTTTTACTCTTAGCAACCAAAAACAACTTCATCAATTCAATTCATCAATAAATGAATGTATTTCTGCCATGTACAAGATATTATGTTAGGTGTTGGGCATGCAAAGATAAAGTGAAGAGGAGTGTATTAGAAATATGATATCTACCTTAGAGTATATGAAGAGCTGTCACCTGAAGGGATTAGATTTGTTCCACTTGGCACTAGAAGACAGGAATTTTGGATTTAATGAGTTTATGCTTATGGGAAGTATTCTGACCACAGTTGAGACTTTAATGGACACTTATTATATATATCATAAAGAGAATTCTCTAGCATATATTGGTTATTCTTGATGGTCACTTGATTGCCACATTAACTCAGAAATTCTCTGATTTTATTAAATAATTATTTCCTTCATGTAGCTTAAATTATACAGGGAATGAGGATACAACTCCTACATAAATAATTATAGTACAAAGAAGGCTGAGTAAAGAAAAAATCATTTAATAACTTGGGAGCTCATGAAAAGCCTCATATGTTTCATAACAGAACTGTACCTGAGTTGAACTTTCAAGAAAGATAATGGAGGGGTGGAGCCAAAATAGTGGTAGGAGAACAGCCATTCCTAGGAGCACTCTCCAAAATATTTCATAAACTTTAAAATTATGTCTCTAACTAAAACTTTGAGAGACAGAATCCATGGAAAGATCCAGTGAAGCAATTCTCCAGTCCAAGGTAACCTGGGAGATGGTCTGAAGGCTAGGTTCAATGTGGTTGGAGGGGGTGGCAGTACACCAGAGTGAAGGAGCTCCAGCCTTCCAGGAACACCCTGATGGGTGCCTGGATCCCTGGGAGCCCCATCTCCTGGCAGGAGAAGCATTTTCCTGAACTGCCAACCCAGGGAGCAACAAGTGCAACTTGGAAGCTCAGTGGGGAAACCTCTGCCAGAGCAAGCACAGAGTGCAAAGCCTGATCTCAATGCAGCCTAGATTCCAGGAAATGGAAGCAGGCCCACAGAGACACCCAAGAGGGAACCACAAGGCAGCTCTACTAGAGCACTCAGCTCACAAAAGGTAAGGGGTTGGGGGAGACTATCAAGGTCTCCCCCCTGTCCCTGGGACAGAACTCTTGTGCTCTGTCCATATTCAGACCCTGGTCATAGCCTGGGCCCCCATACTGCAGTAAAGAAGGGAATCTTCTCATAGCCCCAGGGCAGAGAGGAATGCTTGTAGTCATCCATAGACCCAAGCAAAGGCATCAGAACAGGCAGAGCCTCTCATAAGACCTTGAAGGAACCGAGGTCCTTGTGGGGTGTCCCAATAATACTCAAAAGCTCGGGATGCACCCCTAAACCAGGGCACAGGCTGGGGAAATGAGTAAACAAAAAAAAGGAACCTGACCATAAACAGTTCCTTTGGTCCCATGGAGGATCAAAACACACACTTAGATGATGAAAAAGTCCAAGCTTCTGCAGCTAAAGCGTCCAAGAAATATAGAAGTTGGGCTCAGGCTATGACAGAGTTCAGAAAAGATTTTGAAAAGCAAGTAAGGAAGCTAGAGGAAAAATTGGGAAGAGCAATGAAAGAGATGTAGGAAAAACATGAAAAACAAGTCAGCAGCTTAGTCAAGGAGATCCAAAAAATGTTGAAGAAAACAAGTTAAAAAACAGTTTAGGTCAAATGGATAAAACAATCCAAAAAGTTAATGTGGAGAAGAATGCCTTATAAAGGTACAATTGGCCAGATGGAAAAGGAGATAAGAAAGCTCTCTGAGGAAAACAAATTCTTCAAATGTAGAATGGAGCTAAAGGAAGCTAATACCTTTCAAAGGAATCAAGACACAATAAAGCAATATCAAGAGAATGAAAAACTGGAAGAAAATGTGAAATATCTCAATGAAAAAAACAACAACTGGAAAACAGATCCAGAAGAGATAATTTAAAAATTATTCAACTACCTGAAAGTCATGATCAGGAAAAGAGTCTTGACTTCATTTTTAAAGAATTTCTAAAGGAAAATTACCCTGACATCCTAGAAGCAGAGGGCAAAATAGAAATTGAGAGAATCCACCAATCTCCTACTGAAAGAGATCCAAAAAAAAAAAAAAATCACCCCCAGGAATATATAGCCAAGTTCCAGAACTCCCAAGTCAAAGAGAAAATAATGCAAAAGCAGCCAGAAGGAAACAATTCAAATATTGTGGAGCTACAGTCAGGATTGCACAGGACTTGGCAGGATACACTTTAAGGGTTTGTTGGGATTGGAATATAATATTGCAGAAAGCAAAAGAGCTTGGATTGCAACCAAGAATCAACTACCCAGCAAAAGTGAGCATCCTCTTCCGGGGAAAAGAAGAAATTTTAGTGAAACTGGGGAATTTGTAAGGTTTCTGTTGAAATAGCCAGTTGCTAACTTGGTTTTCATGTTTTTCCTATATCTCTTACTTTTCTCTTCACAATTTTTCCTCTATCTCCCTTACTGATGATAAAACAAGCCTGAATACTAGCTGTGGTACTGAAGAAAAGGGAACAGATATGAAATTTGTTGTAGAGATAGAATTAACAATTCTTGACAACTGTTTAGACATTAGGTATAATAAAATAATAATAATAGAATTTTTATAGTAAAGTTTGAAAATTATACTTTCTGTATTTTATATAAATATAAATGTATTTATACATATATAAAGATAATCTCATTTGATCCCCACAACACTTCAGTGAGGTAGGTTTTCTCATTTTATAAATGAAGAAACTGAGACCGAGAGCACTAAAGAGCCTTTTCAAGATCACACAATTAGGGAATATCTTTTTTGTTTTTTGTTTGTTTGTTTGTTTGTTTCATTAGGGAGTATCTGAGGAAGGATATGAACCAAGGTCTTCCACAGTCAAAGTGTAGTACTCTGCCACTGGACTAAGAGATAAGGATGATTGAGAAATATGGGTGACTTTAAATATGATTGTATCCTCAGTAGAAATAGAAGTACTTATAAAAATGTTAAATTGAGACAAAGAAAATAATGAATATCATTTTGCATATATTAAATTACATAAAGGAAATCCTATGGAGATAATCAACAAACCACTGATGTTCACCAACTATATAACCTCAGAAATTTATTAGGTTGAGACAATACTAGTTCAAAGGGGTTGCACTCCATGGTATATGAATGAGAAATGATTCATTGGTCATTCAGTGGAGCATATGCCCAAAGGGGCTCTAAATATTTCATGAGGTACAATTCCTTCTACAGTTAAATCCACTGCAGGTGATGCAATTTCCAAGACCATGTGGAGAGAGTATGGGACAGTCAGAGAGAGAGAGAAACAGAGACAGAATGAGAGAGAGAGAGAGAGAGAGAGAGAGAGAGAGAGAGAGAGAGAGAGAGAGAAGAGAAGAGAGAGGAAGAAATGTCAGCCAAAGGGAAACAAAAAAGTCCAGGGATAAGGCATCATTTGCAGCATTTAAAAAAAATAAAAAAGGAAGAGAACAAGGAGGAAGATTCTTGCAAAAAGACCATCAGATTAGCAATTATGAGACTGTTAGAAAACTTTGAGGGGACAGTTTCAAATGAGCAATGGGGAAAGAAATAAGCTCACAAGAGACAGAAAAGAAAATGAGATAGAAGTGAAGATAGTAAGTGCTGATGAAGTAAGTGCTGTTAGAAGTTTGGCAGGGAAAGGAAAAGTAGATCATGATGACAATAAATGGAGGGTATGGCAGGGTTCAGAGAATTTTTTTGTTTGTTTTGGTTTTATTAAAGTTTTAGATCTGAATATGTTAATATGTAGAGGGAAATTAAGAATATATTGGTACAGATTGAAGCTGAGAGGGATAGAGGAAAGAATTGAGAGGGCAAGATTCTGATGAAACTAGGAGGAGGATAAGAACACAGAGCACAGGTAAAAGGAATGAACTTGACAAGGAAATACAAGGATATATGAGACAACGAATGGTGAAGATATAAAGAGCTTCTGAGATTTGGAGTAGGGAATGGCCACTATATTCTCAGTCAAATCAGAAACAATGTTATCTTGAAAATAAGGTGTAGAAAAGTTTGTACAAGAAAAGATCTGTAGAAGCTACTGAGGTAAGTTGAAAAGTATTTTTTCTTTGATAGAAATCTAACCGTGAAGAAAGAAAGACCTGGGTTGGAGTGCTGCCTCTGATGTATAAACTAGTAAAGAGATAAGATCTCTGACCTCCTGACTTCCCTATGACATTTTATGTTGTAGATATGTACTAATAAAAGGGAGTGCATCATTAAGAGTTCTCTACACTGATGACAAAACAAACTTGAAATTAATAAGGAAAAGGAAAATTATAACATTTGATATAAGTTCCCACTGACATGTCCCATTTGATCTCTTTACTGTCAGGATTTCCTTACTCTCTTCCTTTGACTACATGTTTCTTTCCTCCAGTGCCCTCAGTTTTGTGCAATATTTAGATGCTACAGAGAATCCTGTTTTAAGCATAACAGTTTCCAAAATATTAACTAGCACTTTTTTCCAGTCTGATATCAAAATTGGAACCAAGGAAAAGTGTAGAAGAATTGGAACTCAGGCAGATTGTTTAGGCTATAGACAAGTGATAAAAAGGAAATGGTGGAAGCAGAAATATCATTTCATCAACTTCAAATAGTGAAAATGCTTCTGGAAACTAGACCAGATGTAGAGATTTGATGATGGTGATATTTATAAGGGTGGAAGCAAACAGATGGACAGCTACAAAAAGGACACAAGCTTTCTAACATGCAAAGTTAAAAAAGGGAGGATGTAGTGTTTTCAATCAATGAGAATCCAGTAGACAAGTATCTCTTAAAGACTCTAAATCTCAAAGGGGGGGAGGGAAGCATTTGAAGCAAATCATAGCCCAAAGAGAAAAGAATCTGTCAGTTTGACACAAAGAAATAAACAATCCTAAATTATGAAAAGAAAACTGACCCATCAAGGTCAGCAGATAAATCACTAATCCATTTGAAATTTGGAATAAAAGACACTGACTTGGCAAATAATGTACTTGTGAGCATTTAATTGGAGATGAATTTAAAGCTGAAATGAGTCAGTACAATATGATTAGTTTCAACTGGCATCAAACTGTGTTAGACTGGAATGAACCTTTGGGAGTATCTAATAAAATCTGTGTAGAACTCTGACCCTTCTC
The DNA here is from genome assembly GCF_037893015.1 of Macrotis lagotis. NCBI lineage: Eukaryota > Metazoa > Chordata > Mammalia > Peramelemorphia > Peramelidae > Macrotis > Macrotis lagotis. Next base: position 195,376,325 of record NC_133658.1, on the reverse strand, counting down.
ATCTCTGCCTCCTGTCTTCCTTTCAAGTCTCTGCTAAAAATCTCACGTTCTCTGCAAGAAGCCTTTCCTGATTCTCCTTAATCTTAGTGTCTTCCAAGTATGGGAAATTGAGGGGATGCCCATCAATTGGGGAATGTCTGAACAAACTGGGGTATATGAAAGTCATAGAGCACAATCTATTATTGTTCTGAAGAAATCATGAGAGGGAGGTCCTAGAAAACCTGGAAAAGATTTGTATGAACTGATTCTGACTGAAACCAGCAGAACCAGAACATTGTACACAGTTAACAGCAACATTGCTGATGATCAACTACGATGTATAAGATCCTCCCAGCAGTTTAGTTATCAAGGACAGTTCTAACTCTTGTGATGGAGAATGCCACTGACATCAAAGGAAAAAACTGTGGAGTCTGAATACAGATGAAATCAAACTATTTTCTTGTTTTAAAACTTGTTTTGTGGTGTGTTTATTTTTCCCCTCTTTCTTATCTTTTCTTCATGAAGCTAGGAGGCTCTGAGAAACAACTTCAAATGATGCAAACCTTAAAGCTACAGATTCAACCAAAAAAAAGAGTGAAACAAGTTCTCAACTCAAGATTTCTTGGAGGATTGTCAGTAAAGGTCTGTCTTTTCTGGGATAAAGGGGAAGTTTAGCCCAGCATAACGGAGAGTGGGAAAATCAGGAGGAAAGTTGAGCATCACTGGTCCCAGTTTAGCAAGTCAGCTTCATAGCAAGCCATCAGGGAAGCCATTTGGGGAAAATAGGACAATAATACACTGATGGTAGAGTTGTGAATGATTCAGTCATTCTGGAGAGCAATATGGAACTATACCCAAAGAATAATAAAATTGATCATACCCTTTGATTCAGCAATACCAATACTAGATTTATATCCCTAAGAAATCATAAAAAATAGGAAAAGTTTCACATGCTCAAAATTATTTATAACAGCTCATTTTTAATCTACCCCAGCTTTTTTTTATTTCCACTGAGGCATCATATATTTTGCTCCAACCTTTTACCTGTATCCTGTGTGTATCTCTCTTCTTCTAATGTGTTTCTTGTAAAGAATATATTGTAGGATTCCGTTTTTTAAATAATTCTGCAATCTGCTTCTGTTTTATGGAACAGTTCATCTCATTCACATTTATAGTTAAGATTCATAATTCTATATTTCCCTCCATGCTATGTTTCTCTATTTATATTTATCTCTTTCCTTTTCTTTTATTCCTCCTCACCAAAATTTTACTACCTTCCCCTTTCACTTTTTTTTAAATTTAACTTTCAGTTTATTTTCACTTACATCTTCCTTTCCATTTTATCAGTCCCTTCTTTCCTTATCTTTCCCTTTCCCAGTCCTCCCCTTCCCTGTAGATTGTCAGATTTTTAAACTCAAGTGGGAATGTATTTTATTCCCTCACTGGACTAAATCTATTGAATAGAATTTATTCAGCATTCACATTCTCCCTTCTTTCACTCTAAAATTATAAATCTTTGTGCCTCTTTCCTTGGCGTCATTTATCACTCCAATATTATTAATCAGGTATCATCAATCACAGTTTGATTATTTGGTAGTTCAATAAGCTCCTATTATTATCAAGATATCATCACAGATTGTTTAATTGATTGCTTGATAAGTAGCAGTGACTCAAATAATTATCATTATTTTTTTTACCTTAACCTTTTCTTCCAAGTATATTTCAAGTACACACAATCCTCCTCACAAGCCAAAGTAACATCCAAAGCCATATCATTTCTTGAACTATTGTGCCTCCCCCCCCACTATTTTTTCACACTTAACCTCCTACCCCCCTCACCCAAGACACTTAACACCTTGTTAAGTGAAGAAAACTACTGTCTCTCCCACTTTACCCTCACCCCCACTGGGGGGGGGGCAACTCCTTGTTAAGTGAAGCACAAGTTGATTCAAACCCTGATCTAATTAACTGTAAGAATCTTAAAGATCTCTATGTACTGGGAGGTTCTCCAAGTCTCACCTGAGAACTTTACAAATGACTGAAACAGAGTCACACTCTGGGATCCTGGCAGATTATGGTGCCCTCATTAGACAAGGTGCTTAGTACCTTGTAATTAAAGTGAGTCAAAGAATAATGAGACACTTAAAGTTAACACCCTGTTTTTTTTCAGTGTTTTTTTGTCTTATATATCATCTTGAACCTCTTCAAATGAGAGACAAGACCCAATTATACCTATATCTTTTATGTTCATTCTCTTCAATTATATTCTAAACTCTAATTACCCTTAGAGAAGCAAAGATTAGTAATTCTAAAGTAATTCTTCTAAAGAATTAGAAGTGTTATATCTTCCCTTTTAGGGCTGCATACAATTTGATATTTGACCAACATTTGTTTAAAAGAGTTTTGTTTTTTCTGTCCCCTTTTCATTACCTTTTTTATGCAACTGTTCAGTTGTGTATCTGGTGTTTGAATTCTCTGTTCAGTTCTGGTCTTTATGTCAGGAAATTCTGGAAGTCCTCTATTTCATTGAACATCCAACTTTTCCCCTGACAATATATGCTGAATTTTTCAGGGTATTACATTCTAGGTTGTAATCCCAGGTCCTTAGCTCTCCGAAATGTTATTCCAGTTCTTCTGATACTTCAGTGTTGAGGCTAATAGGTCCTGTGTTAGTCTGATTGTGTTCTCTTTGGATTTAAAATTGCTTTCCTTTTGCTGCTTGATATTCTCACCTTTATTTGGGGGTTCTGGAATTTGATTATTGCAGCCCTTGGAGTTTTTATCCTGAGGTCTCTTTCTGGAGGGGTTATGTGGATACTTTCAATGGTTATATTGCTATCTTGTTCTAGTAGATTTGGGCAGTTTTCCCTTATAATTTCCTGCATGATGTTTTCCAGGTTCTTTTCTTGATTCAGGCTTTCTAGTCATCTAGTGATTTGTAGATTGTCTCTTCTGTATCTATTTTCCAGGTCATTCATTTTCCCTGGAAGGTGCTTTACATTTTCTTCAATTTTTTCATTCTTTTTATTTTATTTGATGGAATCTTGTAGATTCATAGGTTTCTAATTATTCAATTCTAATTTTTAGGATTTTATTTTCTTCAATTAGCTTCTGTGTTTCCTTTTCCCACTGGTTATTTTTACTTTTAATGGAGTTGATTTCTTTAGTCAACTTTTCACAATTTTCCTGCATGACTTTCATTTCTTTTTTTCCATTTTTTTCTTCCTCTCTTCTTTTGTTTTTAATTTCTTTTATAAGCTCTTCAATTAGCTTTTGTATTTGAATCCAATTTAAAGACTGTTTTGATACTTCCTCTGTGAGTGATTTTTCTACTGCTTTCTTTGTCACACATAGCATTGCTGTCATCTTTGTAGTTTTCTATAGTGAGTGCTCTTTTAGCTTTTTTTGTTCATCTTTACTGTTTTAGTTCTGCTCCTGGAGTATATGGAGTATAGATCCAAGCTTTTATTTTGCTGGGGCTGGGGTCTGATCCCTGGCTCATTGTTGGCCAAGATGTTGCCTATGCAGTCCAGACCTTGTCTTTGCATAGGTTTTTTGGTTTTTTTCCCCTTCCTTTATGTCTAAGTTCTGACTTAACAGAGGATTGTTACCAACCTAGTCCTGTTTTTTACCCCAGTGTTTTCAGGGTTCAGACTTTGTTTAGGGTTGGGATCCACCCTGATGACTTACTATCTAGCTGCCAGGATCTCTGTTATTATTAAGCTGTAGGGACTTGAATTGTACTATGGCTAAAAGCCTGCAGCTAGCTTTCCTGCTCTCCCAACTCCTGGACTTTACTTACTCTTTTCCCCCAAAGAGACAGACATTCACTAAAGATAACAGCTCTTTTTTGGAGTAGCAAAGAATTAGAAATTGACTGGATGTCCATCAATTGAGGAATGGTTGAACAAGATATAGTATATGAATGTTATACAGTAATATTGTTCTGTAAGAAATCATGAGTGATCAGATTTTAGAGAAGCGTGAAAAGATTTTCAGGAATTGATGCTCACAGAAGTGAGCAGAACCAAGAATATAGTGTTAACATTAACAACAATATTGTGAGATGATCAACTATGATGGATGTGGCTCCTCAAAGAAGTTCAGAGATCAAAGACAAACCTGAGAGACCTGTTGTGGATAATGTTATACATATCCAGAGGGAAAAAAATAAGGAGTCTGAATGTACAGCAAGGCATGCTATGTTCACTTTATAAAATTTCTTTTAGTTTTTCCTTTCTCATGCTTTTTCTTTCCTCTTAGTTCTAATTCCTCCTTCACAAAATTACTAATATGTAAATATGTTACGAAGGAATGTATATATTCAACTTTTTCCAGACTGTTTGCTGCCATGGGGAGGGCAGAGGGAAGTGAGGGTGGTAGAAAAATGGGGAATTCATAAATTTGTAAATGGATGAATGTTGAAAAACTACCATTATATGTATTTAGAAAATTAAAATAAAATTTCAAAATAACAAACAAGATTGTTTTATGGACTTTTTTCCCTATCTTATTTTTTTCCCTTCCTTTAAATCTGATTCTTCTTTCATGACATGACTACTATGGAAACATGTTCAATGTGATTATACGTGGATAACTATACCAAATTATTTGCTGCCCTTGAGAAGGGGGAAGGAAGAGAAGGAGGTAGAAAAATGTGGAGCTCAAAATCTTACAAAAGGATGAATATTGAAAACTATCTTTTATATGTTATTGGAAAAAAAGAAAATCAAATAACATTTATTGAAAAAAAAGAAAAAAATTTCAGTACTTTCCCACTGAGATTATCACCAATATTTCCTGTATCTGTCTTGTATATACATGATTTTGCATGTTGTCTACCTGATTATGATATCAGCACCTTGAGACAGATGGGGGTCCCAATTAATGAGCCCCCCCAACATTCAGATTTGCTCTGCGTCCTTGCTAGAATCAGGATTCAATTTATGACAATTACTGACTCTGCAGTTCTTACCTCTGCCTTTTGCTCAAAGCCTTTTGGTTGTTTGTTATCAGGGTCCACTGCTTAGGATTATATTTGTCCTTTTATCTTATTTAAGGGTCTGCCTTGAGACTTAATCATATTATCAATCTTCTTTGATATCCAAAAACCCTCTTTTACAAAGCATATTTATAACTTCATCATAAGTTCTGTCCCTTCTGTCAGTTAGTAGTACAAGCATCTGACAGCCAGATCCATTTCAAACAGCCTTAGTTATTAATCTGTTTCTCTCTTCTTTCTTCTTTCTTCTCTCAGATTCCCCTATGCTAGAGAACCTCCCCTTTCTAGCCCACTATATTGCACAGTGAATTCTTTCTCAGACCTCCTAGGCCAGTTTTCATCCTCAACAAGACCAGAGATTGGATTTTTTTGTTTTGTTTTAAGGAGTCCTTCTTTGTATCCCCAGCACTTAGCACAATACTGATAGATTAATATTTGTTGATATTCAGAAATTTCACTTATGTCTGACTTTTTGTAACCAACCCCATTAGGAGCAAAGATATTGAGTTTGTCATTTTCTTCTCCTGTTCATTTTATAGATGAGGATACTGAGGTAAGAGGGTTAAGTGATTTGTCCAAGATCATCAACTTGTAAATATCTGAAGATATGAAATCACAAAGTTGAATTTTCTGGACTTCTGGTCTAATCTTCTGTCGGCTGCCTCACCTAGCAGTCCCTGACACATTAGTAAGTACTTAAAATGCTAATTGATTTACAGACTGACTTTAAAGAAGCAGAAATTCAGATTCTGATAGGCACAGTGATTTAGAAGGGTGCTTTATCAGAGAGGGACAGTCATAAAGTTAGGAGCAGAGCCCAGGGGATATAACCAGAATAGCAGAAAAATGACTCTAACTTTAATGACTTTAAACAGTAACTCTAAACAAATTCTACAGTGGCAAAGCCCATAAATAGACTGAGTCAAACAATTTTCCAGCCTCAGATAAATGGTAAAATTGGGCGTGCCCTGAGGTAACAGAGGAGAACAGAGCAGAAAGGGCTGTGCCAGAGCATAAATCAGAAGACAGGCCAAGAGACTAAGTCATAATCTCTCCTTAGATCATAAGACCTTGTCCCTAGAAATATCTCTGAAAACAGCAGCGAAAACCCCTAAAAGCTTGGGAGAATACATCCTCCACCTTGGAAGAAGAGCCCCACTGAAATAAAAAAGTTAAAATAAAGTTATAGGCCGGGGAAATGAGTAAATAACAGAAGGGAAAAATCTCTCACCGAGAGTTACTATGGTCATGAGGAAGATCAAAATACATACTCAAAAGAAGATAACAAAGACAAAGTTTCTACATCCAAAGCCTCCAAGAAAAATATGAATTGGTCTCAGGCCATGGAAGAGCTCAAATTGAATTTTGAAATTCAAAAAAGGGAGGGTAGAGGAAAAATTGGGAAGAGAAATGATAGTGATGCAGGAAAATCATGAAAACCTAGTCTGAAGTTAGGTTAAGGTGTTACTAAAAAAAAATACTGAAGGAAATAACATCTTAATAACCAGACTATGCCAAATGAGAACAAAAAGCCCAAAAAATCAATGAGAAAAGAAGGCCTTCAAAAGCAGAATTGGTCAAATTGTTTTGTTTTTGTTTTTTTAGTTTTTTGCAAGAAAATGGGATTAAGTGACTTGACAAAGGTCACACAGTTAGGTAATTATTAATGTCTGAGGCAGGATTTGAACACAGGTCCTCCTGACTCCACTGCACCACCTAGCTTCCCCTAGAGTATTGATCAAGTTGAAAAGGAGATACAAAAACTCACTGAAGAAAATATTTCCTTAAAATATAGAATGGAAACAATTTCCTAGCTGTGTGACCTTGGGTAAGTCATTCAACACCCCATTGACTTAAATAAATAACATTCTTAAATATATATATATATATATACACATATATTTATGGGGGAAAGGGAAGATGATGACTTTGTAAGAAATCAAGAAACAATGAAACAAAACCAAAATTATGTAAAACTAGAAGAAAATGTAAAATATCTCAAATGACCTGGAAAAGAGATACAGGAGAGATCATTTAAAAATTATTGGAACCCCCCCAAAAAAATTATAGAACCACCTGAAAGCCAGGATCAAAATAAAAAGAGCCTAGACATATCTTTCAAGAAATTATTAAGGAAAAACTGCCTAGATATTCTAGAAGCAAAGAGTAAAATGGAAAGAGGAAGAATCTATTGCTCATGTTCAAAAGAGATTCTATAATGAAAACTTCCAGGAATATTATTACCAAATTTCAGAGTTCCCAAATCAAGGAGAAAATATTGCAAGCAATAAAGCAAGATTTAGCAGCTTCTACATTAAGGGAATATGATATTCCAGAAGGCAAAAGAGTTTGGATTACAACCAAGAAACAACTATCCTGAAAAACTAAATATATTCTTTCATTTGACCATTTCAATGGTCATTCAATGAAATAAGGAGTTTTCAAACTTTCATAGCTAAACAGAAAATGTGATCTTCAAATATAAGACTTAGGTGAAGCATAAAAAAGTAAATAGGAAAGGCAAATTACAAGGGACTTCTCCTGAACTACTTATATTTGTGTATAGGATTATGATACTGAAAACTCGTATGAACTTTCTCATTTAAAATGGAGCATCTGCAAGAGGTATCTATAGACAAGATTAATTATAGGAAAATAAATTGGAGTTAATGGAGAATGTACCAGGGAAAAGGGAAAGGAGAGAGGGAGGTAGAATGTATCAAGTTCTTTCACACAAAAGAGGGAAGACAAAGCTTTTGCAGTGGAATGGAAGAGAGGGGCAGATGAGGGGGGAGTGAGTGAGCCTTTACTCTCATTGAAATTGGCTCAGAGAGGGAATACCATACACACTTAATTTTGTAGAGAACTTTATCTTGCCCTAGAGGAAAATAGGAGGGGAAAGCAAAGTGTAAAAGGTTGGGGGGAAGGAGGTGATAGAAAGGAGGGAAGATTGTGGGAGGGGTTAGCCATATGCAAAACACTTTTGAGAAGGGTCAAGATAAAAGGAGAGAGAGAATAAATGGGGGTGGGGGAATAGGATGGAGGCAAATACAATTAGCAATAGTAACTGTGGGGGGAGGGGAAATAGTGAAACACATCTCATCTCTCTGAATAAAACTTCACTTTTCAAAAAAGAGTCAAATTTATAAAAAATAAGTCATTTCTTAATTGATTAGTGATCAAAAAGTAACACAGTTGATGAAATGCTATCTATTTAAATCATTTTAAAAGGTCCTAACTCCCTATTGATAGACAAGTGTGGGTTGGAACAATTCTGGTGTACTAGCTTATACCTATTGGGTTTGCTAATAGGACACAAAGAGAAGGTGACAAATGTAGGAGGGAATGTGGGGAAATGAGAGTAATACATTGTTGGAAGATTTGTGAAGTGATTCAACAATTCTGTAGAATAATTTGGAACTATGCCCAAAGTGCTACAAAACCATGCCTATCATTTGTAGACAATGGCACTACCAAGTCTAAATTTAAAAGAGATGAAAAATAGAAAGGTAAAGGACCTATATGTATAAAGATATTTATAGCAACTCTTTTCTGGTGGCAAGAAATTAGAAATTGAGGTGATGCCCTTCAGTTGGGGAATGGCTGAATAAATTGTGGTATGAGATTATGATGAAATGCTATTCTCTTATAAGAAATTATGAGGGTGGCTAGGTTGTGCAGTGGATAGAGCATTTGCCTTGGAGTGAGGAGTACCTGGGTTCAAATCCGACCTCAGTCACTTAATAATTACTTAGCCCTGTGGCCTTGGGCAAGCCACTTAACCCCATTGACTTGAAAATCTTTAAAAAAAAAAAAGAAAAAGAAAAAAGAAATTATGTACAGGATGCTCTCAGTAAAAAACTTACATGAGTGGATACAATGGGAAATGTACTATATATAAAGTAACATCAATGTTGTTGGATGAACAGGTGTGAGTGACTTATCTTTTCTCAGCAGTACTGTGACCCAAGACAATTCTGAAAGAATATTATCTATTCCAAAGACAGAGTCAATGGTATCAGAATACAAATTGATGCATACTTTTTTTAAACTGTATTTTTCTCGAGGTTCCTCTGTTCTTGGGGAATGGGGGTAATGTCTACTCTTATGTGATTATTGTAGAAATTTTTTTCAGGACTAACCTATAACAAGTATTTTTTTCTAATCTAAATCACATAACTTGCTTTCTCTATGAGGGAGGATTGGGGAGAAAGGGAGAGAATTTGGAACTCAAGGTTTTAAAAGTGAATGTGGAAACTTGTTTCTGCATGTAATTGGGGAAAATTAAATTTGTAAAATAGAATCCTTTGGCAGAGTTGTAGAAAAAAAAATGTCATGCCTAAATATCTGAAGGATTCCAAAAGGGCAGAGCAATAACTGAATTTATCAAATAAATGGCCAAATTTGATTTCCATTAGACACCTATTCCTCCAAAAATAAACAAATAAATAAATACATATATGGACATTGATGCAAAAATCTTAAATAAAATTTTACCGGTGAGATTACAGCAAGTTATTACTACGATAATACACCATGATTGGCTAAGATTTATATCTGGTAGCCAGGGATGGATCAATATTTGGAAAACACTCAGCATAATTGAATGTATCAATAGCAAAGCCAACAGAAATCATATGATTATCTCAACTATACAGAAAAAGCCTTTGTTAAAATATGATACCCAATCCTATTAAAAAAACACTAGAAAGTTTAGGAATAAATGGAGCATTCCCTAAAATATTATCTATCTAAAACATCAACAAATATGATATGTAGTGGGAATAAACTCAGAGAATTTCCAATAAGATCAGGAGTAAAACGAGGATGCCCATTATCACTGTGACTATTCAATATAGTTTTAGAAATGTTAGCTCTAGCAATAAGAAAAGAAAAAGAAATTGGAGGAAGCAAAGCTTTCATTCTTTGTAGATGATATGATAATATTCTTAGAGAATCTGAGTAAATCATCTAAAAACTCCTTGAAACAATTAACAAATTCAGTAAAGGAGCAGGATATAAAATAAACCCACATAAGTCATTGGCATGTCTATATATGAACAACAACACCCAAGAGCAAGGGACAGAAAGAGTAATTCTATTTAAAGTAACTGTAGACAACATTAAATATTTAGGAATCTGCCTCCCAAGACAAAACCAGAAATTGTATGAGCACAATTATAAAGATTTCTCACCCAAATAAAGATAGATCTAAACAATGACAAAATGTCAATTGCTCAGGGGTAGGTTGAGTTAATATAATAAAACAGATAATTCTACCAAAATTAAATTACGTATTCAGTGCCATACCAATCAACGTACCAAATAATTATCTTACAGAGCTAGAAAAAACAATAACAAAATTCATCTGGAGAAACAAAAGGTCAAGAATAACAAGGGAAATGATGGAAAATATAAAGGAAGGTGGTCTAGTTGTACCAGATCTAAAACTATACTATAAAGCAGCAGTAATCAAAAATTCCTTGTACTGGATAAGAAATAGGGTAATGGATCAGTGGATTAGGATAGGCTCAAAAGAAACAGAAATAAATGACTACAGTAATCTACTGTTTGACAAACCCAAAGACATTAGCTTCTGGGATAAGAACTCACTACCTGACAAAAAACTGAGGGGGGGAAATTGGAAAATAGCATAGCAAAAACTAGGCATAGAATCACATCTCATACCCTATACCAAAACACAGTCAAATGGGTACAGGATTTAGTAATAAAGAGCTATATCATAGATAAATTAATAGACCATGAAATTATCTATCTGTTCTATGAAAATGGGTCAAATTTATGACCAAACAAGAAATTTAATATCTTATAAAATACAAAATGAATGATTTTGACTATATTAAATTAAAAAGGTTTTGAACTAATAAAATCAATGCTGACAAAAGTAGATGGAAAGGAGAAAGTTAGGAAACAATCTTCACAACCAGGAATTCTGATAAAGGTCTCATTTCTAAAATATGTAGAGAACTGCATCAAATAAATAAGGCTACAAGTCATTCCCCAGTTGATAAATGGTCAAATAATATGGTCAGACAGTGTTCAAATGAAGAAATTAAAGCTATATATAAAACCATATTAAAAAATTTTCCAAATCATTATTGATTAGAAAAATGCAAATTAAAACAACTATGAGGTATCATCTCACTATCATCTCATACCATTCATATTGACTAAGATGACAAAAAGGGAAAATGATCAATGTTGGAGACTTTATGGAAGATTGGGACATTATTGCATTTATTGGTAAAGTTTTGAAGTGATTCAACCATTCTGGAGAACAAAGAGCAATAAAACTGCTCATACCCTTTGACTCAGCAATTCCAATATTATGCCTATTTCCAGAAGAAATTATAAAAAAAATTATAAAAGTCCTACATGCTCTAAAATATTCATAGTGGCTCTTTTTACAGTGGCAAAGAATTGGAAATTGAGGGGATGTCCATCAATTGGGAAATGGTTAAACAAGTTATGGTACATGAATATTATGGAATACTATTTTTCTATAAGTAACTATAAATGGTCAGACTCTAGAGAAGCCTGGAAGAAATTAAAGCATCTGATGCTGCATGATGGGAGCAGAACCAAGAGAAAATGTACACATTAACAACATTGTGAGATGTTCAACTCTATGTTCAGAGAACTAGGACAACTCTATTAGACTGGCTATGGACAATGCTATGCCCATACAGGGGAAGGAAAACAAAACAAAACAAAATTCCTTCAGAATATGGGAATCACTACTTTCACCTTTTAAAAAATATGTATTTCTCTTAATCCTAATTTCTCATATCAAAAATGAATAATCTGTAAATATGGTTAACACAAATGTATAATTACAATATTAACTTGACTGTCACTGAGGGCAGTAGGGTGGGAAGGGAGGATGGAAAGAAATTTTGTAACTTAGAAATATACATAGGCGTATAGATGAATGTTAAAAAAAACTTTCATAACATATATTTGTAAAACATCAATAAAAAAATTCAAAAATACATAAATAAGGGTTAAATTATTCCAAGGACTTGAAGTTTTATGGATGCTAAACTTGTAGTATCACATGAAAAATTAAAGGTGCAGGTCACCAAAAAGGTAATGAGGAATCTCACGGAGAATATTATTTAGTTGCATTCTAAATTAAGCATATATATGATAATTAGGATGAAATATAACTACATAGGAGAGGTTAAAAGATATTAATAAGCAATGCATGACTGGAAAATAAGCAAGACTTATCAAAAGTGAGGATGAACAGGTACAGCATTCATCTTCTGTTAGCTTACTTGTAAAGTTATAAATGTTGGAGGAAGGCCTTCCTAGCACATCAATATAGTTTTTGTCGAGGATTTATGAAAGGATATGAATTAGAGTCAACAATTTTTTAGAAAGTATACATGGTTGGGGGCAGCTAGGTGGCACAGTGGATAGAGCACTGGCCCTAAAGTCAGGAGTACCTGAGTTCAAATCCGGCCTCAGAACTTAATAATTACCTATCTGTGTGGCCTTGGGCAAGCCACTTAACCCCATTTGCCTTGTAAAAACCTAAAAAAGAAAAGTATACATGGTTAAAAATCTATATCTCTAGAGGAAATGTCTTCCACTAAAACATCATAGATACTTCTACACATTGAAGGATTTAATTTCAGTGAAATCAGTAAATTGGTGACTTAGAACATTCTCCCTCTGAATTGAAGAATTATTGTTTCAGCCTAGATACAATGATTGAGATTATCAAAGGATTTAAAAATTTATGGAATTTTAAAGATATAGTCCAATCCATTTATTTTGCATTAAGAAAAACTAAAAGACCAGAGAATAAACTTGGTAGAATTGCATCAATAAATAATGTTGATTATTTTTTTTTCTTTTTAAGACAAACTAGTTTTCCTGTGGTAGTACATATACAATTTTCCCTGTGTTGTTTTTTTAAGGAGGCAGGAGAGGACACCAGGGAGGATGATCTAATCAGGGACTGGAAATGTTGGCTCTGGCAGGACTCAAAATTCAATAAATCTAGGAACATTTTAGAGGTGAATTGATTAAATATTTAATCAAATACAGCAGCGAATTTTTAAATTAATAATTTTGTATGGCCTGTAAAAGATGTTATAAATATTCAAATGGCTCTTGGCAGAAAAAAAGATTCCCTATCTCTGGAAAAATGATCTTTTAGGAATCTGATCCCAAGTTCTACACATAGAAACTCTCATTTATTTGATTTGATTTGATTAAATATTTTAAAAAATGATCACCTCTTATAAGTAATTCACAGTGGAAAATTTTATATATATATATATATATATATATATATATATTTATGTATATATTTTAAAAATCACATGAAGTCTTTTCCCTCAGTTTAATAGGGTGAGAGCCTGGGGGAAGGGGGAGTGAAGGTTGACAGCATATCAGAAAGACAATGTGATTACCTGAAATGAAAAATTTACACTCTCTTGTTGATTATATATCACTTCATAAAGGTTATTCTCAAGTAAAAAAAAAATATATATATATATATAATAAATTAACTAACATGTATGTATAAATCAGAAGCTGAAAAAACAGATTTCACAGGGCATTGGAAAAGTAACAAGAGTAATAAAGATTTGAATTGCACTAGACAAAGGCCTCTTAGCAAAATGATATCAAAGGAAGAGTTCCCTATCCAACATTTTAAAAGCTACCACTTTTAAATAGCTAACCATCACCAGTAACAACTTTTTTTTAATTCACAGGTAAGGTGACATCATACCAAAAAATGGCAAATGATTTTTATTATTTAGCATTTGTAATTTCTAAAGTGCTTGATATCATTGTTAACTATACCACCAGAATGCAGCTTGTGAAAAGTTTCTGAAGAATTTTCAAAAGTTCTCTGTTACCAACACATTCAAAATCTATGCTTATCATGTATGCAAATGTAAAGCCTACATCAGATTGCCTTCTGTTGTCGGGGAGGGAAGGAGGGAGGGAAGGGAAGGAGAGAGAAACCTTGCAAAAACCCTCAAAACCTTGCAAAAAAATGGTAGAAACTATCATTGTATGTAATTGGAAAATAAGTAAAATATATAATTTTTTACAAAGAATAGCAAAAAAAAGTTTCTGCTGTAAAGACAATTCATTCCTAGATTTCTTTCAACAATTTTTCTTAACAACTTTAGATAGAACACTTAACAATCTATTACTCAACATCTCCATCTGCTAAAAAGAGAAAATCATCATTAATCATTTAAAGTTGAAGGAACTGTTGTTAAAAAAAAAGCTTTGGGTTCATGCAAAATAACAGTCCTTGTAATTTTTAATTCATCACTGCAGCTCAGCATATTAGACACAATTAAAGGAAATATGCTGAATGAGCAGCAAAATCCAACCAGAACCCTGAAGTTTTGGTTTTTATCCCTGGATAAAGTTGAATGCTTCTAGACTATGGTCAGTTGCATCTTAATGACAAGGTCTCACCATAAATGTCATGGCAAAAATGTCTGGTCATTGGACCCAGTTAGCTCTGAGGGAAAAAGTGAGGCTGGTAACTTATCAAAGCAACCCCAAGAGGAGATAACTTTTATTATAACTTTTTATTTTATTATAATGACTAAGGATGGGTATTTTGTTTTAGCTACTAACAGGAAAGGTGAATGTAGTCATAAACATATTGTTTCAAGTAATATTAGTGTGTTTTGGTGAAATTTTCATGTTCTATCATATAGACACCAGTGACTTTTACAATGACCAGATATTTATCAGGATGACTGGAGATGGTCCCAGGTAGTAGGTAATCAGTGTTATGTGACTTGCCCAAAGGTCACACAGCTAGTAAGTGTCAAGTGTCTGAGACCAGATTTGAATTCCTGAACTCTCAAATGAAAGGCCAGTGGTCTAAATAGATAAACAGTGTGAAAATAATGGGAAAAGCCATAAATTTGGAATTAAAAGACGTGATATTGCAAAATTAGCTAAAATGTTTCACCATGAAGATGTCTCATTTTACCCATCTGCAAATGAGTAAACGGATACTTGTAACTATCCACCTCATAGTGTTAACCAGAAGTGCTTTTGGGCTATGGCTGTGGGCATGGAGAAAAAAAGCATAAGCCTAGTGAATACTATATGGCAAGTAACAAGAATATTTTCAGGACAGAGTGACTGGAAAGGGAAAAGCGTGCCTAAAGTTGAGTCCCCCCCCCACCCCCGCAACAGGATTCAGAAAATTATACTAAGTAGGATCTGATACCTAGGGCAACATTGCCACAATTTGGGAAAATTGTGAAAATAAAATTAACCAATTGGAGAATAAATACAAAATATTAAGGAAAAAATAAGTCCTTAAAAAACGAGAATTGGGCAAAAGGAATCAAATGGCATTATAAGGCTCCAAGAAATAATAAAACTAGAAAAAATAGAAGAGAATCTGAAAAATCCTAATTAGAAAAGCAACTGATCTGGAGAATGCATCATGGAGAGACAATATTAGAAGAGTCAGACTAACTGAAACTTCTGATCATAAAAAGAATCTAGATACAATATTAAAGGAAATTATGAAGGAAATTTTCCCCAAAGTTCTAGAACAAGAGGGTAAAGGGGAAATATAAAAAATATCTACTGTTCATCTACTGACTAGAAATGATTCTGGGCTGAAAGAGATCTCATGACAAGTTTCTCCCAAGTTATGGAGAAAATATTGAAAGCATTAAGAAAAAAAACACTGCAGAAATACAGTTAGTATTTCATAAGACCAAGTAACTCTCACTCTAAAAGACTGTAGATCTTAGAACATTATATTTCTAAGAGCAAAAGAGTAGAGTTGCAACTAAGAATAACTTACCAAAGTACAGTATAATCCTGAATGAAAAAAAAAGTACATCTGACTTTCAGGTATTTGCAACAAGAAGATCAGAACTTAATGGCAAATTCAATATAAAAAAAACAGAAAAAATATAAGGAAATGTTAAAGGTTAATTACAAATAGCTCATTAAGAGCAAAATGTTTATATATTTAATATATATACATATATATATATATATTATCAGTGTTCTTAAAACTATCATCATTACTTAATTTAAAAATATTGAGGCTAGGTAGAAAAAAAAAGGTAAAAGAGAGCAGCTATATTATAAAAATGGGGCATGAAAAGAACTAACCCAGGAAGCAGGTGGGGATAGATGTTGGACCTTGTTGTCCTCTGAGTTGATAAGGAAAGATTGTATAAATCTGGAAGGGTGTAACAGCCATCTGAACATAAAGAGAGGTAGAGAAAACTGGGGGTGGGGGGAGACTTTTAGAGTAGCGTGTAGATTGGAATTGGGGAGGAGAGAGACCAAAGAAAGGCATGGAAAGACTTACATAAGAAGATAGAGAAGTGAACAGAACTAAGAAAATACTATATACAGTAGTAACGATATTATATCAAGCATGACTTGTGTGACTGAGTTATTTTGTCTATTATAAATACAAAAATTAAAAATAAAAAACATATGAAGATAATGAAGAGAAGAAACTGATAATTAGAGGTGTTCAAAGAATAGGGTGGGGTAGGGGGATGAAAGGGAAAAAAAAGAGTAAAAAGAAATTTGCCTGACAATTTTGTTGTATACTTAGAAGGAATAGCAAATTGTTCTGGTAGGTTTGCAATTTCATATAGAATCATCTTTTTATTGTACTATGTTATAAAAATGTTTGCTTTATTTCATAAATTTAAATAAAACAAACACAAAAATGTTAAATGTCAGGTATATGATTTAAGCCAGGTCTCTTGGCTCCCGTCATTGGTCTTTCTAGTATACCATACAGCCTTGCTCCTCAATAGATGTTGTCATAAATAATTATAATGAAAAAAATATGCTCCTGGTAGCCACTTTTTTATCTAACACAACTTAATTCCCACCCTAAACTCGACTCACTTCACATGTGTATTTCATTTTCATCTACATAGAATCCTAGAATGGCTGATTTGGTAAAGCCTTTAGGTTGCAATAATCAATTTTTCAGAAAAGGAAATTGAAATGCAGAGAGGATAAATTACTTGTCTAAAATTAAGTGACCAATTTGGGGCAAAGACTGGAATAGTATTTAGGTCTAAATTCCTAGCTAAGGATTCTTTCTACTAAACCATTTTATGTTCTATTTATTTCAATTCAATGGATGAAAGCAGAAAAATGCTAATCCACGAATTATCTTTTAACCCTGCTGAAAATTGTTGGACTCATCAATGCCCAAAATCAAAATGCTTAAAAAAGACTTAGTATATTTCTCCCTAAACTCATAGTTCCTCTAACCTTCAGCATAAAAAGTGCCACTATTCTTCCAACCATCAAGGTTAATAATCTAAGAAATGTTCCCAACTCTTCATTTTCACTTATGGTTCCTACCTCAGAGACAAGGTGGGAATTATACTTCCTCAGCATTTTACCTATCTGCCTCATTTCTTTTCATATCACAACCATCCTAATTCCAATCTTTGTCACCTTTCACCTGAAATAAACTCTTGATTAGGCTCCCTGAATCCAACCTTTCCCCCACTCTACAAATGGCAAATTAATATTTCTAAACTATCAGTCTGCCAAGGATATATCTATGTCAAAGAAGCTTCGGGTGTTGTCTATAGGATAAATAAAACATTCCTCTATCTGCAATACTTCTATAGTCTAGTTCCATCCCAAGTATTTAGAATGACTTTCCATTTTGCGCCCTCATGTAGTCTTCATTCCAACCAACCTATTCAGTATTCTCCTTACATGTCCACCTCTACATCTTTTACAATGGATATTACCCATGTCAATGTATTCTCTTTCTTCTTGTTTCCATCTATTCAAGGCTCAGCTTGAAAGTTACCTCATACAGGAACCCATTCTTTATTCAATCAGACTTTGGTGGTATCTATTCATTTTATAATAATATTTGTGTTGTATTTACTTACCTGTTTAAATGTTGTTTCACCAATAACAATGAAGATTTCTTAAGAAAAGATTCTTACATTTTTGTCTGTTTCCCCAGTTCCTACTAAAATACCTTATGTTTTGTGAGCATTTAGTAAACGTTTACTGAATTCAAGCTTTCTTTTTCTTCATTATGGTAAAGTGAAATTTTTCTCATCAAACACAACACAATAGAAATTTCTCTTCTTACTATTTCCTCTTAACTTGTAAAAAATTCAAGTTTTAAATAAGTAAAGCTAAGAGATCCACTCCAAGATAAACAAAAATTATTAATGCTTTCAAATAATTTTGAAAAATGATTTTTTTTAAAAAATGGGAACATTTAATGTATGTGCCCCTTCTTCTATATTATTTTATGGACACTCTCCCATCCCAAGTCAAAGATGACATCATGGTCATACCCTATGTAAAGGCACATGATATCATAATGGGTATTATTTTTTTTCAAAAAAGGGCTACAGATAAGAACCAAACAAAAGGTGACATTCCTATTTTTCTCATTCATTAGTACTGCATTCACTCTAAACGTGTGTGTATGTGTGTGTGTGTGTGTGTGTGTATCCTGTGTTTGCTTACTAGGGACATTTGCAAGCTCTTTAAAGGGAGGCAGATATCACACTTCTATATTTTTATCCAATTTCTAACAATGCATTTGGTACATAGCAGACAGGCAGTTAAATATTGTTGATAAAACTGATTGATTGATTTGTCCTACCCAACACTGAAAAAAAGGCATGCTAGAATAGTTTGCATTGGAAAATTATTTCAGCAATCTATGTCAAGTAGACCTATAATGATCACTTAGAAAGTTTTAACATTTGCAATATAGATGAGCTGAAATTTTTGATACCTTCATATGTGAATTCTTTTTTTTAAAGATTTTTCAAGGCAATGGGGTTAAGTAGTTTGCCCAAGGCCACACAGCTAGGTAATTATTAAGTGTGAGATCGGATTTGAACCCAGGTACTCCTGACTCCAAGGTTGGTGCTCTATCTGCTGCGCCACCTAGCTGCCCCTATACGTGAATTCTTTATGCTCTTTTAAATCAATATCCTCCCTAATAATATTATGACATAACCCTTATGTATTAAATGTTAAATGAGCATGAAAATATTAAACAAAAAAGTATAATTAAAAAAATAAATTCTTTCCTTTTTTACCATGTGGTATTATACTACTTTGACATATGATTTTATGGGGGTTTTCCCTCCCCTCTGAGGTTAATCTACTACACATTTAGTATTCTAACTCTTTAATTAAAAAAGGAAAATAATGTTAAATATAATAAAAGTATTCAAGAACAGTACACTTATAGTAAAATAGGGATTCAAATCATATATGATACATTACTTTCATTTTCATTTTCCTACTAACAACACAAAATCAGTACTAGTGAAATCCAAAATAGTTGACTGGTGGGGGAAAACTGAAGAATGTCTCTTAGCATGTGCTAGAAATAAACTATTTTAATTACACCATCTACTAATCTAACCAACACAAGACATTTGAAAGCAATTAACAATCTTAAATCTGATCCTTTGTCTCAAAGTATAAACACTGAGCATAATAAATACAGATTCTGACAGCTTCTCATTAATTTTAATTATCACCAGACATGTACTATTGAAAGTACTGCTAAGAGCTGACCTAGGCATTAACTCATTGTTCAAATATAGAATATAGTGACATTTTGTTCTTTTTTTTCTTTCTTTTTGCCTTCCCTTCCTTTCCTTCTCTTTGCTTCTTTCTCTTTCTTTTCTTTCTTCTTTTCTTTCTACAGAACAGAAAATTAGCTAAGGGTCCTTTCCATGTCACTGTTGTCATGGCCAAAGCATTTTGGAAGAAAATTTTTTTTAAGTATTTCCTCTTCATACTAAATTAAAAGATTATTGAAGAAGTTTCATTCTAAAAATACTTTGTGTTTAATTTAAAGAGCATCATATTTTAGATGGGCACCAAAAGGCTGATTGGTGAGTGGGAAAAGGTTCCAAGACACTGTAAAGCGATTAAAAGAAGTACTTCTTAGCTTCAGTTTCAGTGCAGGCACAGAATTCTTTGATTTCAATCAACAGAATGATTTTTGGTAAGGGAACTTACTGCATATCTATATGCACAAACTCTATTGACTCCTGGTTCCTATAATTTTTTTTTCTTTAGGATTCACCAAGAAATCAAATCAGAGTTCAAAACATTTCAAACCACAGTCCCTGAAAGTTTTCCCAAATCAAGAGAGCAAAGAGCAAGATTAAAAATAATAGAATTAGAACTTAAAGAGTAAAAAATAAAACAGAATTAAATTTTCATTTACGGATCTTATATACAAGAGATAATGATTATGTCCTAGGCATCATGCTGAATGTGACCTCTTGTTTCTAGGAGGATAAACGACATTTATCCCTCTGCCAGAAAAATCTTATGACTGTTGTTAGGTATGCCACTTTTCAGTGGATCCCTAATGTCTGCTAATCAAAATCAAAACTTCCTTGCCAGAAATTCCAGGCCTTCCACAAGCAACACATTCCTGCCTTTCCTGCCTTACCTCATTTTAGGCTCTCTATATATCCACTACAATCCAGCCAAGATGGAAGACTGAATGACCCTTCTGTATCTGCAGCACTTTTTCACCTGTGTCCGTATTTGTACAAAATTTGCTAATATCCATTTTGAAATCTTATTCATCTTTCAATATTCAGGTAGAAATCTACCTTCTCCAAAGAATCATCTCAAATCTTCTCAAGCAGTAATTCCTCTTCCACCCCTGGAATATAAAATATCGCTTGGTTTGAACTGACCTTACGCAAATATCCTGCCTAATTTTATATTAATATATTTTATATTTATAATATAATATATTATAGTTATAATATTATAATAACACCATATACTTATATATTGTATTTTATATAATATTAATATATTATATTTTTATTATATTACATCTATCTCTGATGTTATCTCCCTGATGAGGGAAAAGTCTGTTTCTTTCATTTTTGTATGTTCCCCAAATTCTAAAATTGTGCTATATACATATTAAGAGAGTTAGAAAGGACTAAGGAGCAGAAACAGAAGTGGTGGAGTCAGGCAGAGGGAGCTGTCCTGGCCTGTGCTAAGGGTAGCAGGCTGCCATGACGGAGTCAGCCACAGGCGCAGTAGAAGGAGAAGAACCTGAGGCTGCTTAAGATCAAATATGTGTAGCTGCTACAGGAGGCCAAGGACAGAGTCCTGGACTTGAAACTGGCAGCAGATATTTTTGCTGTTTTGCAGAAGTGGAGAATCAATGATATCATAAATGTCCTTGCAGGGACTGAAAAGAAATCTAAGAATAGTTTCAGGTGGATGGGTGAAAGACCTGCTGTAGCACTATGGAAATAGCAGACATGCTCATCTATTTGCAGGTTAGACTCATTGAGCTTCAGCAGCTGGGGCTGTAAAGGACTTTGTTCTCAGAAGTGTTTACCTTCTGCTTTGTCTCTCTCTCCTCCCATTGGAGACCAAGCCTACATCTACAACGTGGATAAAAGTAAAGGAGTCTGTGATATTTTTGATGTGCCAGGTCTCAACCTCTGACTCTGCAGCTGCCCTTGGGAGCTGTACAGACAAGACAGTTTGACTTGGGGTTGCTTTGGTTCTTCCTTCTTACCCACCGTCATTAGATTCCACCAGATACAGATTGACCAGCTATCACAATACCCCTCCTTTCTAAATTGCAAACTTAGGGCCAGAGATTTCTTATTCCTTCCACAGGCCAGTTTGTCCATCTGCCCTACAAACTGGGGACCAATTTTCTCTTTCCCCCTCCAAGATCTTTATCCCAATGCCAACAGGTTGCCAAAGCATTTGCCACATGCCTGTTTTTCAAGGACCAGAAATCTCATGTTCCCCCCATCTTTTGCACCCCAAACATTGTCTTATGATTTCAGGCTCTGTTTCCCCTGAATGATACTGTAACCTTAGTTTCCATCCCCTACCTAAGAGATCCTACTCCTCCATTCTCCTCCTCCCCATCTCCTGTACTTCTCACACAAGGCCCAAAAGGCCAAGGCCAGGGCCAGATAAGACACAAGCCTATGTGTAAAAAATTAAAACAAACCATATAGATAAACCAGTTTCCCTGAACAAGGCACTTCAGGAGTCTGTCAAGAGTCCTGGAAATGTTTTGATGGAGGGGAGAAAGGAAGCCAAGTCACAATGTTTTTGAAGAAAGCAGGAATGTGATCATTCCCTTGTACATAAATTGGCCCTTCCCTTAGATATCCTACTTGATGTTCCATAATGGGTTAATGAGACAGGACAAGTTACTCCCCAAACTGGATGGATCCTCATCCCTACCTGTGGGTTCTGTCTCTAGCCTAGGACCAGAAGGAAGAGGCCTCTGCCCCATCTATGATAAGCACCATTTCTTGCCTCCATTTAAAAAATGTATAAAATGACATTTAGAAAGATTTATAATGCTTTTAGCTCTTGAGGACTATTCTTTCTATAGGGAAAGTTGGAGGGAGTATATGTGGAAACAATGAAGCGATTATAACACTTAAGAGTTGTACTTCTATCAGGACAATTGAAAGGAGCATACTTTGACAAGAGGGGGAGTGTACAAGAGAGATTTAAGACAGTTAAGACATTATAAAAAATAGAATTATACTAGGAGAAGAAGGCAAAGGCATTAGAGAAAAAAATAATACCACATAAAGAGGCACAAAAGACTTATTATAGTAGAGAGAAAGAAGGGAGTCTGTGAATACTGAGTAAATTTTACTCTCAACAGATTTTGACCAAAAAGGAAATAACATACATTCCCAATTGGGTTTAGAAATTTATTGTACCCTATGGGAAAGTAGGAGGGAAAGGTGAAAGAAAGAGGAAGAAGGGCCTAATAAAAGGGAGAGGGAAAATATAAATAAAGAAAAAAGTAAAAGGGGGAAAGAAGAAGAAAAGGAAAGGGGCTGAGAGAAGAGAAGGAAGTTTGAAGGAGATAGCAGTCAAAAGCCAAACTTAAAAGGGGGAAGACAGGATGGGGTTAGGAATCATAACTGAATGTGAATGCAAGCAACTCTTCCATAAAATGGAAGCAGACAGCAAAAGGAAACTGGAATCCTACAATAAACTGTTTTCAAGAAACACATTTGAAGCAGAGAGATATACAAAGGATAAAGGTAAAAGGCTAGAGCAAAACATTGCACTTCAGTTAAAATAAAAAAGCAGTAGAAATTCTGATCTCAGACAAAGAAAAACAAAAACAGATCTCATTAAAAGAGATAAGGATATTACCTCTTTCTAAAAAGTACCATAGGTTATGAAATAATATCAATATAAAATATATATGCACCAAATAGTACTGGATCCAAATTTTTAGAGAAGCTAAATGAATTACAAGAAGACATACATCACAAAAATATATTAGTGGGGGACCTTAACCTCCCTCTCAGAATTAGATTAATAGAACAATAAAATAAAAAAGGGAATTTAAAAAAGTAATTAGAATTGTAAAAACACTGATGATAAACCTCAAGAGAAAATGTAATGAGTATAAAAAAAGGAATATACCTTCTTCTTTGTAGTACAAGGTATGTACTCAATACTTAACCATATATTAGGACATAAAAACCTCATAATCAAATGCAGAAAAAGAAAAAATTTAAGTGCAACCTTTTCAGATCATGATTCAATGAAAAATAACATATAATAAAGGATCAGGGAAAGATAAACTAAATGTTAATTGGAAAACAAATAACCTAATTTCAAAGAATGAATCAATCAAACAACAAATTGTAGAAATAATCAACAATTTCATCAAAGACAATGATAATTGGGGCAGCTAGGTGGCGCAGTAGATAAAGCACTGACTTTGGATTCAGGAGTATCTGGGTTCAAATCCAGTCTCAGTCACTTAATAATTACCTAGCTGTGTGGCCTTGGGCAAGCCACTTAAACCCATTTGCCTTGCAAAAACCTAAAAAATAAAAAGACAATGATAATGATATATCATTACAAAATGTGGGATGCAGTCAAAGCATTTATTAGAGGGAATTTTATACTGATAAATGCTTACATGAATAAAATAGAGAAAGAGAAGATAATGAACTGGGCATTCAATTAGAAAGGCTAGGAAAAGAACAAATTAAAAACCCTCAATTAAATATCAATTCTGAAAATCAAAGGACAAATTAATAACATTGAAAATAAGAAAACTATTGAAATAAAAATAAAAATAAATGAGTTCTATGGAAAATCAATAAACTGATAATTTTTTGTTTAATCTGATTTTTAAAAAAAGAAAGGAAAATAACATTTCCAGTATCAAAAATGAGGAATGAACCCAACACCGATGAGGAAAAAATTAGAATCAGAGCTATTTTGCCTAACTGTATGCTAATAAATATGACAACATAGCAAAATGGATGAATAGTTACAAAAATATGCATTGCCCAAATTAACAGAAGACAAAAAAAAATTTAAAACACCCATTACGAAAAATAAAATTGAACAAATCTTCGATAAACTACCTTATAAAAAATCTCCAGGCTCAGATGGATTTACAAGTGAATTCTACCAAATATTTTAAGAACAATTAATTGCAATTCTTTAAAAAACTATTTGGGAAAATTGAGGTCAAATTCCCTCCATGACACAAATATGGTGCTGATACTTATACCAGGAAGAGTCAAAACAATAAAAGAAAATTATACACCAATCTCCTTAATGAATTTTAAATTAAAAAAATACATATTTAGCAAAGAGAGTACAATTGACTTCCCTGACAGAGTCAAGATGCCATTGTGAAGCTTACATGCACCTAGAGTTTTTCTCTACACAAGAAGTAAATTTTTCTGCACAGACATTAAAGTTACAGATTCCACCAGAGTTAGATTCCACCAAAAAAAAAAAAAAGACGAGATCCAAAGAAGTTTTCATCTGAAGACTTGTGGAGGATCTGCAGTGAAGGCTAAAGGGAAACAAAGCCCAGTTAGGCAAGAGAACAAGAAAGCCAATGGAAAGTCTTTTAGCCAAAGTGCAGTCCAGGTCTGAACTACTTGACAACAGCATAGGTCCCAGAGAGCAGGGAGGGTCTCAATCCCAAAGTCTAAACCAAGAACATTGGGACAAAAAGACAGGACTGAGTTGGAAAGAAATCACTAGATAGGCAGAACTTGGACATAAAGAAGGAAATAAACCTCTGCAAAGGCAATGCCTGGACTGCATAGGCAACATCTTAGTCAATGACAAACCAGGTATCAGACCCCCAATTCTAGCATAAAAGCTTAGTTCTATACTACCTATACCCCAGGATTAGAGCTCAAACAATCAAGATGAACAAAGAAGCTAAAAGAGCTCTCACTATAGAAAGTTACTATGCAGATAAAGATTACAACAATGCCACCTCAATAGAAGAAAGCAGTGAAAATTACCTATAAAGGAAGTCTCAAAAGAGTCTATGTATTGGACTCAAATTCAAAATCTAATAGAAGAGCTTAAGAAAGAATTTTAAAAACCAAAGAAGAGAGGAAGAAGAAAAATAAAAGAAAGAAATGAGAGTCATGCAGGAAAATTGGCAAAAGAAATCAACTCCTTTAAAAGTAAAAATAACCAACTGGAAAACGAAAAGGAATACAACTCATCTAAAAGTCAAATCAAACAATTGGAAAAGAAATAAAACTCACTAAAGAGTAAAATTAACCAACAGGAAAAGGAAACACAAAAACTAACTCAAGAAAATAAAACCTTAAAAATTAAAATTAGAGAAATAGAAAACAATGAATCTACAAGACTACAAGATTACATCAAGGTAAAAAAGTGAAAAAAAAATTTGAAGAAAATGTAAAATACCTTTTAGGAAAAACAAACTATTTGGAAAATAGATACAGGAGAGATAATTTATGAATTATTGAACTACCAGGAAAACTAGCTCAAAAAAGGAACTTGGAAAATATTTTACAGAAAATTAGCAGGGAAGTATCCACATCTACAGGAGCAAGAAAACAAAATAAACCTCGAATGAATACACAGAACACCTCCAGAAAAAGATCCACCCCAGGATCAAAACCTTCAAGGATTTTCATAGACAAATTCCAGAAATCTCAAATAAAGGAGAAAATACTGCAAGCAGCAAAAAAAGAAGCAATTTAAATACAAAGGAGAAAAACAGAATCAGATTTATTCAAGAATTATCAACTTCAACATTGAAAGACCAAAGGACCTGGACTACATACTTCTGTGGGTAAAGGACCTTGGATTACAGCCAAGAATATACTACCCTGAAAAATTCACATATTCTGTCAGGGGAAAGATGGATGTTCAATGAAATAAAGGACTTCCAAAATCTCCTAATAAAAAAGATCAGAACCAAATAAAGAATTCAACCTCCCAGAACAAAACTCAAAAGATGCATAAAAAGATAGACTAAAAAAAGGAAAACAAAGATAAAACAAAAGTTAATTAAGAACATTAAATTATATACAACCCTATAAGGAAAGAAATAACACTTGTTACTCTCTCTTGAGAATTGTATTTCTCTTAGAATAATTAAGAGTTGAATACAGTTGAAGAAATTGGATTTGGAGGTTATAGGCATCTCTCCATTGAAGAAGACCAAGATGACATCATCATGTTTGAGATAAATAGCCCAGATGAAAAGCTTGAGGGTTTACTCTATAATTATGTATCTCAGTTTCCTTTGACCTACTTTAATTTTGTCTTGCTCATTTCAGTTAGCACTTTCTTTGATGAGTATATACTAATCTGGGAGGTCCTGAGTCAATGTCTCCCATATCTTACAATCACTTGGAAAGTTCTTAAGAGAGTCCTTCAGAGTGACCCAGTACTTAGACTATTTAGAGACTATAGTTAATTAAATCAGAAGTGATTTAGGGGCAGAAGGTAGGAACCTATTAGAAGGGTTGGACATAAAGAGATTAGGAAATGATTTTATCTTAATCCATACTTCAGTTAACAAGAGTTTAAGTATCATGGTTGGAGAGCTAAAGTGGTCAGGGAGTGTGGGAGAGAGTACGTTTGGGGGGAAATGCAAATAGTTCATGAAATCATTTTGTTTTGCATGATGCTTTAGTTTATGAGGATTGTATGGCCTTGGAGGGTACCTAAAAATAGGGGGTAATGTATTGAGTGATTATAATTTGATGTGGTTCAAGACTCTGAAGAAGTATGTTTCTAATGAGACAGAAGAGGGGAAGGTACTTAGTGACTATGAGGCAATTCTGCTTATGAAGCAAATAGGCAATCAATCAATCAACCTGTGATTGTACTTTGATATTACTTTGAGCTTATCAAGCAATCAAGTAATCAACCTTTGATTGATCTTATTTTGATAGATAGTTCCCTGATTGGTAGTATTTCTTTCTATAAATAACACCAGGTGAAGACCCACAAAGATCTATTATAGTAGAAGGAAAGAAGGGAGGGTATGAATACTGAGTAAATCCTATTCAATAGATTTAGCCCAGAGAGGGAACAAAATGCATTCCCACTTGGGCTTAAAAAATCTATCCCACTCTACAGGGAAGTGGGTGGGGGAGGTAAATGAAAGGAGAGAAAACTGAAAGTTAAAATTTTAAAGAAAAGCTAAAGAGGAAGGGGCAGCTAGGTGGTACAGTGGATAGAGCACCAAGCCCTGGAGTCAGAAAGACCTGAGTTCAAATTCAGCTTCAATCACTTAACAATTACCTTACTGTGTGAACTTGGGCAAGTCACTTAATCCCATTGCATTAAATTTTTTTTTAAAAAAAAAAGAAAAGTTAAAGGGGAAAGGGAATAAAACTTTGGTGAGGAGGAAAAAATAAGAGGAAAGGAAAGAGAAAACTACAAACACGGAAAGAGATAGCAAGAAGGGAAACACAGTATTAGTATTTTTAACTATAAATGTGAATTGGATGAACTCTCCCATAAAATGGAAGTGACTAGCAGAATGGACAAAAAAGGAGAATCCTACAATGTGAAACACATTTGAAGCAGAGAGATACATACAGGTTAGAAGATAAAAG
The DNA here is from genome assembly GCF_037893015.1 of Macrotis lagotis. Lineage (NCBI taxonomy): Eukaryota > Metazoa > Chordata > Mammalia > Peramelemorphia > Peramelidae > Macrotis > Macrotis lagotis. Next base: position 195,348,398 of record NC_133658.1, on the reverse strand, counting down.
GATGGAGCAAAATATATTATGCTTTAGCTGAAGTGAAAAAATCAGGGGTAATGATCCTGATCTCACATACAGCAAAAGCAAAAATTGATCTCATTAAAAGGGATATGGAAGGAAACTATATCTTCTTAAAAGTCTCCAGAGGGTAATGAAGCTATAGCATTATTAAACATGTATTCACCTAGTGGTTTAGCATCCAAATTCCTAGAGGAAAAGCTGAATGAATTACAAGGAGACATAGACAGCAAAACTTTAATAAGAATATTTAATAATAATTTTGTGATCTTTTTGTATGGTTGGCTTCCACTGATTAACTCACTAGATATGTTTGTCAGAACTAGATAAATCTAACCACAAAATAAAGAAGAAAGAAGTTAAGAAGGTAAAGAAAATCTTAGAAAACTAAGATAACATAGACCTTGGGCAAGCCACTTAACCCCATTGCCTTGCAAAAAACTAAAAAAAAAAAAACACTAGAAAGTATAGGAATAAATGAAGTTCTCCTTAAATAAAAACAATATTTATCTAAAGCCATTAATAAATATACATGTAATAGGGATAAACTAGGAGAATTTCCAATAAGATCAAGATGAATAATAAGATCAAGGATGCCATTATCACCATTATTATTCAATACAGTATTAGAAATGCTATTTTTAGCAATAAGAGAAGAAAAAATATTGAAAAAATCAGAATTGGCAATGAGAAAGTAAAACTTTCATTCTTTGAAGATGATATGATGAGATATTTAGAAAACCTGAGAAAATCATCAAAAAAAACTTGAAACAATTAATAAATTCAGTAAAGTAGCAGGAAGTAAAATAAATTAGCACAAATCATCAGCATTTCTATATATGAACAACAAAGTCCAAGAGCATGAGATAGAAAGCGAAATTCCATTTAAATTTACAGCAAAGAACATTAAATACTTGGAAATCTACCTCTCAAGCCAAAACCAGAAACTGAATGAACACAATTACAAAGTACTTCTCACACAAATAAAGCCAGATCTAGACAACTGGAAAAATGTCAATTGCTCATGGTTAGTTAATATAATCAAAATGACAATTCTACCCAAATTGAATTACTTATTCAGTGCCATACCAGTCAATCTACCAAATAAATATTTTACTGAGCTAGAAAACAATAGTAACAAAATTCATAAAGGTCAAGAATAGCAAGGATCTGGGGCGGAGGGATCTAGTCTTAGGAGCTCTCTGATAAAAACTCATAAACTAAGGACTCTAACTAAACTTTTGAGAGACAGAACCCACAAAGGGACCCAGTGAGGCAGTTCTCCTACTCAAGGTAACCTGGAAAAGAGCAGAAAGGCTCTTCTCCCTGGGGTTGGAGGGGCAGCCTGGAAGAGGGGTGGCCCGCCAGAGCAAAAGAACTTCAGCCTCCTGGAGGCAGCCCCAGGGTGCTGGGAGCCTCAGCTCACAGCAGCAGGGGAGTCTCCTGAGCTGCACCCCGGGGAGCACCGGCACAAAGTGGGGGAACAGCGGGGGACCTCTGCCAGAGCAAGCACGTGGAGCCCAGCCCCCAGGGCACACAGCCAGCAGCCTGGTCTTTCAGCAGCCTAGACCCTGAAACAGAAGCAGGTAGAGCCCCCAGGGCATGAGCCCATTGAGCTGAGGGAGGGGAGTGAAGAGAAACTGGGAGCTTGGTCCTCTGCCCCTGGAACAGTACTCTGGAGCTCTGACCACATTCAGATCCTGATCGCAGTCTAGGCGCCCCCATAGAACAGCAAGCCCCCCCCACCTCAGCCCCGTGGTAGAGGGGGGCGCTTATGGTCATTCACAGACCAGGAGGGAGGACAGAACCTCACACACTGAGACCCTTGTGGGAGTGTCCCAAAAGCTCAGGAAGCACCCCCAAAAAACAGGTTTAGGTTGGGAAAATGAACAAAGAAACAAGAGGAAGCCCATTGAGAAATATTTTGCAAATGAGCCCAAGAAGAATCAAAATACTCAGTCTGAAGATAAGGAAGCACAAGCTCCTGCATCTAAAGACTCCAAGAAAAACAGAAATTGGGCTCAGGCTATGATAGAGATCAAAAAAGACTTTGAAAATCAAATGAGGGAGTTAGAAGAAAAACTGGGAAAAGAAAGGAGAGAGATGCAGGAAAAACATGAAAATGAAGTCAGCAGCTTAGTCAAGGAAATCCAAAAAAATGCTGAATAAAATAGCATGCTAAAAACCAGCTTAGGTCAAATGGATAAAACAGTTCAAAAAGTTATTGAGGAGAAGAATGCTTTAAAAAGCAAAATTGGCCAGATGGAAAAAGAGATAAGAAAACTCTCTGAGGAGAACAAATCCTTCAGACAAAGAATAGAATTCACGGAGATTGATGAATTTTTAACAGAAATCAGGAATCAATACTTCAAAACCAAAAAAATGAAAAATTAGAAGAAAATGTGAAATATCTCATTGAAAAAACAAATGATATGGAAAACAGACTTAGGAAAGATAATTTGAAAATTATTGGAATACCTGAAAGTCATGATCAGGAAAAGAGCCTTGACATCATTTTCAAAGAATTACTACAGGAAAATTGCCCTGATGTTCTAGAAGCAGAAGGCAAATAGAAATGGAGAGAATCCAACGATTCCCCCCTGCTCTGAGAAAGAGATCCCCCCAAAAAAACAAACCCCCAGGAATATTATAGCCAAGTTCCAAAACTCCCAAGTCAAAGAGAAAATATTACAAGCAGCCAGAAGGACACAGTTCAAATATCGTGGAGCTGCAGTCAGGATCACAGAGGACTTAGCAGCAGCTACATTGGAAGCTCGTAGGGCTTGGAATACAATATACTGGAAGGCAAAAGAGCTTAGAATGCAGCCAAGAATGAACTACCCAGCAAGGCTGAATGTCCTCTTCCAGGGAAAAAGATGGACTTTCAATGAACCAGGGGAATTTCAAAGTTCCTTTTGGAATGGCCAGAGCTGAACAGAAGGTTTGATCTTCAGATACAGGACTCAGGTGAAGCATGGAGATTGGAGGAGAGGGGGGAAATATGAGGGACTTAATGAGGATGAACTGCATGTATAGAAAAATGATACCGATAATATTCATATTAACCATCTCAGTTAATCGAGCAGGTAGAGGGAGCTTTTATAGTTGAAGCACAGGAGAAAGCTGAATTCGAAAATAAAATATGGTGTAAAAATGGAGTCAATAAGAAACAAAGGGAAATGGAATGGAAGAAAGAAAAAGGAGAGGGAGAATAGTCCAAGCTATTTCACATAATAAGATTTTTTTTTTATTACATTGAGCTATTGCAATGATATGGAAGGGGGGAGGCAAGGAGGAATGAGGGAACCTTTGCTCTCATCAGAGATGGCTAGGAGAGGAAACAGCAAATGTACTCAATGGGGTATAGACAACTGGAGTAAGAAGGAGGGAGGAGCAGGGGGAAGGGGTGGGGATGTGAATAAAGGAGGAGAGGATGAACCATGGGGGGACAGTGGTCAGATATAACACATTTTCTTTTGTTACTTCTTGCAAGGGGCTGGGATTGGATGGCCTGCCCAGGACCATAGGACCAGGTGGATGCTGGGCCTAAGGGGTGGTGTGGGGGCTCAGGGCTTCTTGGCCCCAGGGCCAGGGATCTGTCTGCTGCGCCACTCAGCTACCCTACAGCAGAGTCAGAGTGAAAGGAGAGAGAAAATATAGTACATGTTAGTGGAGAAATAAGAAAGGAGGGAGTTGCGATCAGCAATGGCAATGTTGGAAAAATATGGAAGTAACTTTTGTGATGGACTTATCATAAAGAATGTGATCCACTCACAACAGAGTTGATGGTGTTGGAACAAAGACTGAAACACATTTTTTGTTATTATTATTTGGGGGAGGGTGCAGGGCAAGTGGGGCTGGATGGCCTGCCTGGGGCCGCATAGCAGGGTGATCATTGGGTGTCTGGGGCCGGATTCAGACCCAGGTGCTCCTGGCTCAAGGGCCAATGCTCTGTCTGCCACCCAGCCACCCCTACTATTATTACTATTTTATTTTATTTTGGGTCTTTTTTTTTATTTCTTTTTGGTTTTTGCAGGGCAGTGGGGATCGGGTGGCTTGCATGTCACATGGGTGGGTGATTATTGGGTTTATGAGGCTGGATATGGACTCGGGTGCTCGTGGTTCTAGGGCTGATGCTTCGTCCATTGCACCACCTGGCCATACCTACAATTATTACTATTATTTTTTTTAATTTTAATTTTTTTCTCCCCCCTTTCTTTTTTTGCCCAAGCAAGTCTATCTATATTCAATGGGGGGAGGGGTATTTTGTTTACTTGTAAACAAGTATATCTTATCAATGTAAAGAAAAACATTTGTACAAAATGAGAATAAAAAATAAATTAAAAAAAAAAGAATAGTAAGGATCTGATGAAAACAAATGTAAAGGAGGGTGGCCTAGCTCTACCAGATCTAAAACTATTCTAAAAAGCAGCAGTCATCAAAACTACCTGGTACTGATTAAGAAACAGAGTAATGGATCAGTGGATTAGAATAAATTCAAAAGAAATATTGGGGGGACTTTCGGCCAAGATGGCAGAGAGAAGACAGGCACCGTTCTAGAGTCTCCTGATCTCTTCCCCATCTATCACATGAAACAAACCTCTTAGAGGAAGTCTGACTCACGGAACCCAGAGAGAAAAGCCAGGAGAAAGAGCATCTACCTCAGGATTTGTCTCCCGCTGCAGCTTTGGTAGAATTCAGGCAGGTGAGTATCAGCCCCGGATCAGCCAGAGTAACAGCTGAATTGGAACCAGGAGTCTGAGTGCCGGAGCGGGACCTGCTGGATCAGCGGTGGGGCTGGACAAAAGGGGCTTGGGCCCCTGGAGAAGCAGAGGCGCTGGTGTTGGTGCTGTCCCCCTGGAGCTTGGGGAAGGGGCTGCGGGGAGAGGTCTGGTGCAGGACAGCTGGGGACACCATCCCTGGGCTCCTCAGGTCTGAGAAACTCTGAGTCTATGGCTCCACTGCACTGACACCTCCTCCAAAACAAACAAATGCAAACTACTTCTCCCTCAGGCCCAGGTGTGTGAGCTGAAGAACCAGCCCAGCTGAGGAATGACCTCAGGCCAGGGTAAAGCCCACCACTGATTGAAGGCAAAAGAATTCAATAGCTCCAACTCCTCCCTTCGGGCAAAGGGAGAAGGCCTCCCAACCCAGGTCACAGACACCCCAGAGAGGGCAACCAGCACCTCCTAGTGGCCAGACAGAGAAACTGCACTAAGTAAAGCCTTTAGCGATCCCAAGCCCAGGTGAACCAGCCCCGCCCCCAACTCAAGGTCTTAGCATAATGAAGAAGGGTCAGAGGAAAGGTGGATCCATAGAAAAATTCCTGGAAGGGAAAGACCCCAACTCAGAAAGACCTAGAACCTCTGAGGAGAATACAATCTGGTCTCCAGCACAGAAAGATTTCTTCGAAGAAATAAGAAAGGAGCTTACAAATTTGGAAGAAACAATTAATACCTTGCAACAAGAAAACAAAACCTTAGAAAGTACAATTGGACAAACACAAAAAGAGACTAAATCTCTCAGATTATCAATTGGACAATTACAAATAGAACAATTCTCTCAGATCCTCAAACGAGCAAATGCAAAAAAGAAATTAATTCTCTCAAAACCTCAACTGGTCAAATGGAAAGCTCTTTCAAAGGTAGAATGGACCAATTGGAAAAGGAGTTGCAAAAGGTTAATGAAGAAAACTCCTCCCCCCCCAAAAAAGAATGGAGTCTACAGAAACTAATGACTCCACGGGACAGCAAGAGTCAGTTAAACAAAATCAAAAAATAGAAAAAATAGAAGCAAATGTAAAATGCCTCATCAACAAAACCATTGACCTTGAGAATAGATCGAGATGGGGCAACCTGAAAATTATAGGAATTCCTGAAAACATGGAAGAGAAAAAAAAGCCTGGACTTAATATTACAGGATCTAGTGGCAGAAAACTGCCCTGATATCATGGAATCAGCTGGCAAAGTAGTTATTGAAAGAGTACATCGATCCTCACCAGAAAAAGATCCTAAAATGAAAATACCAAGGAATGTTGTGGCCAAACTGCAGAACTATCAGATAAAAGAGAAAATACTGCAAGCAGTCAGAAAGAAAAAATTTAAATATCAAGGAGCCATAATAAGGATCACGCAGGACCTGGCTGCATCAACATTAAGGAATCGAAGGGCCTGGAACGAGATATTTCGAAGAGCATAGGAGCTTGGAATGCAGCCAAGAATCTACTTTCCTGCAAAACTGAGCCTACTCTTCCAGGGAAAAAGATGGACATTTAACGAAATGGAAGAATTCCAAAAATTTCTGATGAAAAGACCAGAGCTAAACAGAAAATTTGGACATCAAACAGGAGGTACAAGAGACACATGAAAAGGTAAAAAAAAAGGTGGGGGTGATAAAAGAAAAAAAAATGCAATAAATGTAACTCTAACAGAGAGAATACACCTTGCCAGAAATGATGGACATTCATGACCTATCCATGAGACTACTATCTAATGGGATGTAACTGTCTTTAACCCCATTTGGGAGAAAGAATCTAATAATTCTCAGGAATTTAGACTCTATTCAATAGAATATACAGAACTAGAAGGGTCAGACACTCAGAATTTTCTATGACTTAGATAGAATGATCTAAAAAATAAAACACTATCGCCCTAAAAAGGGGGACAGGAAAGAGACAGGAGAAGGGAGGGGATTGAATGGGGTAAATCGCATTACACTAAGAGGTACAAAAAACCTATGGTAATAGTGGGGAAAAAGGGAGCAGAGGAGAAACACCTGAATCTTCTTCTCATCAAACTTGACTTAAAGTCAACCTACACATACTCAGTTAACTTATAAAACATCTAACCTTTCAAGTATTAAAAGGGGAAAAGGGGAGGGGGGATGGACAAAGGGAAGGGGAGTGGGGTAAATAAGGGGAAATAATAAAAGGAAGGAAAGGGAAAAGGGAAAAAGGGAAAGGGGAAAGAAAGGGGAGGGTGTGATATAGGAGGGCAAACACACTGAAGGGGGTGGTTTTCAGAAGCAAAAGACTGGGGAATATGGATAAAAGGGGGGAGAAAGGGGAAAAAATACAAACAGAGGGAAGATAGCATGGAGGGCAATAAAGAATTAGTAATCATAACCTTAAATGTGAATGGGGTGAACTCTCCCTTAAAACATAAGCAAATAGCAGAGTGGATTAAAAACCAGAATCCTACAATATGCTGCTTACAAGAAACTCAATTGAAGCAGAGAGATACATATAGATTAAAGGTAAAAGGTTGGAGCAAAATATATTTTGCTTCAGCTGAAGTAAAAAAAGCAGGGGTAGCAATCCTTATCTCAGACAAAGCAGCAGCAAAAATAGATAGCGTTAAAAGAGATAAGAAAGGAAACTATATCCTCCTAAAAGGTACCATAGACAATAAAGTCATTTCAATATTGAATATATGTGCACCCAGTGGGACAGCATCCAAATTCTTAGAGGAGAAGCTGAAAGAATTACAGGAAGATATAGATAGCAAAACTCTACTAGTGGGAGACCTCAACCTCCCACTATCAGATCTAGATAAATCGAATCATAAAACAAACAACAAAGAAATTAGGGAGGTAAATAGATTGTTAGAAAAATTAGATATGGTAGATTTATGGAGGAAACTGAATGGGGATAGAAAGGAATATACCTTTTTCTCTGCAGTACATGGAGCTTATACAAAAAATGACCATGTACTAGGACATAAAAACCTAATGATCAACTGCAGAAAGGCAGAAATAGTGAATACATCTTTCTCAGATCACAATGCAATAAAAGTCATATGCAATACTGGGCCAAGGAGATATAGACCCAGAACAAATTAGAAACTGAATAACCTCATTTTAAAAGATGAGTGGACCAAAAAACAAATTATAGAAAGAATTAACCATTTTATCATAGATAATGATAATAATTAAACAACGTAACAAAACCTATGGGATTCATTCAAAGCAACTCTCAGGGGATATATTATAGCTCTAAATGCTTATAGGAATAAATTGGAGAAAGAGGAAATCAATGAACTAAACATGCAACTAAAAAAATTAGAGAAAGAACAAATCAGAAATCCACAAATAAGTACCAAATTAGAAATTCTAAAAATTAAAGGAGAAATTAATAAAATTGAAAGCAAAAAAAAACTATTGAATTAATAAATAAAACCAAAAGTTGGTATTATGAAAAAACCAATAAAATTGATAAACCTCTGGTCAATTTGATTAAAAAGAAGAAAGAAGTAAACCAAATAGCTAGAATCATAAATGAAAAAGGTGAACTCACCACCAATGAGGAGGAAATTAAAGTAATAATTTGAAATTATTTTGCCCAACTCTATGCCAAAAAATATGATAATCTAAGTGAAATGGATGAATATTTACAAAAATATAAGTTGCCCAGGTTAAATGAAGAAGAAATCTGATTAAATACCTAAACAACCTTATCTTAGAAATACAAATTCAACATGCCATTACTGAACTCCCTAAAAAAAATTTCCAGGGCCTGATGGATTCACAAGTGAATTCTACCAAACATTTAAGGAACAATTGGTTCCAATCCTATATAAACTCTTTGGAAAAATAGGGAAAGGTGGAACTCTGCCTAACTCTTTCTATGAAACCAATATGGTACTGTTACCTAAACCAGGAAGAGTTAAAACAGAGAAAGAAAATTATAGACCTATCTCCCTGATGAATATAGATGCAAAAATCCTAAATAAAATCTTAGCAAAACGATTACAACAAGTCATCACTAGGATAATACATTATGATCAAGTAGGATTTATTCCAGGAATGCAGGGTTGGTTCAATATTAGGAAAACTGTTAGTATACTCAATTATATCAACAACAAATCTATCAGGAATCACATGATCATATCAATAGATGCTGAAAAAGCTTTTAACAAAATACAGCATCCATTCCTATTAAAAACACTAGAGGGTGTAGGAATAAATGGACTGTTCCTTAAAATAATTAGCAGTATCTATCTGAAACCATCAACAAGCATTATACTCAATAGGTAGAGGCTAGAGACATTCCCAATAAGATCAGGTGTGAAACAAGGGTGCCCATTATCACCACTACTATTCAATATTGTATTAGAAATGTTAGCATCAGCAATTAGAGAAGAAAAAGAAATTAAAGGAATTAGAATTGGGAAGGAAGAGACAAAACTCTCACTCTTTGCAGATGACAAATCCCAAGAAATCATCTAAAAAACTACTAGAAACAATTAGTAATTTTAGCAAAGTTGCAGGTTATAAAATAAACCCTCATAAATCCTCAACTTTTCTATATATGTCTACCAAGAAACAGCAGGAAGAGCTACAAAGAGAAATCCCATTCAAATAACCTCAGACAATATAAAATATTTGGGAGTCTATTTGCCAAGACAGACTCAGAATCTTTTTGAAAACAATTATAAAACACTTCTCACACAAATTAAATTAGATTTAAATAACTGGGCAAATATCAACTGCTCATGGATAGGTAGAGCTAATATAATAAAAATGACAATTCTACCAAAACTAAACTATCTGTTTAGTGCCCTACCAATAAAAATTCCAAAAAATTACTTTAATGAGTTAGAAAAAATTGTAAGTAAATTCATAGGGAGAAATAAAAAGTCAAGAATTGCCAGGAGCTTAATGAAAAAAAGTGCAAAAGAAGGTGGCTTAGCCCTACCCAATCTAAAATTATATTATAAAACATCAGAAATGAAACCTGTTTGGTATTGGCTAAGAAATAGAGAGGTGGACCAGTGGAATAGACTAGGTGTAAAAGCAGGAAATGATTATAGTAATCTCCTGTTTGATAAACCCAAAGAGTCTGGCCATTGGGATAAAAATTCCCTCTTTGATAAAAATTGCTGGGAAAATTGGAAGTTAGTATGGAAGAAACTTAGATTAGACCAACACCTCACACCCTTTACCAAGATAAGATCCAAATGGTTACAGGACATAGGCATAAAAAACAATACTATAAGCAAATTAGGAGATCAAGGACTAGTCTATCTGTCAGATCTATGGAAAGGGGAACAGTTTATGACTAAGGAAGAGTTGGAGAATATCACCAAAAACCAATTAGATGATTTCGATTACATTAAATTAAAAAGCTTTTGCACAGATAAAACCAATGTAACCAAGATCAAAAGAAATGTAGTAAATTGAGAAACAATCTTTACAATTAATGATTCTGACAAAGGACTCATTTCTAAAATATATAGAGAACTGAGACATATTTTTAAAACAAAAAGCCATTCCCCAATTGACAAATGATGAAAGGATATGCAAAGGCAATTTACAGAAGAGGAGATCAAAGCAATCCATAGCCATATGAAAAAATGCTCTAAATCATTAATTATTAGAGAAATGCAAAGTAAAGCTTCTCTGAGGTACCACCTCACACCTCTCAGATTGGCCAGTATGACCAGGAAGGATAATGATCATTGTTGGGAGGGATGTGGGAAATCTGGGACACTATTACACTGTTGGTGGAGCTGTGAACTCATCCAACCCTTCTGGAGAGCTATTTGGAACTATGCCCAAAGGGCAACAAAAATGTGCATACCCTTTGACCCAGCAATACCACTATTGGGTCTATACCCTGAAGAGATAAGGAAAAAGGATAAAAACATTACTTGTACAAAAATATTTATAGCAGCCCTGTTTGTGGTGGCAAAGAATTGGAAATCCAGTAAATGTCCTTCAATTGGGGAATGGCTTAGCAAACTGTGGTATATGTATGTCATGGAACACTATTGTTCTATTAGAAACCAGGAGAGACAGGATTTCAGGGAAACCTGGAGGGATTTGCATGAACTGTTGCTGAGTGAGATGAGCAGAACCAGAAAAACACTGTACACCCTAACAGCAACATGGGAGTGATGTTCAACCTTGAAGGACTTGCTCATTCCATCAGTGCAACAATCAGGAACAATTTTGGGCTATCTGCAAAGGAGAGTACCATCTGTATCCAGATAAGGAGCTGTGGAGTTTGAACAAAGTGCAAGGACTATTCCCTTTAATTTAGTAAAAAAAAACCAGATAGCTTATTGTCTGATCCTGTTAACTCTTAGACTTCTCTTCTCTTCTCTTTAAGGATATGATTTCTCTCTCATCACACCCAATTTGGAACAAGGTACAACATGGAAACAAAGTAAAGACTGACAGAATGCTTTCTGTGGGGGGGGGGGGGAGGGAAGCAAGATTGGGGTGAAATGTAAAACTCAAATAATATGTTTAATAAAATAAATTTTAAAAAAAGAAATATTGGTAAGTAACTACAGTAGTGTACTGTTTGACAAAGCCAAGGATATTAGCTTTGAGATAAGAACTCATTATTTGACAAAAATTATTGGGGAAACTGGAAAGCTAGGCATAGACCTACATCTCATATAAAAATAATTTCAAAATGGGTAATGGATTTAGCCATAAAGTGCGACACCATTGATCACTTAAAATATCAAGAAATCCTCTATCTGTCAGGTCTCTGGAAAGGAGAGAAATTTATGACCAAGAAATAAATAGAGTACATTATAAATTACAAAATGGATGATTTTGACTACATTAAATTAAAAAAGTTTTTCACTAATAAAAACAATGCTGTCAAAATTGGAAGGAAAACAGAAAGCTGGGAAGCAGTTTCACAGCTATGGGTTCTGACAAAGGTCTCATTTCTAAAATATATAGAGAAATGTTATCAAATTTATAAGATTATAAATCATTCCCCAATTGAATAGACAGTTTCCAAATGAAGAAATTAAAGCTAGATGTGATGTATGAAAAAATGCTCCAAATCATTACTGATCAGAAAAATGCAAATTATAACAAGAAAGTGGCTTCACCTTACACCTCTCAGATTATCTAAGAAGAACAAAAAGAGAAAATGATCAATGTTGGAGAGGTTGTGGGAGTACTGGAATATTAATGCATTGTTGTTGGACTTGTAAAATGATCCAACCATTCTGGAGAGCAATATGGAACTATGCTCAAAGCAATAAAACTGATCATACCCTTTGACCCGATAATACCAATAATATGCCACAAAAAAAAATCAGGAAAAAAATGGGAAAAGTCTCAGAAGTTCCAAAATATTCATAGTAGCTCTTTTTTTAGTGGTTAAGAATTGGAAATTGAAGAGATGCCCAACAATTTGGGGATGGCTGGACAAGTTATGATATATATGAATGCTATGGAATGCTATTGTTCTAAAATTCACCATGAACAGTCAGACTCTATGGAACAAATTACAGGAACTGATGCTGAGTGAAGTGATTAGAACCAAGAGAACATTGTACACATTAACAAGATCATATGAGTTAATCAACCTTGATGGATGCAGCTCCTCTCAGCAGAGAGGACAGAGAGGAGAGCTAGGACAACCCTAGGAGACCTGTTATGAACAATACTATCCCTAGTCAGAGGAAGAAAAACAAAGAAACAAACAAAATAATCCCTACAGAATCTGAGTGAACACTGCATTACTTTTTTTTAAATTTTCTTTTTTATTTCTTTCCTATCTCATGGTTTTCTTTCTTTTCCCTTAATCCTAATTCCTCATACTAGAAATGACTAATCTATAAATATGTTAAACACAAATGTGTATGTACAATATTCAATTGACTGTTCACTGCTGGGAGGAGGGGGGTGGGAAAGGAGGGTTGACAGAAACTATGTAACTTAAAAATATGCATATACACGTGAATGAATGCTGAAAAATATGTAATTGATAAGTAAAATATCAATTAATAAAAAGAGATTATAGCAAATTATCACTAGAATAATACATTTTGATCAGGTAGAATTTATGCCAGGTATTTAGGGATGGTTCAATATTAGGAAAACAGCACAATTGACCCTATCACTACCAAAATTAATGGAATGCATATGAATATTTAATGATTATCTTAATAGATGTTGAAAATGTTTTTGACAAAATACAGCACCTTTTCCTATCAAAAATATAGGAGAGCATGAGACTAAATGGAGTTTTTTTAAAAAAATGAAATGATAAGCATTGTTTATCTAAAACTATCAACAAGCATTATATGTAATGAGGATAAAGTAGAAGCAGTTCCAATAAAAATGGGGCAAAACAATGATGTTCATTATTAACATTATCATTCAATATTTCATTAAAAGTGTTAACTTTAGTAATAAGAGAAGAAAGTAATAGTAATTATTTAGTAATAAGAGAAGAAAAAGAAATTGAAGAAATTATAACAGACAATGAGGAAATAAAACTCACTCTTTGTAATGTTATGACAGCATACTTAAAGGACCCTAGAAAATCTACTAAAATACTACTTGAAACAATGAATAATTTTAACAAAGTAGAATATGAAATAAATCCACATAAATCATCAGCATTTCTGTATGTTATCAACAAAGTCCAACAGCAAGAGATAAAAAGAGAAATTCCTCTTAAAGTAATTATAGACACCATAAAAATTATTTCCCAAGACAAATCCTGAAACTATATAAACACAATTACAAAACACTTTTCACACAAAAAAAGTCAGATTAAACAATTGGAAACAATATCAAATAATTTTTATATTTAATGTTTCTGATATAAAGGACTCATTTCTAATATATGTATATATATATATATTTATAGAGAGAATTAAGTCAAATTTATAAGAATATGAATCATTCTCTAATGAATAAATCATCAAAGAATATGAATACAAAGTTTTCAGATGAAGAAATAAAAGTTATCTATAATCATATGAAAAAAATGTTGCAATTCATTCTTGATTAGAAAACTGCAAATTAAAACAACTATGAGGTAGAGGTACCAGCTCACACCTATTAGACTAGCTAAAAAGATAGAAAAGAAAATGTTTAATGTTAGAGAGGATGTGAGAAAACTGGGACACTAATGCATTGTTGGTGGAGTTTGATTCAATCATTCTGGAGAATAATTTGGAAAGGAATAAAACTGAGCATACTCTTTGATTCAGCAATACCACTTATAGGTCTATATCCCAAAGAGATCATAAAAAGGGGAAATGAGCTACATTTACAAATATTTTTATCATACCTCTTTTTTTGTAGCAAAGAAGTAGAAACCAAGGAGTTTCAATTGAGGAATGGCTGAACAAGTTATGGTATATGAATGTTATGGTGTACTAGTGTTCTTTCTGTAAAAAGTCAAGAATGGAACTTCCTGGAGTGAAACCAGGCACTTTTTTAAACTCTCCTGGTTTTTCCTCAGACCCAACCTGATCAAGTCTCTTAATGCATTTTAGAATGACAGAACCAACAAAAGAACAGAGCACAATAAATTCCCACAAGGTCTGTCACAGGGGGAGCATGGGCATGCCCAGGGCAGAAAGCAGAGACCCAGTGGATCATTGACAGGGTGAAGTAGCAGACTAACTGGAGAACCTCAACAGGGAGAGCCAAAACCTTTGTGGTGTATGTGGTAGGTGAATTGGGAGAGCTCCAGCATGGCTGCCCAAGAAGACCCATTTAGCCAGTATGACTGGTCTGGATGATCTGAACCACAAATCCCTGGCATTTCCAAAGGAGCAATTGGAGTTCTAGTGGGAGGGCCTGTTGTTTGCCACAAAGAACAAAGAAACAGCTCCAAGTGTTCCTACCTTTCCCAGAGGCCCTGGTGTGGGAAATGGACTTCCCCAGCACTATCCAGAGAGAATCTCTAGTATTTCCTGCCCTGATGGCCTAGCACAGTGATTGGGTTGCTTGAGGACAATCCAGATCTAGCCCCAGGCATAGGGGAGTGACATCCTGGACACAGAAAATCCAGAGAAAGCTCTTGGCATTCCTTATTGTTTGGTCTACTGAATAACCCCCTGGAGTTCCTAACTCCAGTAAACAAGGCCTTTAGGGTTCTCAACTCTGAAGGTCTATGAATAACACCCTCCCTTAACAAATGACCCTAAGGAAAGCTAACAAATCCCAAAATGAAGAAATGTCAACAAAAAGCAGGGTCTATTGAAGATTACCTTGGAGATAAGAATTCTAAATCAAAAAAGGACAGAAGAGGTGTTATATGTGAAACTTCAGAGGAGAAAATGAATTTGTCTCCAACCTAGAAAGACTTCTTAGAAGAGATCAGAAAGGGGTTTAAAAATCAAATGGAAAATTGGGAAAAGAAATGCAAGAGAAAATTAACATCTTGCAACAAAAAAAAAATGGCAGAAGAAAACAAATCCTTTAAAAATACAATTGGACAAATGCAAAAGAAAATAATTCCCTCAAAAACACAATTGGGCAAATAGAAAAAAGTAACTTCTTTAAAAACAGAACTGACCAAATGGAAAAGGGAATACAAAAGGTAAATGGAGAAGATATCTCCCTGAAAAATAGAGTGGGACTAATAAAAGCTAATAAATTCTCAAAACACCAAGAATCTGTTAAACAAAATTTTAAAAAAATAGAAAAAAAATGTAAAATATCTCACTGGTAGAACAACTGACTTGGAAAATAGATCCAGGAGAGACAATTTAAAAATCATAAAACTACTTGAAAATCTTGATCAAAAAAAAGAGCCTGAGGGGTGGCTAGGTGGTGTAGTGGATAAAGCACCGGCCCTGGAGTCAGGAGTACCTGGGTTCAAGTCAGGTCTCAGACACTTAATAATTACCTAGCTGTGTGGCCTTGGGCAATCCACTTTAACCCCACTTGCCTTGCAAAAAACCTAAAAAAAAAAAATTTAAAAAAATAAAAAATAAAAAGAGCCTGAATGCATTCCTCAGAAAACAGTTAAAAAGAATTTCCCTGATATCCTGGAACCAGAGGGCAAAATAGTCCTTGAAAGAATCCATCCTAATACACAGCCTAAATATACAGGAATTAATGAATGGACTAAACAAATTGTAGTATATGTACATTATGGAACACTAATGTTCTGTTAGAAACCAGGAGGGATGGGAATTCAGAGAAGCCTGGAAAGACTTGCATGAATATCTGATGCTGAGCAAAGTGAGAACCAGGAGAACATTTTACACCATAACAGCAAAGTGGGGGGGAGGTGATTATGAATTTTAATGGACTTGCTTATTCATCAGTGCAATAATCAGGGACATTTTTAGGGTATCTGCGATGGAAAATACCATCTGTATCCAAAGAAAGAACTGTGGAGTTTAAACAATGACCAAAGACTATTATCTTCACTTTAAAAAAAAAGTTGTCTTATGTACTATATAATTTTGCTATCTTATATATATTTTATTTTTTTCTTCAAGGATATGATTTCTCACTCAATACATTCAATTTTGATCAATGTACAGAAAGGAAACAATGTAAAGATTATCAGACTGCCTTCTCTGGGGGGGGTGAGGGGTTAGGGAAGGGACGTTGGGGGAAAATTTTAAAAATTCAAATATTACAAAAAATGATAAACAAGTTACTACTGTATATAATTGGAAAACAAATAAAATATTTATATAAAAAAGAAATTAATGAATGGAATATATTCCATAGAGATGTATTAGAGTTTTGTAAATGTGCTTTAACTTCATCATTCAGAATCTGTAATTTTGAGAAGGGGAGAGTTTGGGCTGAAAGGTAATTGCAATATTTGGCATAATCTAATTAACAGCATAACATCCAAAAATATTTAGAAGTTGGAGACAGAGAACAAAATGAAAAAGGAAGTTAGGCCTGCAGTTGTAGATTTGGGGGTCATTCATAAGGAGTTAGGTGACTGTAGTTGAAATTAGGATGTAAATGAAATATTTAGGGGTGAGAACCCAGGCAGCAAAACAAAGATTCAAGGACTGAACCTTTAGATATGCCCATATTCTTAGACTAACAATATTTAAGGAAGCTGAAAAATAAAATTCTAGCCTATTACCTACTCCCTCTCTTCCTAAGAAAAGTAGAATGGCAAAAAGCTTCTGGTCCCAAACTCATGCTTCCTCTCCTGGCAGGAAACAAAGTCTCCTTTAGAGAAGGGTGGAAGAAGAATTAATTAGAAAACTTTATTCTGCCTTCCTTGGCGCTATACCATGCTACATATGGAGGAAAGACCCAGCAACATCAATTTGTCATCTGTTAACTTCCTTCTGTGTTGTATTTAGTCTGTATCTAGATGCCATAATTTATTTTTAAAAACATGTTTTGAGGTGGCTAGGTGGTGTAGTGGATAGAGCACCAGCCCTGGAGTCAGGAATACCTGAGTTCAAATCCAGCCTCAGACACTTAATAATTACCTAGCTGTGTGGCCTTGGGCAAGCCACTTAACCCCATTGCCTTGAAAAAAAAACCAACTAAAAATAAATAAATAATAATAATAATAATTAAAAACATGTTTCATTTCAGTGCCCTAAGTTCATTCTTCAATGCAAATTGTTATCAATCTGTGCAAATTCATGTAAGCACATATCCTGTGTGATATTCTGATATTCTGTTTTATCTTTAATCTCTTTTTTTCTGCAATTTTGAAAGCTGCAATTTTTTCAGGTATTTTGAATTTTTCAGATATGGTCAGTCCACCATAGTGCATCTTTAATAATGTTAATGTTCATAACACACTGCTGCTTATATTAATAATCTACTGCTTATTCTTCAACATCGATTGATTAAGTATTTTACTATCTTTACTCCCTTTTGATTTAGCTGCCATGACTGTCAAAGCATCATCTTCTGAAGCTGGAAAATTCTACTCTTGTTTTCCTGCTTCTCCTTCCACCTTCCCCCCTCCCTCCAAAACCCCAACCACCTCCCCAGCCAGTTCACTTCTCTCTTCTCTCTCAGACTTTACAATAAAAATCAGAGAGGTCTAGCCTGTTAGTTTCTTTAGACAAAACTGTGACTACTTGGTGGCTGTGGCAATATCATTTTTCAACATTTGAAAAGTAAACTTCAAACTTGGGAACTTTCATTAGTTAAAAGAATTATTGAGTTGCTAATTTCTCAATCACTTCTAAATGCTGGTGATGCTAGACAAAAATAATTACCAAAAAAAAAAAAATTCTGTTTAGCTCTTTGTCCAGAAGGACAGAAGTTCAGGAGATTTCTGCTAAACATTGCAGGCACTAGTGCTTTCATCTTCAATAAGCTGCAATTTTCAATACACTAGTTCTAATTAGCATTCATCATGATTCAGTTATAAAGTGAAAGGAGGTTGCTTTGGGGTATTCAGGGAATGCTAAACATGAACAGTAAAAATGCATTATTCTAATTAATGAGTAATTGCTGGTAATTGGGCAACAGGAAATGGAATTGAACTTGTGAAGGTTTTTCATTTTAGGAAAAGGAAAAATATATATTCCTTTATTCCCAGAGAAGCAAATTGCTACATCAGGTTTATTCTTTCCTCTCTCCTTTCCTAACATGTTCAATATCAAAATAATTTCTTGACTTTCTTTCTTGTCTTCAAATTACTTTCCTTACCACTTAATCCCTCTTATTTTAAATCACTTGTGCTACTTTTATGTCCTGCACAAATTATCTCCTCCTCTAGTACCTTCTTTTTTTCTCTAGTATCAATAGATATTAACCAACTGTCATTAGAAGAAACTTGCTTTCTATCTTGATCCAATGACCCCACTTTATACTCTAAAATACTTTGGAACCACAACTATTCAATTTTTTTACATCAATATATTTTAATTAATAAATGCTAAAATCTGCAGCATTTTATTCTGCCTCTACTCAACCTCAGTCCATCAATTACAACTTTGTTTGCTTGCTATCCCACTAGTGATATTAGAAAAATAAGAAATACTTCCATGTCCTAAAAAAAACATTTCCATATGATGCTTTCATACACCAGAATAGCCACTGAAGTTCCTTTTGTCCCTGAAGTTCTTTGATTCTGAAATGTGAGGATTATGATGTTGTTGGTCTTCACAGGGTGGAGGCTCCCTTTAAATCCATTACAAAGGGGGAATGGTCCCAGTCAATCACAAAACTGGTAAAGTTCTCCTAATCTCATTCCAAAACTGACAAACCCAAGATTAGAAGAATCTAGTCCTTAACCAGTCAAGAGTGACCTAAAGATCCTGACCTAATGCAACTGAGATTGCTCAATTAGGCAATTGAATATTATCCCACACACCCCTGTGATGATTGGGGTTCATCAACATAACATGCATTGTATGATGTGGGGGGGAATCATAGGGACATGTCATGGGATGGGTGGACCTCTTAGACTATGTCAAATTCTGAGAGCCTATGAAAATCTAGGTGGGAGGGGAAAGAGTTTCTAAGGACTATATAATACCTGATGTAATTATCCCACCTTGTGCCTCACACTAGGTGAAGCATCTGTATCCTGCAGGATTCATGAATAAAGTGTTCAATTTTTCTCACTCCAGCAGCTTTCTTTCATTTATAAATAACATGTAATAAATTTGGTTGTCACTGTTTCTTAGTTTCTATCTTTATTTATTTTCATGCCATTTTAATGTATACCTGTCAATGAAACATATGCGATACAGTCATGATTTAACCAATACACAAATAATGTAACCAGATAACATTTAATTGACAACTTTTAGGTATCTATTGAACAGGAAGCACTATATGTACACAAACATTTGTTAATTACTTAATAGATACGCAATTTTTCATATAAAGGAAATATTTACCAGACCAGGCCTGTCCAACCTTACTTTTAAGAATTTTTATTGATACAATAGACAATATATTTTGATTTGCCATTTTAGTGAGAGCTCTGCAGTAGCTCAGCTTCATTTAGTATTTAGTAAACCTAGAGGTTGGCCACATAAACTCACACAGCAGTATGCATTTTGGACAGCAAATAAGACATTTGCTTATATACAGAGCATTGTCCTTTTGAAGGAGGGAACTCTGGTCACAGAGAAAGGTTATAACCCTTTTGTATTGAAAGCAAAGCTTAGAATTTTTTGAATTGTTAAAGTGTTCTTGATTCTGTATAGGCTTTTAAAAATCCATTTAGCAGTAAGTCCAACAACAACCACCCCTCAAGGTATCTCTATATCTTTAATCCTAAACCACTCTAAATTTAACAATAGGTGACTATGTGCCTGACTTAGTCATGTCCTGGGGGCAGTTGCAACAGAACCTCTAATGCCCAGTAAATGCTACCTTACACCAGGTGTTAATTAAGCCTCACCCTTGGAGAATAGCAATAGATTACTATTCCAGGGGGTAACCACTCCTTAAACTCACCACAGAAGTGTATTTAAAGAGAGTCTGGTGGTTTGGTTGTCCTCTTTTTCCTAAGTGACTTGGTTAGGCAGCTTTCCTTTCCTTTTCTCCATGCTGGATCCATGTAGAAACAGCTCCATGTAGCTGGATCCTTGTTGATCTAATCCCAGCCACCATCTCTTCACTGTTTCCCTTTTTTCCTTTAACTGACTCTTTTTTTGCTTAACTTTACTCTCTTCTTAGAAATTCACCTTTACCTTGTTAAAGAACCCATAGATGAATTACCACATGGCTATTCTTTCTCTCATTAGAGATCACTTTAACCTTTCTCCACTCAGTTTCTGCTAATCACAGCTTGACCTTTAGGATCTCTTTCCCTTTAGCTCACAGCATTACTGAAATGCACTATCTTACTGCTTCTCCAAAGAACCTAACTTATTTTCTGTAGTAACTTGTGAACTTTTTGTAGAAATTTTAGCATTCTGGGAATTTGTCTATAACTTTTTTTTACCCTTCTAAGTCAGAGAGTCTGGTGATTTTGTCACCCAAAATGAACCACAACTGTCTTTCTCAGCTCCAGTAACAATTTCTAATAAAATTTACTTCTCAAATCAGTTCAATCAGCTATTATTCCTGGCACTATTATTTATAAACTTTAAATCTATTCATTCACAAAACTCCAGATCTGGAAAGGGAACAAAGTTGTATATTACCCCCTAGAACAACATAACTTATACTTTAAAGACTTTGAGCAAGGGGGAATTAAAATCTCCCAAGGCAGCCCATTCAAATTTGGGATAATTCTGGTTGTTAGAAAATCTTTCTCTATATTGACTTGAAATCTGCCACCATTTACATCTACCAATATTCATATTTTCCTCCAGCTTCAAAAAAAAGCAAAAGAACTGGATGATTTACAATTTATTCATTTCTTTGTAGTAGCGATAACTGAAATATTTCAGCTATAGCCTGACCAAGGTGGGTTAACTGTGGCATAATCAACTTCCTTCTATCATCCTCAACAATACCTGGAATTATATTAATTTTGGTTGCCATATTCCATTTGATTCTTGCAGACTTTGTAACAGTCTCCATATATTTTTCTCTTAAAGACTAATTTCTATCTAGTTATACTTCCCCTGTCTTATACCTGGGATGATGATTCTTTGAATGAGACCATGAAACTTTATACTTTTTTTTGAATTTCATCCATTAGATTCAACCAGTTGTATAATCTGGCAGGATCTTCTCAATCTTTACTTTATGATCTAAAATATTAGCCATTTTCATCAGCTTCCTATTAAATATTTTCTATAAAATCTTAAAACTTTACTATCCTTCCAACTTTGTATGGTCCTAACATACTGAACCTTACATATGACACTCCATCTCCCCTCTCCATGCTTTTGCAGAGGCAGTTTCACTTTAACCTTTTAGAAGCCCCAGTTTAGCTTATGCCACCTTCCTGAAACCTTGG
This sequence comes from Macrotis lagotis, assembly GCF_037893015.1. Taxonomy (NCBI): domain Eukaryota; kingdom Metazoa; phylum Chordata; class Mammalia; order Peramelemorphia; family Peramelidae; genus Macrotis; species Macrotis lagotis. The sequence continues at coordinate 195,326,788 of NC_133658.1, read as the reverse complement.
TCCTCTTGGAGAACAAAGAACAAACACTGACTTATAAGTAGGAGTTGCCTCACTGGGAACCCAACTGGCCGGTTCTAGTTGGGCAACTCAGATCCTTTCTTTGTTCATTTGTTCCTTGTTTCTTTCCTCCCTCCCTTCCTTCCATTTCCTTTCTTCCTTAGTTCCTTCCCTCTTCTCCCTCTCTCCTTTCTCTCAGTCTACAGAAGGAATCTTATCTTTACTTGTAGGTGCTCTCCCAAAGGAATATAAATTTTGATTACTGAAACCCCCAGGCTATCTGGAAATTTATGGGTTAGATTTCTTTTTTAAGGATATTGCCTTAAACCCAAATCACTCTGACTCCATTGATTGGTCAAAAACAGATCACAGCCCAAGGCTAATTTGATCATTGTTTGGGCTATATAGGTTCAAAATAGGTGTAAATAGCAATTGTTTCTGATTTCAGCAAAAACCCTTAGGTCTTCCCCTCCTAGATTGATTTTTTAGAGGTGATGGGTGGGTGGAGGGAGCTTTTGTTGATTTTTTTGACTAGGTATAAGAGGGCATTCTTTGCTTCCTGTTTTGTCTCAGTCAAATTGAGATCTGAGAAAGATATTAACTTAAAAAGTCCAAAGTTTCCATTTATTCTTAACTATATCTTGTCACTGGACCCAGATGGCCTAGAGGAGAGAGTAAGGCTGATTGATGACTTTGTACAGCCCTCCCTCACTTAAATCTAATTCACTTGTAAGTCATAACATCACCTTCCAATATCAAAGTGAAGGAGGGGAAATACTGAACAGAAAAAAAACGTGTTTTATAATTAATCTATTCCCTCTACATTGACCATTATTGCAGTGATCTTACATTAACACTGACCTTCCCTGTCATTCTACTATCCAAGCTATGATATGAAGTCAATGAATTTTTAGTAAAACACCTTATACCTCCTAGGTAAATCCCTGCCTGCAACTACAAGACAAGCACCTATGAACAAAATGGTGGATCTATGCATTAGACTGAAAGAAAAGTCCTTGAGCTACCACCCCTCATCTACATATCTCAAATTACTTCATCTCTGCTCAGATTCAGTTACTGCTTCCATCAATATATGCCTAATTACCTAATTTTCCTGCTCCTTTAAAAGTTCACTCATTCCTCAGTTGAATTGCTTGGGTACCAGCCTGCTCTGAAGGAGTGTGATCCTCCAAATAATCTCTCATGCCTATATACCCTTCTTTTCTATTTATCCCCTGATTGTTTGTCTTCTAGTGAAGCTAGCCTATTCTAGGGAAGGATGACACCCAAGTTACCTTTCCTGTCATCATTTCATGGTGACTTATATTGTTGAAGGATTTTCTCATGAAGCAAAAGTAATTTCAAAAATGGAAACATTTAATTTTGTAATTATTTAGAAAAATAATGAAAAGATGGGGTAGTTAGGTGATACAGTGGATAGAGCATCAGCCCTGGACTAATCAGGAGGACCTGAGTTCAAATCAGGTCTCAGACATGTAATAATTACTTAGCTGTGAGACCTTGCTGTGTAACCACTCAATCCCACTGCCTTGCAAAAAAAAGAAAAAGAAAAAGAAATAGACTCTGGGCCTGGAATGTTAGTTTGACTGTAAGTACTGAACAAATTAACAAGACAATTAACATTAACAAAATAATAATAAATTATATTATTTAATTCTATTTAATACTTATTTAATAAATTCTAACACAAAGTTTTGCTGATGTATTTTTTAAAAATCACAATTGCTTCTAGAAATGAACCCTATATCTATTCCCTTGGGCTAATTTTTTTTAAATAAGCAAGAACATTTGATTCAGTGGTTAAGTCCGACAATGTATAAAATATTTTTTATTCATTCTTCATTTTCCCACTACTGAAAGGAGGCAGATATGTTTGCCTATTCTCTTGGAATGTTATTAGTTTTTCATTTATTCATGATTCAACTTCATTTTAGTGATCTTTAAATTTACATTAATGTAATCATATAAAATTTCTGCAGACCTCAAGAATGTTTAAGCGCAAACTATGTGCATAGAACTGCAAGACCTGTGACAATCAGGTTTATCTATTATCTATTATCACTATCTCCATTTGACTTGATATAATTTATTTGTAAAAATGATACACAGTCAACAAAATAAAGACCCAAATAAATGAAATTCTGCAAAACATTTAATGTCATTTATTTATTATATTCAGACTAAATATTAGAATTCGATAAATAAGCCTAATAGTATAAGATATGACTGACAACTAAACATTTCTTTAAATATATTTAATACTCTAATTTACATGTTTTAAATCGATATCCATTTATATCTCAAGGACTCTACTCATTCATATACAATTACTTTAGAATTTGAAAAAGTAAAATAAACTTGGGCTGTAAATATGTGAATAATGCTCAGATATTACACTCACATAGTCTATTATTGAGCAAAACATTTAGGTAAAAACATTTCAAAATCATTAACTGATACTCATATATTCAGCATACTTTCCTCTTGGAGACATTCACAAATTTTTCAATAATCTAATAACAATTTGTTTCTTTTTGAAAGAGAAGTGTTCATATCTTCCTATTGAGTAAGTATATTTGGTTTTAAAAAGAGAAACCTAAAAACTCTACAATTTTTAGGAAAGAACATTTCCCAATTCTTTATTGCTTGCCAAAAAAAAAAAACCTAGTCTAGTTTAAATGAATAACAGTCAAAATAAAAGCTAACAGCATATAAAAGACACTGAGAATAATAGCATTAAAAGGAATAGCTCTTGGATCTCATTCTCACTTTAAAATGGGAAACTCAAGAGTGATGCAGCTGAGATATACCAATTTAACTGGATCTTTGAGATAATCCTGAAATTTTCAGTTCTAATTCAGGGTTATTCTTGAAATGAATAGGATTAGTGTATTGATAATGAAAACAGCTGCTTGGCACAGTTTCTTGCTTTGAAACAGGAAATGAAGCCTGAAGGAGACAAAATATGTCTCTCTGTATAGAAGATAAGAAGTAATGAAGATACTTTGAAAGAAACAATTTGAAAGGTCAACAGAGGACAGAGTTTTATGTTACCAATGAAATAAATTTTTCCTATTGCCTAGTATTGATGAAGGGTGCCTACTCCCCTGCTTTGATATTATTTATAAAATCCTATAAATTGTATTGAATTTCTTAAATATAAAGAGGAATTTTCTATATACTAAAAATGGTAACTATTATGTATATATAATTCTAATAAATGATGAAATATTTAAGAGGGGAAAGCTGATATACACTGTCATTCAAATACTAAAAAGATATTCATTGAGTACTATAAGCAAGATGATGATTCTAGAGCTTTGGGAGCTGCCATGGAAAATGCACCATATTTCTTCCTTTAGTGAGTTGGAAATAAATTAATCAATCAATCAGCAAAAATTTATTAGTTACCTATTATATGCCAAAAATGATTTTGGCAATATGGACAAAAAATAAAAGTCCTTGTGATCTAGGAACTTAAATTTTACTGAGGATGCACATAAAAGGTGATTCAGTTTATTATGCTGTACTGCCTCTATTGTCTGTTACTACTTTACATAAATGACTATAGTTTCAGCACCTAGGAGATATGCACAAGAGTCATATTCTGTCTAGTATATTAAATCCTGATATTCTTTTCTTCTTGCTTATTTTCTTGCTTACTATATTGGCAATTCATCCATTAATTTAGATTACAATTTCTGAACACATCTCATCCTATATCATCCTATGTGAATCTTGTAAGAATCTTACTTTTGTAGATCTTTATTTAATTTTAATTGCTCAAGAGTACCAAAACATCATTTGAGTTTTCTACTCTATATTGTTTCTTATTCAAGCAACTTTCTTTTCCCAGTCATTATATATATTCATGTGTATGCATATCTACATAAACATATACATATACATGTTCATAAATATACATATATATGTGTGTGTATTATATATAGAGAGAAATAAAATCTTCAATGATATATCTTTGAAATCATAGAATTGTGTTCTAATTTGTCCCTATCTCTTACCAATATGATCATATAGGTGGCACAGTGGATAGAGCACCACTCTTGGAGTCAGGATAACCTGAGTTCAAATTCAGCCTCAGACACTTAATAATTACCTAACTGTGTGGCCTTGGGCAAGTCATCCCACTGCCTTGCAGAAACCAAAAAAAAAAAAAATTATCATATACATGTTATTTAATCTCTCTGGGTCTGCTTTTTCATCTATAAAATGAGAACCTTATGCTAGTTTATATCTAACATTCTTTGCAATTGTAAATCTTATGATGCTGGTAAATTCAGAATGATTTTAAAGATAAAGTAACCACAGCATTCATATAACTATACATGTATATATGTGAAAATGTTTATGTTTATTAGATTGCATATACATATACATGCACTGTTAGATTATTTTATATAATGCCAAAAATCTTTTAAATAATCTTCTAAGTATTATGAAAAAAGGAAGTTTTAATAATTAATACAATGAAATTTTGCTATAACTATTACTTATTGCAGTAATTATACACTTAGTTTGAAATTAAATTCAGTGAAATCAATTTTTCTGATACTCTAGACTTAATTAAAAGGCCTTTATGGTATAAATTACTGATATTTTCATATTGGCTATGTCTCTTGAAAATCTCGATAACTTTTTCCTCCCTTTGTCCTTACCTATTCATGTAATCTGTTCTACTATTAATTAAATGTGTATTCATTTTTAGAAATTATCAAAAGTATATTTAATTATAGTCATGTAATTTAAGAAAAATATCAAAAGTAAAGTTCTCTGTTCTCATATTTTGATAAAGCATGTATTTTAAATGTCAATTGAGATGGAAAAAAATGTAAATTTTATTGGAACTGAAATGCCACTCTGCAAAAATCTGAGTTGCAGAAGTCATTGAGAACTAGACCTCTATAAATTTTTTTTTAAAATACTGTTAAATACTGTTAAAATTAGGTAGTTTTAGTTAGGAGACTTTTGAATTTAAAAAAAATGAGTAGGATTCCTGTCAGAAGAATCAGGCTAGAATCCTGACTGTGATATTTTTGATCTGTGTTACTCTTGCCACCTCAGAAGCAGCAAGGTGGCACAGAAGCTAAAATACTCTATATGACATTAAGAAAACATGAGTCCCAATCTTATTTCACATATTTACAAGTGTGACACTGGGTGAGTGACTTAACATCTGCTTTAGTTTCTACAACTATAGGTGAGTATTATAATAGATCCAATATCACAGAGTTCCTAGCAATTCCAAAGTACTTTTTAAGTACCAGTTATTATTATTGCTTAAAGATAATATGATCAAAGGGACTAATACCCATCTAAACTAGATTTTGGCATAGGAGAAATCATTTCACCTCTCTGGGACTCAGTTTCCTCATTTATTAACCATCAAAATTAGAATAGATGGTTTTTCTAAACTCTGTTGAAATTCTAAAAAAAATCAAAAATTTGTTGTTTCTAAGTGATAAAAAAAATCATGGGGTGTTTTTATTTATCCAATCGATAAATATGATCCTACTATGCAGGACAAAGAAGTGTACCAAGAACTTTGAGGATACCAAAAAAAATACCCTTTAAGATATTGTTCTTGATTTCTAATAAGTTTACAGATTAGCTTTGAACCAGGACAGAAAAAACAGCACAGAAACAATGAATCTAAGGGAAATAATCTATGATGGAATATTCAAAAGAATATCTGTTACATAGACTATATTATCGAAATTAAGAGAAGGCAGACAACTCTCACTTGTGTTAAATAGAGAAGACCTGATGACTTTAAAAGCATGAGCTAAACTGAGTTCTGAGGAGTGGTAAGATTTGAATAGGAGAAATTAAATTTATTCAAAACCTGGGAGTCACTCAAGACTTGGAATAAGACATCTGTGTATTATTTGTAGGAAGAGTGAAGAGAACTTCTGGCTATAGAATAGAGATCTTTTGGAGGACTATGATATGATTAAAATTAGGTAAGTATGGTGGTCAGATTTTAGATGACTTTAAGAAATGCACTAATGAATGTGCCCTTTAATTTTTTTAACTGTGGGAAGATAATAGAATGTGATAATAATAATAATTTATATAGAGTTTACATGTATCAGGAATGGTGCCAAATGTTTTACAATCATTATCTCATTTTATCTTCACAACAAATTTGAGAGGGTGATATTTTTAATATCCCCAATATACAGATAAGAAAACTGAGGCAAACAGAAGTGAAGTGACTTGCCCAGGTTCCCACAGTAAGTAAATGTCTGAAGCTGAATTTGATGACTCCAGGCCCAACACTTAGCACTGGGTTATCCATTTACTTCCATTTTCCCTATTTTTAGTTCAATCTTTTGGACTTCACAGGAAACATTTAAAAGATTACTATATTCTTTATAATCATGCCTTTGAGTCAACGGACATTTTTCCCAATACATTTAAAAATCATGACTACTATTGAGCCGTATTCTAAACAATAAAGACAATCAAAGATCAACTTTAAAACTAAAAAAAATTAAAAACAAAATTCAAAAAGTACTTGGTTTAGTGAAAAGAGTACTAAATAACAAACCAGGAAATCCAGCGTCTATTACTTAAATTATCACTAATAAGCCAAGACAGCTAGGTGGTGGTAGGGCATAGAGTTCTGGGTTTAGATAAGGAAGATCTTAGTCTAAACATTAATTAATTACTATCTATGTATCCTATACTGTGGCAAGTTACAGTCTCTCTCAGCCTCAACTTCCTTAACTGAAAAAATATATTAATAATAATTCCTTCCTCATAGGTTTGTATTTAGTATTAAATTCATATGAAAAGCAATTTGTAAACTTGAATGTTATATATAAACATGAGCTATTCTAGTTGCTTTTGTTGTTTTATGTTTGATCTTTGACAGTTGCCTTCTCTGGACCTCAGTTTCTTCATTTATCAACTGAGAGATTTGGTCTGGAAAGATTCTGCTTCTAGGAAAGAACAGTCAAACAATATTAACATTTTGTTTAAATAGGGAATAAATTGCCATAGAGTGAGGTGTGGATTTTTATGAGGGCTTGGTAATCCCTTATTTATAATTATTTATATTCAGTTTATAATTGAAGAATTTATAATTAAGCCACAAAACACAGGGGAAATTTTTTTTTCCATTCAGAAAACCCAAAGGAGGAATCATAATTTATTAAAGGGATGGTAATTTCAATTGGTTCTAAAAACCAATAGTTAGGATCTTAAAGTTGTTATCAAATTTTAGGTAACTATTTATAAACTGATTTATTTGTTAACTAGGTAAGGCTTTTTTTCATATTAACTAGAGAGTCCCAAATAGAAACATTTATACCTAATCTCAAACAATCTCACAAAGAATCCTGGAATTTTTAGTATAAAGTCCTTCATTCTTTTTTTTTTCTCTCTGAAGAATGTGAATAAGCATCACTTATCTTTCTCTTTCTTTCTAACCTGTATATGAAAAAGTTCTTAATTGTGATGACAATTTCCTGGGTTTTTTGGGGGGGAGGTTGCAAGGTAACGGTGTTAAGTGACTTGCCCAAGGTCACTAAGTAAGTGTTAAAGTGTCTGAGTCCTTATTTGAACTCAGGTCCTCCTGATTTCAGAACTAGTGCTCTATCAACTTATGCTACCTAACTCCCGCTGTGATGACAATTTTAGCAAAAGGAAATAAGCATTTATTGTGTGTCTAGTATGTGCTAGGTAATAATACTAAATATTTTATCTCATTCTATTTTAACATTTGATATTTGTTACTTAGGTTTTGTTCATCTTTTTTCAGTATGAGTAAAGGTGGGATGGAGAAAAAGTAAATGCTTTTTCATTGAAAAATTAAAATAATGATTTAGAGACACTAGTGAAATTAAGAAATGGGGTCAGAGAGAATCAGGAAAAAAAGAAATAAAGAAAAGAATAAAACCTCCCTCAAGAGAAGCTCAGTTTAGTCTAAATGATTTTAATATTTACATTTTAAAATTATTTCCAATAAATAAGGGGAAGCTGGGTGGTACAGTGGATAGAGGCACTCCCCTTCCTGAGTTCAAAACTGGTCCCTTCACTTACTAGCTATGTGACCCAGGGCAAGGCACTTAACCCTGCTAACCTAAGTTTTCTGTCAAATGAATTGGAGAAGGAAATGGAGATTTCCTCCAATATCTTTGCCAAGAAAACACCAAATAGGATCATGAAGAGTCAGACCTGACTTAAAAAAAACCCTCACTAAAGTGAGGAATAAAAGCCTCCCACAAATGTAAGTGTTAAATAGAAGTTCATCCATTCTATGTTGGTTTTTTAGTATCAATGAATAATAACCACAACTAGTGTATGTGTGTGTGTATTTCTATATAGTTATATATATATATGTATGTGTATGAATGTACATTATATTTATGATTCACTTGTTTATTGTATGACCAAGTATTCATATAATTGCATAAAGCTTTTCACTTAAAGTATCTAATTTGATCCTGAAAAGATCAGTGCCTCTTGAGAAAGAAGTCCTGGGATCAGATCTTGCCTCTGATATTTATTAATTAGCTTCTGATTCCTCTTCTATAAAATGAAAGTTGAAGGGTAGGTTGGATCACCATTGAGATCTTTTCCAATCCTAGTTCAGTGATCATGTGAACGCCTTTGTGAGACAGGGTAGGCAAGTACTAAAATACTCATTTTACAAAGAAGAAAACAGAAGCCAAATTTAGGAAATAAGAAAGCTGGGACATAGACCAAATCCTCTGACTCCTACGACAATATAGAGCAGCTATATGGCACAGTGGATAGAGCACTGGCCTTGGAGTCAGGGGGACAGGAGTTCAAACACCTCAAATATTTCACAATTAGTGGCTGTATGACCTTGGGCAAGTCACTTAACCTTGATTGCCCTGCATACAAAGTCATCCACAGATGCCAATCTGGCCACCCAGATGTCTCTAGAGGAGAAAGTGAGGCTAGTGACTTAGCACAACACCACCTCACTCAAATCCAGTTCACATGCTTGTCATGGCATCACTTCCCTGATGTCATTGGTCTTCTTCAAGGACAAACATCAACTACAATATACTACCTCTGACATGATGAAAGTTAATACTTCTTAATTTTCTAGTGACTTTTTATGAAAGCACAACAAAACCTATGTGCATATTATCATCTATCCACAAAAGAAATTGATCTATCATAATATAAACAGCAAAAGAATGCTTCAAACTACTTTCTTCTTTCCCTATCCCTTCTCCCCTTTGCATTCCTCCCCTCCAGTCTCTTCCTGTCTCTACTATTCCCCCTTCTCTACCCTACCCCATTGCATGCCTCTCAGTCTCTGACTCTTTCTCTCCATATGTATACCAAGTATATAATATCTATCTATAATATATACAAATATATAATAAAAGTAAAGCACATGTTAGGATGGGATGAAGGAGATGGAAAAAATGGATGAGACTGGACCTATGGTTTTGTAATTATAAAAAATTCATAATAAGGAATTCTTCTTAATATAAACTGTCACCTTGTAGAAAACTTTTAGACTTCCTTTGAAAATTGCTTAGTGGGGCAGGGTCACTGAAAGATAAAGTGACTTGCCTAGATCTACCTGATATTATGTGACATGGTTGAATTTAAACCTACATCTTCCTAACTCTAAGGTTAGTAATTTAATAACTATGACACATTACCTCTATCTATCTCTCTCTCTCTCTATCTATCTATCTATAGTCATTAAAATATTAGCATTATAAAATAATTTAGAGAAATTATCAATTATCAGTCATATATAACAAAAGGTCATATAATCTGCCAGTCATTCGTACAAATGGAATAAATTATAAGTACATTCTTGTTTTTTAAACTATATCTTTCGAAGGTTGATGTGAGGTAGCAGTGGGATTTGGCAGGGTGGGGGTGGGAGGTGGAGAAGGAAGTAAGAATTTATATAGAGTACTATTTGCCAGTCATTATGCTCAAAACATTACTTGTACTATCTCATTCACTCCTCACAAAAATCCTATGAAATACATACTGATATTATCCCCATGTTATTGAGACATACAGAGGTTAAATGACTTGCCCAGGGACACACAGCTAGTACGTATCTAGGGCTAGATCCACTATACCACCTGCTATGTCACCTAGTTGTCCCAAACAGAAAAGGAAGAGGTCTTTAATTTCATCTTGTCAGAAACAATGGAATGAAGTATAAGTGCTCTTTATGTCTACTAGAGTAATATCACAGAATTGAGTATATAATGAAAAAATGGAAAAATAAACAAATATATATATTTCTTTAAAAAAAATATTTTCTTAAGGCAATAGGGTTAAGTGACTTGCCCAAAATCACACAGCTAGTCAATTATTAAGAGTCTGAGATCACATTTGAACTCAGGTCCTCCTGACTCCAGGACCAGTACTCTATCCACTGTGCCACCTAGCTGCCCCTAGAATATATTTAAAAAGCATCAGCTTAAATAGCTCTCAAAGACCGAAGAATTTTAATATATACAATTAATAAACAATGAATAAATATATACAGTATATATTGTAAAGAACATAGCTTTCCAAACTCTGTGAAACAAACATTTTAACTAATCATTAAAAAAATACCTTATTTAAGAACTTAATTTTCATTTATATGATGAAAGAGAGGCTTATATTGGAGAATAATTTATTGGACTAAATGAAATTATTTCTAAAGAAGTCAAGATTTTTAATTAAATACTGTGTAACTAGCTTAGATGGGTTGAAAATTATAATAAAGAAAAAGTTTCAATTGGAATAATATATATATATATATATTCTATATCAAAAACAGCTTTAAATTTTAAGCTTGAACCCAATGAAAAATAAACTGTTAGATATACTTCATAAACAAATAATAGAACAAATCTATACAACGTCAAAAGTTAGGGTTCAATTTTCTTCTGTGTTCAGATTATACCAATAACCAAAGATCATTTATAAGAGCAGGTATTGTGAGCTCAAAGGAATTTTCCATGTACTCAATGGCAATATTTCTCAAGAATCTTTCTCAAGTAGTATTATAAATCATATTCTAACTTTGATCCTTAATGAAAGTCATTATCTTCCCTCTAAATCTGCTACTCTGCCAACTTCTCTATTTCCCTATTTTCATTGAGAGAACAATTGTTCATCTAGTCACTTGGGATTACAATCTTGATGCCATCCTTGACCTTGCATTCTTCTTCATCTCCATTACCTAATAAGTTGTCATAATACATTAATTCTATCTTTATATTATTTCTGTCTTCTATCACCTTCTCTCTACTAACATAGTCATTATTTCAAGTCTTCATCATCTCTCTACTACAATAGAGCAATAACTTCCTAACTGGTGTCTTTGGTTTTTCTCTTTCCTCTCTCTAATCCATTTGCCACATAGTCAAAATAATTGTCTTTAAACACAGATCTCAACATGTTCATTCCTCTGTTCAGTAATCTCCAATGATTCTCTAATGCTTCTAGGATAAAATACAAATTTCACTGTGTGGTATTTGAAACCCTTCTCAATCTGCCTCTAAATTACTTTTTTAACTTATTTTTTTATTATTCTCTATAGTGCAGACCAACTTAACAATTTGACTTACCAACTTTGGCATTTTACCTCTTATTTCCATGCCTTTGTACAAGATATTTCCCAAATCTTCCCTCTTATTTTCTATAACTTAAAATCCTTAGCTTCCTTCAAAGCACAAACCTAGTAACCTCAGCCATGAAGCCTTCATTTGTCACACCTGAAATGCTATGTAAATTATCCTCAATTATTTTGAATGCAGTAATATTTCAATTATTGAATCTTCCAATAGATTGTAAAGTCCTTAAAAGCAAGAACTGTTTCATTCTCATCTTTGGTTCCACTGTTGTTACATTTATGAATCATTATTCAATTGAATCTTTTGCCATTGTTTATTTTATAGTAGAAGTGTTACTGAGACAAAAATTATCACTTATTTTGCAAAAAAACACAAGCATGAAAGAAATAAGAAAGAAAAAAATGCTTACCCTGGCAGAGTGGAGTGAGAGAATCCCACTGATACATGCCATTTGGATAGTGTCTGCAAGTTGCATTACTGTGGCCAATCATTCTATGTCCAGGCTTGCAAAAATAATGTACATGACTTCCAACTGGTCCCCTGGTCCTATTCACAATCCCTCCATTCTTCAGGGTCTGGGTTAAACTGCAATATGGAGCTATAAGGGGAGAGGAGTATTTAGGGAACGAGAAAGAGAGAAAGAGACATACAAGGGGAGAGAGGGGGAGAGAGGGGGAGAGAGGGGGAGAGAGGAGGAGAGAAGAGGGAGGGAGAGGAAGAGAGGGAGAGAAAGATGGGAGGGAAGAGAGAGAGGGAGGGAGAGAGTGAATGAGTAAAACATCCCTTAGGAAATAAAATAGAGATAGAGATAAATTGCCTATAATATGTAAGCAATGTCAAACAGTACAAGTTAAAAGTGCCTTCCAGGAGAAACTCCTAAAACAATCCTAGTAACAAGGGAGCAAAGACTAGATCAATATGTTGATTTAACACTTGGATTACCTGGGGTAGGAAAAGAACTGAACTCTGAAAGTGGAGACCTGACTAAGATTTTGAACGAAATAGAAAGAAAAAAAAAGTGTGTACCAATTTCTTTCAAGACTGATTATCCAATTATTAATAAAAATTCAAATAATAAGATACTATTTGAGACATCTTATTTGAAATCTTATTTTTGAACCAGATAAACTAAACAGAGATGAAGTTTAAATTTTTTTAAATATCATATAAAAATAATAAAACTGGAAAATTTCCAAGGGATTTCATAAGTCAATTAATGAATTTGCTGGGTAAGAGCATTTTTTAAATTTGTATTTCAAAGTGCAATAATCTGAGATTTTAAGAGAGAGTTTCTGTCCAACACATGGAATTCAGATAAATGTACCTGTTTATAAAGACAATAATGTTATTGTAGTTTATAATTCTCATTGTGGAATGGCTCTGATAACATGGAAAAAGTCATGTTTAAATACCAGTTTTACCTATGTAGAATATACAGACTGGATATCAGAATTTTGTTTCAATTTTTGAGACTTACACAAAAGGACCTAAACACAAAATACTTATAGATAAATAATTGCAAAATAGTGCTAGTTTCTTTGAAATGAACATTTTGTGACACACAGAATTTCCCTTTGGTCTATACATTAAAAGATATACCCATAAGCATATGCTTAACATTAAAACTTTTCTTTAAATACCAACAACAAATGGTAGGATCAAGTTTCTTGTTTTTGTTTTTGTTCTCTTTAAGTACAGGCAAGATTTGGATATGATTGTAGATAGAATGGAAATAATTGCTTTACAGGGAGAGACTGAAGATCAGAAAGAAACTGGAGATGATAGAGGCAACCTCAAAAGATTTTTAGAAAAGCACTTTTATGAACTTGTAATACCATAAAAATATGAGCTCTTACTGTTTCTGCCCTCTAAGGAGATTAGTTATTTGTGTGAATGTGTTAGTGTTATTTATCCATTCACAGACTCTACTGTAAGACTATACTCAAAGTTATGAAACTTAAAACAAGAAGAACAAATCTAGAAATAAAATCAAAGGATTTAGACCTGTAAGTGACCTTAGATATCATCTAAGTCAATCTCTTATTTTAGAAAAGAGAAAAGGGAAGCCAAAGAAGTTAACTTACTTGGCTAAAGACATATGTAAAATGACAAATTTAGAGCTAGAGGAGAACTTTTCTACTTACTACCTTTATAGCTTTGGGAAAGTCAATTAACCCCTTTGGGCTTCCATAGCCTTCTTCATATATAAAATGAGAAGACTATACTACAGGAGTTCAAAGGTTTCTTTTAGCTCTAAATCTAGGATCCATTTCAATATACTTATTTTACAGATAAAGAAGTGAAAGCCACAAAAAGATTAAACGATCTGTCTAAGATCAAGGAATTATTGATTAACCCAGAATCTGAACTAAGCTTCTCCGAGTTCAGACCCAGCTCCCTTTCCCCATCATAATGCTGCCATATTTCAGGGACAAGATTCAAAGCAGATCCTCTAATTCCATATCAATCTATCTCCTAAATAAAATAAAGCATGTTATTTTCTAAATGCTTTTATTTATAAAATCAGCAATTGACTAAGTAGTACAATAAGTTGTTATTTTTGTTGTTCAGTTGATTTCAAATCTTTATGACCTCATTGGGGAATTTCATGGCAAAGTTAATAGAGTATTTGCCATTTCCTTTTCCAGTCCTTTTTATGGATGGGAACTGAAGCAGTGTTAAGTGATTTGTCCAGGGTCATACAGCTAGTTCTGAGTCCAGATTTGAATTCACAAAGATGAGTCTTCCTGAGCAAGAATCATCCTCCTCAACTGGAAATAGGAAAAGGAAAAGAACTTAGCTCTATTTAACAGATTACTATTTAATGGGGGATATTTCCCAAAAGTCAAAAAAGGCAAGTCAAATCAGAATTCCAGAGCTAGATGATAGGACCTGAGACAGGTAGCATTGTATAGATGGCATAATAGGATATTTGAATTGGAGTTAGGAAGATCTGAATTCAAATACTGGCACAGATAATTATTGTTATCCTGGGCAAAAATGTTTGTATTTATGTATGTTTAGATAAGTGTATATATGTACATAATATATATATATATATATATACATGTGTGTTTGTATATCAATACATATATTTTATATATATATTTAGTGTATATCAATATAGATGGCATATATATATATATATATATATATATATATATATATTCCTACAATCACCATAGACAAACACATACAATTACAAGGGAAACTAACTATATTGAAATATAGTTAGCAATGTATGTATGTATCAAAATCTTAGTATAGCTTTGATGTACCAGTCTCAATATGATTCAATTATATTTAGGAAATATTCATTAATTTTCCCAGTGGGAAAATTGGGAGCTGAGGTTCAAATGACCTCCCTAGAAAAATTGACATTGTCCTTGCCCTCCAGGAATTCATAGTATTAAAAAGATTTGAAAAACAAGAACTTAGAATTTAGAAACTTGTTCAGTTCATAGAAGACAAAGAAAGTGGTGAGAGAGAAATCACTTTCGGCAAAAAAGTTCATGGAGAACAGATTAGAGGTTGTGAGACTGTAGATAGTTTTTAGGGAAAGCATTACAGTAGAAATAGATGGGACAAGAAGTTCAGTACAGATTAATGGGTCATATACACAATGGTGTGTGGCAAAAAAAAAGCAAGATTATAAAGAAAAATGAGAAATAGAATAATTTGACTACTGCAGATTATCTGAAGGAAAGTTAAAATAAGGATAGAAAAGGGTAATAGTCAAATTGTAGAGGACTTTGAATTTTAGGAGAACTTAGGAATTATTTTTTCATATGTAGTTGGGAGCTACTGAAAAGTTGTTAGTTTTGTTTGCTTGTCTGTTTCTAAACAAAATACAATCAAATTATTTAAAAAAAATCTTAGCTATGTAAGTCCATAGTATAACCTATTTCCTAGCCCCAAAGTCAAAGTAGGGAAAAGAAACTATGTAAATTATGTAAACTATGTAAATTATGTAAACTATGTAAACTATGTAGAAGATATACATGAATTTTCTGTGTAGAGGGGCTGATAATGGCAATTTCATACTATCTTTGTAAGGTAAACCCTGGAAAATTTATTTGGTCCTCTTTGAAAACATAGGAAGAATGACAGCAACAAATAACAACTGTAAGAGCAGTTGGAAAATTTTACAGTATTATAAGGGACCTTAAATTCTTTGAATAAATGCTTTATCATTTCAATTTTATCTCTTTTCCTAACAACTTTTACCATGATTGAGATTAGAATTCTCTGAAATAAATTAGAACTATGAATAAGATATAATACTCAAATTTGAAAACAAAAAGTGTTATTTAGGAATCTCAGATGTTTTGAAGCACTTTAAAAATTATTGACAAGATTCAAAATTAACAT
The DNA here is from genome assembly GCF_037893015.1 of Macrotis lagotis. Classification (NCBI taxonomy): domain Eukaryota; kingdom Metazoa; phylum Chordata; class Mammalia; order Peramelemorphia; family Peramelidae; genus Macrotis; species Macrotis lagotis. Next base: position 195,310,793 of record NC_133658.1, on the reverse strand, counting down.
GTTTCTTGGTTGTGGTATAATAAAAAGAACAGTTAGGAATGTGGCCATAATTCTTCAGTTTAATACATCTATTTAAATAAATTTCCTCAATCTTTATGAGAATCAAATTCTTTCACTTAAGATAGAGTAGACTCTAAGGTAGGTCTTCTCAAATATTTAGTGATTCTAAGAGAACCTTAATTTAAATATCATTTAATATAAACTTACAATTTTAATTTTCTCATGGAAATATTAAGGTGAATATTATACAAGCATGCTTTGTTTTATTGTGCTTCACAATTATTGCAGTTTTTCACAAACTGAAGCTTTGTGCCAATCCTATGTCAAATTAAGTGCCATTTTTGCATCATCAGATGCTCATATCTTCCTTGTGCCACACTTTGGCCATCCTTGCAGCATTTCAAATTTTTTCATTATTTTTATTATTATTATAATATCTGTTATGTTGATCTGTGATCAGTGATATTTGATGATAATTGTTCTGGTTTGCCAAGCATAGCTCCCAAATAAAACAATGAACTTGATCAATAAATAGCGAGTGTTCTCTGACTGTTCTACCTACCTCTCTTCTGGCTTCCCTATTCTCTAAGATAAAACAAAATTGAAATTATTCCAATTAATTACTTTAAAATGGTCTCCAGTGTTCAAGTGAAAAGAAAAGTTAATCAAAGTATCAAACATCACTGTTGTCTAATTTTAAGAAATTTCCATAGCCACCTTAACTTTTAGCAAACAACATCCTAATTCAGTCAGGAGCCATCAACACCAAGGCAAGACCCTCCACCAGCAAAAATATTACAACTAACTGAAGGCATAGATAATGGTTAGTATATTTTAATCAATAAAGCATTTTTAATTGAGGTAGATAGGGTGGGGGTTTTTTACACAGAATACTATTTATTGGACACTTAATAGACTATGGTTCATAGTAAATATAAATTTAATATGCACTGGGAAACCAAAAAATTAGTGTGACTGTATTGTGATATTTGCTTTATTCTGGTGATCTGAAACAATATTCATAATATCTCTGAATATGCCTGGATATCAGACAAAAATAATATGCATATGAATATGCAGATAGATAGAAATATACAAACTTAGAATATAGCTACTCCCAGACTATTTAATCTTTGATCAAAAATCAGACAGAAAATTAAAATTGACTTCTTCCCTTTGTACTCTGGAAAAATGTCACATGCACTTCAAAAATTATGAATTCTTTTTTGTATTTAGAAAGTTGCTCATATAAGAAAATGAATTATATAGCAGCGTATTATGGGAGATGTCTTTTATGTACAATATATCACTATTTTATATATATATATATACATATATACATGAGCATGACTGAGATGCATTATATATATTGCATGTAGTAAATTATCATGAGAATACATGTGTGCAGATTTATGTAGACAAAAAAAATGTAGCAAATAGAAAGCTGGCAGGCACTGAAGCCACAAAGACCTAAGTCCAAAATGCAACTGTGACACTGTGATGCTTCCTTAGTCACTTAACCTCTCTGTGTTCTAAGTAACTCTCTGATTGAATTACAGTGAAGAAATATCAATTTTCATTAGTGGAAGGAGTTTCCTCATTCAGGAATTAACTCAACCCTTAAAGTGACAAGTTCAGCCCTATTTTTAGTCAATGGAATAGCATAAGTATTTAGTAAGTTCCAGGCATTATGCTAAGAATTTTTTATATATTTTTTCATATAATGTTATGCATATAGATATTTGAAAATATATACATGTATACAGGCATACATGTAAAAGTACAAATAAATAGATGTTTACATACATACATACACAAATATGCAGAACTATTTCTCACATGTAATTACCTAAATGTGTATTTTAATATTGCCTAAATTTCATCTTAATGTATTTATAATGAAGAGAAATTTGATCAGGCTTCTCTCTGGCAAACTGAATAGTCAATTTAAAATGGGGCAGAAAGGCAGGAAAAATTAATTAACTTAACTTCAGAGAAAACCTATGATTTAATAAAAATTCTCAGGTCATCAAGAGTCTTTTCAAAAATATATTGATTTTCCTTTTCATGTCCTGGACTCCCTACAGAAAGACTCAAATCTTGTTATTAACAGAGGCTAATACAGTTAATTCTACAATGCTACTATAAGCTGCCTTTAGTTACAGGTGAATACAAGTTTTCCCCATAAATTAAGGAAACCTAACCTGTCAAGATTCATTGTCATCTGAACTATAGGATATGTGAGCTAAAAGGGGAGATTTTGAGACAGATTTCCAGATTCATACATTATTGCTCAGGTTTTAAATCTTGCTGCTATGCCTCTAATATCAAAATGTGGCATTTTTTTCTGTAATAAAAAGAACAGCTTTCTACAATAACATAATTGTCGGATATGGTCAGATTTCATTGACAGTAACAAATAGGGGAATAATCTGTCACAAATGTATTGACTGAGCTAATTATTATATACAATAATGGACAAAAGATGGATAAAATGATTTGTAGGCCACATAGCAATACTTTAATCTTCCTTAAACTAAGTGTTTTCAGAGCTATCCTTTATTTGGAAAAGTTAAGGAAATGAACTTTGTGTCCATACAACTAAAATAGTAAAATAGTAAAAAGTGCTCAAATGTTAGCATAGCAAAAAAAGAAATATAAGTAAGTGTGATTTGTTAATAACAAGGCAACATTAGTTCTTAAAAGCTTATATTCTTCCTTTAACAGTAGCATGATGTTGTGGAAAGAATTCTGACTATGAGTGGATCAAGCTCTGCATCTATGTAACCATAAGAAAATTATTTAACATTTGGATTCTCATTTTCTACTTTGGTAAAATGATATGAAAATATTAATAATAAAGGTGGAGTTTCCATTGAACAAGAATATTATTTCACTTGATCATTATGCAACACCATTGAGGTAAAAATCATTCCCATTTTAGAGGTAAGGAAATTAAGTTCTGAAGAGATTAAGTAACTTTAACTTGTAAGGGAATCTTATGGCTCTGTGAATATAGAGTCAGATTTGAAGTCAAGAATACTTGAGTTCAGGAGCAGCTGGGTGGCTGTGAATAGCAGTGAATAGCACTGGCCCTAAAGTCAGGAGGACCTGAATTCAAATCTGAACTCAGACATTTAAAAATTGCCTAGCTATGTGAACTTAGGCAAGTCACCTAATCCCATTGCCTTAAATAAATAAAATTTAAAAAGATACTTGAGTTCAAATCCTTCCCCAGACATTTACTAGATGTGTGACTATGAATAAGTCATCTAACCTTTCTATGTCTCAATTTTTTGATCAGAAAAACAGAGATGACAACAATACCTACATCACAGAATTATTGAGAAAACATATCTAAAGTACTCTGCAAACTTTAAATTATTATAAATGTTGGTTGATATTATTTTCTACTTCCCCCCCCTTGCTCTTCTTCCTCATAATTACCACTGCTATCATTTCATGATCATATAACTAGTGTAAAAGGTATGATTCTGACTGGATTTTTTTTATTCTAGTGCAGCTAATTTTTCTATTATATTAGACAATGCTGTCTCTGCAATACCTACTTCAGAAGGTTGTTGTAAAGTTCAATAAGATATGGTTTATATAAAGATGTGTGCAAACTTTTTTAAAAAGTTATTTCCTGAATTTCCAGGGTAGATCCAAGATGATGACCTGAAGCTAACATGCTCCTGGAACTTTTTTGTACTAAAAATAAATGAATTCTCTACTCTGCCATTCACACTATAGATCCCACTAAGAAAAAGATAAGCTCAAAAGAAGTTTTCAGTTTTAGACATTGTAGAGAATCTTCAGTGAAGGTCTGTCTCTTTGAGGGGGAAAAGTGGAAGTAAAGTACAGGAGGCAGAGAGTGGGGAAAGCCAGCAGGAGGTTTTAGCCACAGTGCAGTCAAAGTCCCAACAGTTTGACAATAGCAGAGGTCCTGGTAGCCAGATAGCAAGCTAGCAGGGGAGACCCCCAACCCCAAATAAAATCTGAATCCTGGAAACACTGGGACAAAAGACAACACTAAGTTGGGAACAAACCACTGCATAGGCAGAACTGGTACATAAAGGAGGAAATAAACCTTTCTAAAGGCAAGGCCTAGACTGCATAGATAACCTCTTGCCTGAAAACAAACCAGGGACCACAATCCTAGCATAAAAATCTTGGTTCAATACTCCCTATACCCCAACAAAATAAGCAAAAAAGCTAAAAAAGTACTCACTATAGAAAACTAAAGATGCCATGTCTGAAGAAGAAACCAGTGGAAAAACTCACTCACAGGGAAGTCTCAAAACCATATATAAATTGGATGCAAATACAAAAAGAAATCTCTTCAAAGAGCTTAAAAATAATTTAAGAAAACCAAAGAAGAGAAGAAGAAAAATGGAAAGAAGAAATGAGAGTCATTCAGGCAAATTATAAAAATTTGACCAGAGAAGTCAATATCTTTAAAAAGGAATCACAAAAGGTAATTGAAGAAAATAAAAACCCTAAAAACTAGAATTGAACAAATAGAAATCAATAAATCTATGAGGCTACAAGATTCCATCAAACAAAATAAAAAGGCTGAAAAACTGAAGAAAATGTAAAGTACCTTTTAGGAAAATCATATGACCCAGAAAATAGATCTAGAAGAGATCATTTACAATCATCAGATTTCAGGAAAGCCTAGATCAAAAAAAAAGAACCTGGAAAACATCTTGCAGGAAATTATAAGGGGAAAACTGTCCAAATCTGCTAGAACAAGAAGACAATATATAGCCATTGAAATAATACACAGAACCCCTCCAGAAAGAAACTCCAGGATAAAAATTCCAAGGGCTGTTATAACCAAATTCCTGAACTCTCAAATAAAGGAGAAAATCCTAAAAGTAGCAAAAAGTGAATCAATTTAAACACAAAGGAAACACAAGCAGACTCATCCAGGACTTAACAAATCTCAACTTTGAAGGACAAGAGACCTGGAATACAACTGAGGGCAAAGGACCTGGATCACAACCCAGAATTTGGTACCCTGCAAAATTCAACATATATTGTCAGGGAAGAAGATGGATATTCAATGAAATAGAGAACTTCCAGAATTTCCTGACAAAAAGAACAGAACTGAATAGAAAATTCAATCACCAAATAAATGATTCAAGAGATGCAAAAGTAAAATGAAAAGGGGAAGGACAAAACAAAACAAATGTTGGCCAAGATTATCAAATTGTATAGAACCCTAAAAGAGAAGATATAACACTTTAAAGTCTTGAGAATTGTACTTCTCTTAGGATTACTAAAGGTTTGAATATAATTGAAGAGATTGAATTTAGAGGATAAAGTTATGGTTGAATCTTGTCTTTCCATTGAAGAGGTTCAAGATGATATCACTAAGTTTGAGACAAAAAAAAACCCTGAAGAAAAGCAGGGGTGTTTACTCTAAACTTAAGTGTCTCAGCTCCTTTGACCTACTCTAATTCTACTGTGCTCATAAATTTAGCACTTTCTCAGATGAGGGCATCATAAGCTGGGCAGTGCCAGGTCAGTGTCTCCCATAACTTAAAATCAATTGTGAAGTTCTTAAGTGATACTTTAAGAGCTTCCCAGTACTTAGAGCCTTTTGAGATTCTTATACTTAATTAAATCAGCGTTGAATTTAATCCTTACTTTACTATAAAAGGGGGTTAAGTACCTGAGGTGAGGAGGGAGGGGTAGAGACCTTCTTATAGTTAATTAAAAAAGGGTTGGACTTAATCCATACTTTACCTAACAAAGGGTTATATAGCCAAAGAGGGGAGGGGGGAAGGTATGCTGGGGGAAAGGATACAAATAGCTCATGAAATGATTTGGCTTTGGATGATAATTTGGCACATGAGGATTGTGTTCCCTTGAAAAGGGGATAAGGAAAAAATGATTATAATTTGACATAATTCAAGACCTTTGAAAGGTGTACTTCTAATGAGACAGAGGAGGGGAGAGTGCTTAGTGACTTTGAGGCAATGCTGCTTACCAAACAATCAGTCTGTAATGGTACTTTGATAATACTTTCAACTTATCAAGAAATCAATTAATCAAGCTGTTATTGATGATACTTGATTAAAATAGGGGAGTGATAAATAACACTAGGTAAAGAGGCACAAAGATCTATAATTTTAGAGGGAAAGAAGGGAAAATGTAAAACATTGAGTAAATTCTATTCAATGGATTTGGCCCAAAGAGGGAATAAGATACATTCCCATTTAGGATTAAAAATCTATCCTACTCTATAGGGAAAGGAGGAGGGCAGGGAAGGGGAAAGACAGGGGAAGGGACTGATAAAAGGGAAGGCAAAAGTATAAGTAAAAATAATTTTAAATTTTAAAAAGAAAATTTAAAGGGGAAAGGGAGTAAAACTTTGGTGTGGAAGAATAAGAGGAAAGGAAAGAGAAAAAACAAAAAATGAGGAAAAGATAGCATTGAGGGAAATACAGAATTAGTAATCTATAAATGTGAATGTGATGAATTGTTCCATAAAATGGAAGCAAACATCGAAATGAATTAAAAACTAGAATCCTACAATATGTTGTTTACAAAAAAAATATTTGAAGCAGAAAGATACACACAGGGTAAAGATCAAAGGATGGAGCAAAATATACTATGCTTCAACTGAAGTAAAATAAATCAGGGATAGCAATTCTGATCTCAGATAAAGTAAAAGCAAAAATCAAACTCAAAAAAAAAGGGATAAGGAAAGAAACTACATCTTCTTAAAAAGCACCATAGAAAATGAAGCTATATCATGACTAAATATTTATGCATCTAGTAATATAGCCTCCAAATTCTAAGAGGAAAAGTTGAATGAATTACAAAGAAGACAGAGACAGCAAAACTCTAATAATGGGGGAACATAACCTCCCTCTCTCAGAACCAGATAAAGCTAAACACAAAATAAACAAGAAAGAAGTTAAGAAACTGAATGGGGGTGGCTAGGTGGCACGATGGATAGAGCACTGGCCCTGGAGTCAAGAGGACCTGAGTTCAAATCCATCCTCAGACACTTGATAATTACCCAGTTATGTGACCTTGGGAGAGTCACTTAACCCCATTGCCTTGCAAAAAAAAAAAAAAGAAAGTGAATGGAAATCTTAGAAAACTTGTAGAGAAAACTTAATGGGGATAGAAAAGAATGTCTTTTTCTCTGTAGTATAAAAATGACCATGTATTAGGGATTAAAAATCTTTTAATCAAATGCAGAAAGGCAGAAATAATAAATGCATGCTTCTCAGATCATGTTGCAATAAAAATTACATGTTAAAAAGGGTTATGGAAAGAAATACCAAAAATTAATTGGAAACTAAATAATTTAATTTTAAAGAATGAGTGGATAAAACAGCAAATCATAGAAATAATAAGTAATTATAACTAAGAAAATGATAATGAGATAACATACTAAAATTTATGGGATGCAGTCAAGGCAGTTTTGAGTGGAAATTTTATATCTCTAAATGCTTATATGAATAAAAAAGAGAAAGAGGAGATCAATGAATTGGGTAGAAAACTAAAAAAACTAAAAAAGAACAAATTATAGATCCTTAATTAAATACTAATAAAATAAAGGAAGAGATTAATAAAATTGAAAGAAAGAAAATCATTGATCTAATAAACAAAATTAAGAGTTAGCTTTATGAAAAAGCCAACAAAATAGATAAATCTCTAGTTAATATGATTTTTAAAAAAAAAAGAAGGTAACCAGATGACAAGTATCAAAAATGAAAAGGGTAAACTAACTATAAGGAGGAAATTAAAGATATAATTCAGAATTGCTTCGCTTAACTGTATGCCAATAAATTTGATAACCTAAATGAAATGATGTATTTACAAAAATACAACCTGCCTAGATTAACAGAAGAGAAAATAATATACTTAAGTAACCCCATTTCAGAATAGAAATTGAAGAAGCCATCAATAAACTCCCTAAGAAAAAGTCTCCAGGTCCAAATAGATTTACAAGTAAATTCTACCAAACATTTAAGAAACAATTAATTCCTATTCTACATAAACTATTTTTAAATACAGGAGAAGAATGAGTTCTGACAAATTCCTTTTATGACACCAACATGGGACTGATACCTAAACAGGAAGAACCAAAACAGACAAAGAAAATTTAGACCAATATCCCTAATGAACATTGATGCAAAAATCTTAAACAAAATTTTAGCAATCCTAGTTGTAATAACTAGAATAATACACCATGATCAGATAGGATTTGTACCAGTAGGCAGAGATGGTTCAATAGTAGGAAAACACTCGATTGAACATATCAGTAGCAAAAGCAACAGAAATCATATGTCAATCTCAATATCTACTGAAAAAGCCTTTGATAAAATGCAACATCCATTACTATTAAAAACCTCTAGAAATTTAGGAATAAATGGAGTTTTCCTTAAAACAATAAGTAGTATCTAAAAATCATCAACAAATATTATATGTAATAGGGATAAACTCAGAGAATTTCCAATAAAATCAGGGGTGAAACAAGGATGCCCATTATCACCATTACTATTCAACATAATTTTAGAAATGTCAGCTCTAACAATAAAAGAAGGAAAATAAATTGAAGGAATCAGAATTGGCAATGAGGAAACAAAGCTTTCACTCTTTGTAGATGATATGATGATATACTTACAGAAATTGAGAAAATCATCTAAAAAACTTTTTGAAACAATTAAATTCAGAAATAGTAGGATATAAAATAAAGCCCAAACAAATCTTCAGCATTTCTATATGTGAACAAGAAATTCCAAGAACAAGAGGTAGAAAGAGAAATTCCATTTAAAGTAACTATAGACAACATTAAATATTTGGAAATCTACCTCTCAAGACAAACCCAAAAACTGTATGAACACAATTATAAAGCACTTCTCAGCCAAATAAAGACAGATGTAAATAATTGGGGAAATGTCAATTGCTCACGGTTAGGTTGAGTTCATATAATACAAATGACAATTCTATTGAAATTAAATTACTTATTTGGTGCCATACCATTCAAGCTACCAAATAATTATTTTACTGAGCTAGGAAAAATTAGTAACAAAATTCATCTGCAGCAACAAAAGGTCAAGAATAGCAAGGGAATTGATGGAAAAAAAAATGTAATGAAATGTGGCCTAATTCTACCAGATCTAAAACTATGCTATAAAGCAACAATCATCCAAACTGCCTGGAACAGGTTAAGAAATAAGAGTAATAGATCAGTGGATTTGATAGGTTCGAAAGAAACGGTAGTAAATGACTACTGTAATCTACTATTTGACAAATCCAAAGACATTAAGCTTCTGGGATAAGAATTCATTTGCCATCAATTGTTTGGAAATCTGGAAAACTGCATGGCAAAACTAGACAAAGACCCACATCTCATAAGGTAAGAATAATTACAGGATTTAGACTTAAAGGAAGACATTATGGATAAGTTAAAAGACCAAGAAGTACCCTGTCTATCTGATCTATGGAAAGGGGACAAATTTATGATCAAACAAGAAACAGAGTAACACTGAATGATTTTGACTATATTAAATTAAAAAGGGTTTGCACTAATATGACCAATGCTGCCAAAGTTAGAAGGAAAGCAGAAAGCTGAGGAAACAATCTTCACAACAAGAATTCTGATAAAAGTCTCATTTCTAAAATACATAAAGAACTGCATCAAATTTATAATGTTGCAAGTCATTCCCCACTGATAAATGAATAGACATTTTTCAAATGAAGAAATTAAAACCATATATAATCATATTAAAAAATGTTCCAAATCATTATTGATCAGAGAAATGCAAATTAAAAAAGCAATGAAGTAGCAGACTGGGTAAGATGAGAAAAAGGGAAAATGATCAATGTTGGGAGGGCTATAGGAGGATGAGGTCATAGATGCATTGCTGTTGTGAAATGATCCAACCACTCTGGAGGGCAATATGGAATTATTCCCAAAGAACAATAAAACTGTTCATACACTTTGACTCAGCAATTCCAATTCTATGCCTAATGGGAAAAGTCTCACATGTTCAAAACTATTCATAGCAGCTCTTTTTATAGTGGCAAAGAATTAAAAATTGAGAGGATGCCCAACTATTGGGAAATGGTTAAACAAGTTTTGGTACATGAAAATCATTGAATACTATTGTTCTATAAGAAACCATAAATGGTCAGACTCTAGAGATGCATGGAATGAATTATAGGATCTGATGCTGAAAGAAGGAAGCAGAATCAAGAGAACAATGACCACATTAGCAACAACTTCGTGAGATGATAAACCCTAAGGAATGCAGCTCCTCTCAGCAGTTCAGAGAGCTAGTTCAATTCTATTAGATTATGATGGACAATGCTGTCCCAATTCAGAGTAAGAAAAACAAAACAAAACAAAATCCTTCAGAGCCTGATGAATACTACATTCACTTAAAAAAGAGAAATCTCATGTATTTCTTTCCCTTAATCTTAATTCCTTATACCAAAAATGACCAATCTGTAAATAGGTTTAACACAAATGTGTATGTACAATATTAACCCCTGCTGAGGGGACTGGAGTGGGAAGAGAGGGTGGAAGGAAATTTTGTAACTTAAAAATATACATAGGCATATGTATGAATGTTGAAAAACTTTTATAACTTCTATTTGGAAAAATATAACATCAAAAAGAAAAATATTTCCCTTAGCTTTCCTCCTGCAGTGTATGAAGCTCTATTCTCCCAACATAATTTCCCTTGTAGTTTCAGAATCTTTTCTAAAATTTCCATCTATTGTTTTTATAAGGTTTGTATTTTTAAAATAGCTATTAAAATGATATATTTTTAGAAATCAAATGAAATAACCATCAAAGAACAGTATCTGTGTTGCCAAGCATACTTTTTTTTTTAGGTTTTTACAGGGAATGGGGTTAAGTGGCTTGCCCAAGGCCACACAGCTAGATAATTATTAGGCATCTGAGGCTGGATTTGAACTCAGGTACTCCTGACTCTAGGGACAGTGCTCTATCCACTGCACCACCTAGCCGCCCCCAAGCATACTTTTTAAGGTAAGAAAATTATCCCTAACTATGCACCATACCATTTCCATGTCATTGGTAATTTTTATTGTAAAAGTTTAAGATTAAGATCAAGTAGATGAAATCATTTAAGACCTTGTGTTAGAAATATTTTTCAGTAAATTAATTTGAAATAAGATTCACTAACCTGAGTAACGGATCTTGAATCCTTTCTTACTAGTTGCATGATCAGTTGACCAACGAAAATATAATTGATGACTCTTGCTCGTATAATTTGATTGTTCTGTATGATTTCCACTTAAAAGCACTAACAAAGGACTCTGTCCAGAAGAACCTAGATAAAAAGAGAAATAATGCATTGATCAGAAAACATTTATAAAGAGAACATTTATAATGTACCTCTAATACACAGTAAAACTGTATTAGATAATGGGAAGACTTAGAGAGGTCATTGTCCTTACCTTTATGGACTTTATAGTATATGAAAATAATTTTTTAAATAACAATATACTCCTTACTGGAGCGAGAGTTATTTAAAGTAAGCTTTCAAAGGTAGACAAGAATCAGTCAAAGAAAAAAAGGAAGTTAGGCATTTCAGGCATAGGAAATTGAGTAAAGGCATAAGTGTGAGACAGTAGAAGCACCCTGCTAATAAAATCAAAAATCCTTTGAAAAGGGAAGTATCTGTAATATAGCAACAGAGAAACATGAATACAGATCCCCCTGGCCCTATTTTAAAGGAATCTTTCAGTCAAGCAGAGTGGGAGGATGGAGAGTTTTGCACACAAATGGCTACACGCCAAGAAGAGTATGATAAGTAAATCCATAGGAGAGGTCAAGTTACAGTACTCTGATATAGTCTCAATATACTTGCTAAACCACAATGGTATTGGGGAGTTCAATATCATAAAGTATAAAATTTTAAAGAGTGACTTTGATATAGATATGGAAAAATATTTTGTTAGGTCATATGAGGATTTCATGAAGGAAGAAAAAATTATTAACCTGAATAAAATAATTTGACAGGAGAATAGAGAGGTATAGGAATTATAACATTCAATTTCAAGTCAATAGTAAGATTATAGTTATACAGAAGAATTATAGTTATATAGAAGTGGAATGTGCTGCCCTGTAAAACATGGGTTTCCCCATGAAAGTTTTTGAAATAAAGGTTTAATGACTACTTGTCAAGTATATTATAGCTGGGATTCTGGGTCAGACACAGGTCAGGTCGGCATAGATACTTCTAAAGTGCCTTTCAAATCAGAATTCCTAGAATTATGATAATTTTTTTCTTCCACAAAATGAGCCATTGAAATATACATAGAGGCAAGTCCAGACAGATAGAATAATAATGCTAAAAGAACAAGAACAATGAAAATAACAGAAAACAGTGGATTTATACCTAAAACATCATACATATTTCAATTTGCCCATGAATTGATTAATCAAGGTTACAGTATGCTAAGAACATCATATTAAAATGTTACTTATCCTACAGTTGAACCACATGGTAGGGAGTAATATTTCTTGTCTGATTGAAGTTTAAAGTTAATATATCCAAAGGCAACTGAAGGAATACAAAAGTTTTTGTTCTGAACTTGACATATACCACCATAAATAAATTCACCTTAAAATATATATACAAACACACAAAAACCTGACCTCATATTAAAGGACTTCTGTGCCTAAGGACCCTTCTCAATGGAAAGCATCTTTCATACAGTTTGATACTACTTGCATTAAAGTCACAAGACCATGTAATGCAAAATGAGAGATTTGATACATATATGTATGTTATATATGTATCTGCACATATACAATATATATAATTTAATATTTGCATCTTCTGTAGAATTCATCATAGAACTCTGAAAGAGTAGGTAATTTAGGAAATGTACAAGTTTTTAATGTAACTTTTTTGTGTTCTGTTGACATAAGCATGCTGTTTATTTTATTGCTATAAAAGCACAGCAATGACAGATAAGAAAAATTACAGTTTAACTTTTAAAAAATGTTCAATATTGCACAAAATGCCAATTTATCATGAGAATAGAATGTAATTTATTCTGTCATAATTCAAGGTAACAAATTAGATAACTCTCACCTAACATGCAAACAATCCAAATGAGTTTATATATGGGTGACTTTTCACAAGGTTAAATTGCATTGACAAAGACAGTTTTATATCAGATACATATAATCATTTTAACATCTGTCTATGACATGCTAGAGATTGATAGAGGTTCATTATTGGGTCATTTTCTTTCTAAAGACTAAGTTCTCATTAGTGTTGCATATTTATTTTACCATTATTCATAAAATATATTTAAATATAAATAATTCCATTGAGTTCTCCAATTTTTTGAGAGAAACATTTCTTCTATCCAATCATTTATTCGTTGTTATGTAAAATAATTGTTTAATAATCATTACTTTATTTTGTACCTTTCTTCAAACCATTTGGACTACTGTGGCAATTCAAATTCAATAATTTAGTCTGCTTCAAAAAAATACATACTTGAATGCATACATGTATATTTTATGTGCATATTTATCCTTATATAAATATATTTGCATTCATATGAATGCCTGACTTTTAAGCAGTATCTAGTGGAAAAGAAAGTTAGACTCAAAGTCCAGATGGTCCAAGTTCAAATTTCCTCTCTTATATATGTCAGCATTATGGCCCTGAGACTCTTAGCAGTTCTCACAAAATTTTAGTTTTAGCAAAGTTATTATATAGCACTATCCAATGTTGTAGACTATACCAGTAAATTCATAAATTCAGCCTCTCTTTCTATGTCTGGCATAAAGGAGTCACTTAATATACTGATTACACATATGCATGCTCTGTGTTCAAGAATTTAGGTATAGTTGTCAAGAAAGTACTTTGTAAATCTGGAAGGGCTTTACAAATGTGAGGTATAAACGTCTTTGGTTAAATGCTTGTTAATTTTTTGACTGTTAAACACAATTCTTTATGGAAACAATTCAACTCAATTGTTTGGATGAAATCACAGGTCTAGATAAAATTACAATAGGCTTACATTATTGGTTAAAAAAACTTAATTGACTACTTATTTACTTTAACTGACCAAATCAACTAAAATATTTAAATTTGTTGGGAGATCCAGAATTATATATGTTGAATTATGATGAAATTAATTATAGTGAATTAATCACAATTATAGTCATTCAACTCAAAAAAGTCACAAACAGATTTAGACTCAATGTAATAAGTGATTATCTATTATTACAATAATCCTATGGAATGGGCTAAGAAAACTGGGATTCTATCAGTAAAATCTTCAAATTGTGGTTGAATCTTCTATTAGGGATAGTATAAAAGTGATTTTTCTTTTCCAGAATTAGACTAAAGATCTAGAAACTTTGTGATTCCTTCCAACTCTGAGATTCTATGATCATATGATGTAATCTATCTAATGTAAAATTTCAGGACACATTAACCCTATTAATTATTTGAAAACCAGAAATATATGTAGAAAACCAGATTACTAGAAAGAATATTTGCTTAACTACAACAATCAATTTTCAAACTCTGCAAGATAGCCAAAAATTTACTGCTATTTGTGTTAAGAACACATCTGTTATATTCTATCCAAATAAACAGTAATCAAGGATTTATTATGTGTCTACTATGTAACAAGCACTGGGGACATAAAGACCTACCTAAGTGAAAAGTCCCTGCCCCAAAGACATTCAGGTGTTGAGATTTTAAAGGTATTCTTTTTTATTATATATATGCTGTCTTTCTCCAAAAGAAAAAGGATTACTTACCATCAAATATTTCCAGCACATCAAACTGCTTCTCACTCTGGAATGTTTCCACAAAGATGGTGATGTTATAACCTACTTCCACTTTAATGGTCCAAGAGCAAGTTTGGGAGTTAAAGTAGTTGCCTGGATATCCTGGACTCAGAATCACTCCAGATGACTCGGTACGGACTTCATTTGCTGGGCACTGAGCTAAAGAACAGAAGTCAAATATTTTATTTCCCTTCCTCAAAGAATCTCAACATGAATATCCAGTGAATGGATTAAAATCTCTTTAGGGGGAAAATGCTCCAGAAATGGGTTCTGATTCATACACTCAGTAAAATATACCAATACATATTTGTTGAGGGAAATTATCTGTTGACGAATAGTTGAATGAATTTGTTCACCTATTAGTTTTTCATCGATTATATCTTTATTTAGTTTTTGATCTAAGAGGTACTATAGAAAGAACCTTGGCCCTAAAGTCAGGAATTTTCTATTTCTAGTTCCTATCTCTGACATTTATTAGTTATCTGGTCTTGGGAAGTCTATTAAATCTATTGAAATCTCAAGTTCTTTATATATGGATGATAGTCATATTACCTACTTCATGATATTGTTGTGAAGAACTTGTTTCTTAAACTTTGGATAATAAAGACATATAAGTAGTCATAATTTATCCAAGAGAACTGAGCTACATTTAGTGAAGTATTATTCAGAAAGGATGGCTTAAGAAACAGAAATTAGGATATCTACCAAATAACTTGTGAAACAATCCATCCAGATAATTTCAAATATCAGTCCACAGAACAAAAATTTAAGGCATGAACATTACCAGTAAATTAGGGCAAATGGCATGGTGGAAGATAGTGAACTTTGATGTTGCACTTCTGCTACCTATATCTTCATTTGTAAATATAGGGGAAATGGTTGAAATAGATGATTTTAATGTTTCCTCCAATACTAGCTCTCTCTCTCTCTCTCTCTCTCTCTCTCTCTCTCTCTCTCTGTATATATATATATATATATATATATTTGACATTTGTGCATAACTATACATTAATATCCTATATACAGAAAAAGAGAGACAAAGATTATAGAAAGCACAATTGAGATTTCATTAATATTAGAAACTCGTGCATATCAGCACTTGGTGTATAATTTACAACCTTAGGAAGTTGCTTGAGGCACTGAGAAGTTAACTGAATTGATCAGTATCCCACAGACAAAAGCATGGCTAGAACCACTGTAGTTTTTATCTTGTAGACTCTATCTACTATGCCTACTATGCCATATCATATTATGCCATAAGGCATGCATAATAATAATTATAGATACAGAAATAGACCATCTTATCATTTAAAATAAAATATACATTTACTATCTAGAACAGTGAAAAATGGATCCAAGGGAATGCCTCTTACCCTGGGCTTATTTGAAATGTATGAGTCTGATTGTAATTGGGAAGATCAGATAGTGATGAGAAGGAATATAAGTATTTTCCCTTTAGTGCTTTTTTCTATATTTTGAATGTGAATGAAGCAGGAATTCAATCACATTCAGCAATCATTTTAGCAAGTTTTGATTATAAGAAAGTCACTTTAAGGCATTAGAGATTACAAAAACAAAGACCCATTACAATATATTCTACTAGAAGTCAAAAGAACTATGATCAATACAATAACCATTCCTGATCCCAAAGAACCAAGGATAAAATATATTCGCCATTACAGAGATGTGATAGATATGGTGATATTTTAAAATTTCAAATGAAGGACAGGTAGAAGTTAAAAAAATAGACTGCTGTTATTTTGTTTTGATAGAAAAGTGGAGAGTTGCTATAGATATGAAATATTTCACTTTCAAATAAAGTCACTGAATTATTATGCTACTTAACTGTCTTACTTTGCTACAAGAAACTTTTTAGGAAATGGAAGTAACCTATAAAGGTGATGCAAAAAACATTACATCTTTAAAAAATTGTCTAAATGGGGGCAGTTAGGTGCTGCAGTGGATAGCGCACCGGCTCTGGAGTCAGGAGGACCCAAGTTCAAATCAGACCTCAGACACTTAACCTTGGGCAAGTCACTTAAACTTGATGCCTTGCAATAAAATAAACAAATAAACAAACAAAAAATTCTCACAATGAAAATTCAGCACTAATCTCATTCCTGCTTCTAATTTTTTCCAGGGATGTACACTCTCTCTCTGGCTTTTTTGAAGTCCCAATTCTCCTTCCCTATACTAAGCACACAGTGTTCCCAGAATGAATGAATACTTGGTATATCGGAATGCATTTAAACCATTTCTTCTCCATAATAAAGGGATATCATTTAGATTTTTTTGAAATACTGGGTAATTCTTAGCAAATTATATTAAAATAATAGAAAAAGAAGCTAGACTCTCTTTTTTGTACCCTGCTTCAACAATGTTCAAGAGCATGCCACAATTCAGGAAAAGTTGACAATATCAGTAGCAGCAGCAGCATTTATATAACAGTACCAAGTTTCCTTGGAAAATGAAAGTTTTAATGTAGATAATTATTTTTGCTATCTTGTTGCATCAAAATTAAACCACAGAGCAAAAATCATTTGTACCTATAAAACCATGAAAAAGAGTCTCAAACTAAATAAACCTTCCTACTTCCTATATTTTCTTTTCATTTTTAAATAAGAAACACCCTCAGAAATCTTTTATTTAAAGAACAATTTGAGGAAAGCTACCACTCTTATTAGTGACAGTTCATAAATAAATAGAAGAGTCCCTGAAATATTCATGTTGTAATATCAATTTGAATTAATCTGAATATTGCAAAACATTTATCAGTTCTTGTTTAATGAAAGAGATAGTTTTATTTGCCCAAAGGACAAAAATTTTATCTATATAAGTTATATCATATTAGTTAACTATGTTTCCTTTAGAAGACATTGTAATATAAAGATTTTAAGATAGGGTCATTTTTCCCTCAAGCAAAATGAACATTAATCTATGGAATATATTTTGACTTTGAAAGTATACTTTACTTAAACTAAAATTCAAACAGAATTAGACTTTACAACTTATAAAATGAAGTTGGCATAAGATAGAAGGCTAATCATTTAAAATATTCCTTCAGTGTTTATTATTATGGAAAAGTGTTCATGCTTTAAAATGGAAAGTCAATTGCAAGGAGAGATAATTTTGACTATTAAAAGAAGGGAGTTTCATTATCCCATAGTCAGTAAATTCACATTTTTACATCATTATATACAATAAATTAAAATACTATCAATGTTTTGCTATATTAAAAATATATGTAATCAATATATACATTTAAATCTTTTGTAGAGTGAGTAGATAGGCATCTCTGCTGATTCAATCATAACAGGGTTAGAGAATGGTGCTATGATCTCTTCTAGCCTGTACTGGTGTTAGGGTAAAGAATCAGATCTACTTTTTTACTGCATAGTCCCAACACAAATCTTAATTTGGGATATTTGAATTGCACGTCTGCCCCATCAGTACCAGGGTGTTCGTCATAGAATCTTCTATTAGTAGGTGGGAATCTCGGAGATGACAGCAACATTAATTTCTAGAACTGTTATTCTCAATGTATATGTAGAGATTGTGAGCTTCTACTACTAGAGTTGAATACAGACAGAACTGGAATTGTGTGACTCCCTGGGAAGAAGGAATTTGCTATAAATTTCCAGTGAAATAGCTTAGAAATGCCTTATTTCAGCATAATTGGAAATTCATTCCATGAGAAAGCAAGAAATGTAGTTAAATTTTGTTAGGAACTTTAATTTAACAAAAAGGAAAATGAGACAAAAATATAAAGAAACTTAAATTATTATATTATTATATTCTACTGCCTCTTTCCACTTTTCCCAAATATTCATATTCAAAAAATGAATTTAAAAATTTCCCCCATTAAAGAGCAATACTTCTTGTGATTCCTTTTGCTTCTTTTGTTCCTTTCATATATGCTTGATTTCTTCATGTTCATTCCTATATATTGTTGTCAAGAGTAACACCCACTTATGGTGGAAGCATTGAAGTGAGCCTAGGCTTTCCCATAGTTGAGTTGGGTTTTTTCCTTCATGTATAAATCACACATTTAAAAATATACAGCATCTCCACAAGAGAATCTCAGAAATCTCCCTCTCTCTTCCCTCATCCCACTAAAGGAAAACAGCTGCTTTCAGTTTCTCTCAAAAACATGGTCTAAAGGAAACTCACTCTTAATTGGATCTTCTCCTGTCATCACACACCCACACAATATTAGTTACTAACATTGACCTCCTAATGAAAATTGAAGCATGAGGCTTCAGACTCAAAGCATATGATTTTCTGTCCTTTATATGACTTTCAGAACAGTTGAACACTGATATTTTAATATTCATGAATAACTGAGATCAATTCTAATATTTATCCATACCTACAAAAGAATTGTAAAAGCCTAGTAAGCAACTGAGAAAAGCTGTCAACTAGGGTCTCTGGAACATATAATTTAATTCTCTTAACTATATACCAAAAAATTACCACCAGTCTTGATCATTTTCCTGAGTTTCTCCCTTGTGATTTTTAGGGGAAGAACTGAGGTTTGTTAGTTGCCAAATCTCTTTTATGCCCACTTCAAATTAACCATTACTTCCCCCCCTCCACACACACACACTAGTTATTTCTTCAATTGAAATAATTGAGAGTTAGTCTGTTGCCATAATGTTCATTGAAAAGGTCTAAGTTGTGAATTCAGACCTAAGACAAAGATGTATAGCTGTCAAAGAGAATGACAACCCACTAAAGTTGTTGATAGCTGAGGTGACTATGAAGTAATTTGCTCTAGACTTTATTTGTTAACTGATATTTTAAAAAGTTTTCCCAGATAGCACTGGTAAAATGTGATTCCAAGGTTGTCATAATCATTGTCATTTAAATCAAAATGAAATATTTCTGGAGAAGACTATCAGCAGATTAACAAACATGTATGAAGTACTTACTTTTTGACATGCACTATGCTAAATGTTAGATACAAGGAAAGGAAAAACAGTCCCTGTCCTCAAAGAGTTTTCATCTAAATGATGATGATGATATTTGTCCTTCTTTCTGGAAGAAGACCATGACTTCAAGGGATGTGAGCCATGACAAGCACATGAATTGGATTTATGTGAGGGGGTTCTGTACTGAGTCACCAGTCTCATACTCTCCTCCTGAGCCATCTGGTCCAGTGGCCAGATATGAGTCAGAATGACTGGAGATGGTCCTCAATGCGTTAAGTGACTTGTTCAAGGTCACACAGCTACTAAGTATCAAGGGCCTGAGGTCAAATTCGAACTTCAGTCCTCCTGACTCCAAGGGCAGTGTTCTATCCATTGTACTTGAGGGAGCCATGGTATAAACAATATGCACATATAAAATGTATAAAAATTTAATGGAAAACAATTTGGAGGGGAGGAGAAGTAATTATGAGCTAGGGAAATCAGGAAAGGACTCCTACAAAATATTGTATTTGAACATTACAGAATTAAGTCCTAAGTTCCTAATTAGTTTAAAAGAGTATTTTTAGATGCATGAAGACACTGAAATGGTGCTGACAAGATGCATTAGCCCATAAGAAGTAGACAAATATGTTAGTTGTCCCAGAAATTATGTTTTGTTTTTATATTTGTATTTTGGGGGGAGGGGTTATTATTTATAACACCGGACAACTAGATTCAAAGTGATTGATAACTTAGAAAACTAAACTAAATTAAAAAATCTTAAAATTAAATATTACTCCAATTCTGGGACCATATAGATTCATATATCCTAAAGCTTAAAGAGAATTTATAAGATCATGTGTTTTTGTTTCTCACTATACCTTAGGAAAAGCATTATTTCCAGGTGAATCAGAGAAATTCACTGACTCTCCAAGGTTATACAGCTAATTAGCTGCAGAAGCATAGCATACAATCTACAATATACTGTTTAAGGCAGTAAGACACATGGAATCAGAAAGAGCCAAGTTAAATTTTGGCCTCAAATGATTACTGATTGTGTGAACATATGTGGGTCAATTAACTTTTGTCAACCTTAAGTTTCTTCATCTATAAAATGAGGATAATAATACTTATCTCATAAAATTACTGTGAGGATAAAATGAAATAATATCAAAACTTAGTGTTATATAAAGGCTAAGCTATTAACATCATCATTATTATCATTATGTTTCCTTATGTCATCTCTTATGAATCCAAATATTGGTTTGGTTTTTCTTATAGTAGCCTACTATCTTTATGAAGAACACATTGAGATTTCTTGTGAAGTTTGAAACAACTAGCCCTTGCACTACATTACTCACAGTATACTTTATGACTGAGCATCACAAAAAGTATATCAAAATAAGCCTGTTAAGAAACAATTACAAAGGTACTAAATATGTCCTGATTATTTTGGCTACAGATATTTAGTTTACACATCTCCTTGTATTCCTTAGCCCTTTTCAACTAATTTATTCTCATTGTTTTCTTTAAAAAATTGACTGTTGGTAAATTCTTGTCCCTTGAACCATGGATTGGGATCTTTCTCTAAAAGTAAAGGAAGATGAGAAACTTCTCTTAAAGAGTGATAGGTTTAAGGGAAATTTTTACCAAATCTTTAAATCTTACTAGTATCAACATACAGATAGATATCCATGTTGAACAAATTTATTTTTATTTTTTAGTGTAGGAAAGAACTTACCTTCACAGATAGGGGGAGATCCCTCAAATTGCAACTGAGCACTGAGCTTACAGGTTAATATATCATTTCCTGACAGTGTGTAACCAGGAAGGCACTGGTACTTTACAAAATCCCCTAGAGGAATCAATAAAATATTATTCTTATTTTTCTTTATGAAATATACAAAGTAACACATATATGTACATATGTTTAAAAATCATTTAAAATCAATCTGTAGAGATTTTTAAACATCAAGTATCTAATTCTTTTTGTTCAATTACATGCACACATTTTTAGTCCTCCAAAGTCAAAGAAATGCTATTTTCCATAATTATTTCCATAATTAATTCCATAATTTAATAATAATGCATTTTGGACTTTTTTCTCAAGAGTTCTGACAATTGCTATCGAAATATTTTCCCTGCCCTACATTGTTACTAATTATGTAAATATTTCAGACATTTGAATGGTATCAAAGTATATGTTTTAGTCATATAATTCCATACTAACATACTTATGGTCATCATAAGCCTAGCTCAAAGGCCATATCCTCCAAGATGTTTTTCTCTGAGCCTGCCAATTAGAAATATATATATTCTTTTCTTCTAGTAACTTTTGAAGTCCTTTCTAGTTAATTACTATGCTTTCATCATTATCCAAAGCAGTGATTTTATCTGATATAAGCAATTGTGAGAGAGAAAGCTCAGACTCTCCTTTTACTAATGCAGACAGTCACATATTCTGCAATTTAAAGTCATAGAAAGTTATATAGGAACAGTAAGAGGTTAAGTAATTTGTCCAGGGTCACATAGCCAATATGTATCATTACTTTAGACAGTACTTTAATCCAGGATTTCTGGACTTTCTCTCCTCCAAATTAAACTGTTATTATGACTAAAAATGGGCATAACAATGTCTCCCTACAAGTTTATCCTACTTTGAGATAAGGTTTGTTTTTATTGTCTTTTGTTTCCCCCTTATTACCTTCCTCAGAGCACTATATGTGTTATTCAATGTTGAATAAATTACTAAACATTTATTAAGTACCTACTAAGTGTCAGAAACTGTGCTCAGCACTGGGAATACAGAAATGCAAATTAAGCAATTCCTGCTTTTTTAGGAACATACATTCTATCTTAGTTATAGAGGACATGCACATAAATAAATAAATATAAACCAAATATATACAAGGACAATGTTGAAGAAAAATATAACAGATAAAAGCCCAGGAAAACTTGAACATAAGATGTTACTTAAGTTGAGTGTTGAAAGAAATAGAATTTTAAGAGGTAGAGCTGCTTTGAGAATATATTCTAAATACTAACTACAACCAGTGCGAAGGTGTTGGTAAAAAAAGTTGGCAACATAAACTCATTTTTGATGAACATCAAGAAAGTTGAAAGTGAGTTTGGTAGAACCAACAGACTGGGGGAGTGAAATAATAAAATTGAAGAATAACCTTGCTCTAATTGTCATTTTAGAATCAACTAAGTTTAGAAGCTGGACATGTGCCATTCATTAGTGGTATCAATGAATTAAGAGTCCAAATTAAAGACCACGCACTTAGAACTTCAAAATTATATCAGTTAAATATCTTTTAACAATGCTACTCTTCTCAGTGAAGGATCAGTTTAATGATGGTTGTAATTTAACATGAGTTGAGATTCAGAGCAAAAAAAAGGGATAACCAACTATCCAAGTCCTTAGTCTCAGACCTTAATGAAGGTCTCCAACACATTGAAGAAGTCCTAGGTCCAGAGTCTATGGAGGTACATGGAAATCAAATGTGCTGACAAGGTCTGAGCAGGTTGATATTGTCATTTTTATAAGAGATACCCATAGAGAATTAATGAAATATAGAAATTACTTTTTAAAAGTTTGTTGGGTCACCATACATTGCCTGTTTCTACTTATCTAAAATAATTACATTCTAGACAAAATAATGAACTAAAAACTTATCAGAAATATTTTAAAATAATGTATTTAAACCATATTGAAAATCTAAATTACATTTGTATTTGTATATGTCTAATACTATTAAGCAAAATAATAGAAGGATCTTTACAGTTGGAAAGGAAAAAAATCTCATATAATAAAAAATGACCACTAATAGAATATGACACCAGAAATATCTTTAAAAATCTAAAAAAACCCAACAGAATTAAGATAAATAGTAACAAATGTACAAACTTATACTTCTAATTTAGAATCATGATTTAACAACAGTTTAAGTGATATTAATGCATAGGGAAAATGAATGGTTAGTATATTACCTATTTCAAAATCATTATCTTCAGTAAGTATCTGAGCCTGTGGAACTGCTGGTGGTGACTGGCACTTCTTCAGCTGATAAGCTAAAAATTATAGGAAATGACATTCAATTGCATTATCTTTAAAGATAGACAATTTTTTTTAAAAATTCCCAATATAAGACATTTATTTTAAAATTTTCATAAGATTTAGAGACTTAAGGTCCTTCAGATCATTTAATTTTTTAAGATTAAAAGTAATAATAGTGAACAATTTAATGCTATACAGACAAGCCAAATTATCATACTATGATAGGAAGTTCAAATGTATGCATAATATATATTTTTAAATTTATATGCATCATATATTAAACTTATAATTTTTAAAAGGCTCAAGTATAGACCTTATCATTTAAATGGGTAGATAAGTACTGCCACATGGTAGGTGTTGGATAAGTGTAATCTATTATTAATATAAGTATTATATATCATGTTGCTTTTGGCTCTTTTTCTTTCTGTTTGTACAATACCATTCCCACCCCAAAGTGCCCTTTTCTCTTATGTGAAGAACAATGTAAATTAGGAATTTTTTTAATTCATATATAACATCAAGGCAGGGTCTCTTTTGCCTTCCATACTCAATCGTCTGACTTTCAAATCAGTCATCAGTCATGCCTCTGATGTTTTGTCCATTTTTGAAGACCAGGACATTGATTGGGGGGGGGGGGGTGATGACATGACAAGCACGAATTGGATTGAAGGTGGGGGGGGCTGTGCTAAGTCACCAGATTCACTTTCTCCAACCGGAGATGGTCCTAAATGCAATCAGGGTTAAGTGACTTAGCCAAGGTCACATAGCTAGTAAATTTCTGATGTTGAATGCCAATCCTCCTGACTCATAGGTCATTCATCCATATGTATATGTATATTTTTAAGTTACAAAATTTCATTGTACCCTCCCATCCCACTCCTCTCTCCTCAGCAGTGAACAGTCAGGTTAATAGTGTACATTTATATTTTTGGTAAACATATTTACAGATTAATCATTTTCAGTATGAGGAATTAGGATTGAGGGGAAAAGTTACATAAGAGATAGTTTTCATCAGATTCTGAAGGTTTTTTTGGTTTTATTTTGTTTTGTTTTTCTTCCTCTGGAGGGGGATAACTTGTCCATAGTGGGTCTAATATGGATGTCCTAGCTCTCTGAACTGCTGAGAGGAGCTGCTTCTATCAAGGTTGATCATCTCACAATATTATTGCTAGGTCAGTGCTCAAATTTACTGTGGCACCTAGCTGCCAGTAGTCATGCCTCTAGAGCTTGATTGTATTCCCTCCTTTTGCCCTGGGACCTTCTTCAGAATACTCCAGGGTTATTCTACTTCAATTTGATAAAAGAGGACTGTATTTTTAGCTTCCCTGGAATTAGGTTCATGATGTTCAAAAAAATCACATCTTCCTACATTCTGTGCACTCACTCATAAGGATCCTTTTCTTCTAAATTATTATCTACTTTCTTTCTCATTACTCATGTTCTTTTTTCCTCTAAGAAAATTTCTTAGATCTTCTTATTTGATTATTTTTTCCTTCTCCTTGATCTCACTAATATTATTTAAGTAGGCATTTTACTTTCCTTGCCCCAAATTCTTTCTAGGTCTACTTTTTCAAATAAAAAACTATTGCTTTTCAACCTGGGCTATTACTACTCTCACTTCTTCAATTCAAAAGGCCTCTTCAACTTGCTATCCTCCTTTGAGTAGTAGATACTCTTTCATTCTTCTACTGGATACTGCTCAAATATCAATAACAAAAACAATGACGATGATGATGACAACAGCAAGAAAAACCAAAAATGTCCCAGTATCCTCTCAATTCATTCCTTCCTCTGTCTATATGTGGCTACCTTGACAGCATAATCCTGTTTGGGTTATACCCACCCAAAGTTTTAGTTTGGGCATTATAATGCTCATTCTCCTAATGATGCTAGTAGACCTGATCTCTAATTGTGCCAAGAGAAGCAGAGGAAATAAATGAACTCCATCCATGCAAGTCTGGAAAGCTGGGTTTAAGAAAGTCTAAGTAAGTAGGAAGAGTGAAAGAGGATGGACAAATGTGAGGATTGGTTAGGTCTTCTATTAAAGACTGGAGAAAATTTATACAAATACACACATACAGAGTTCTGTGTATATCCTGACTCCCTGTCAATCTGACTTGTGTTGTTGTTCAATCATCTCAGCCATGTCCAAGTCTTTATGACTCTTTTGGGTATTTTCTTGACAGACATATTGGAGAGATTTGCCATTTTCTTCTCCAGTTCATTTTAAAGATGAGAAATTTAGGCAAATAGGGTAAAGTGACTTGCTCAGGGACATCTAATAAGTGACTGAGGTTGGATTTGAACTTAATATGGATCTATCTGACATTAGGATAGCACTCTATTAACTATACTACCTAGATCCTCCTTGATAAGTTCCACCTAAATCCTTAACACTAATCCCCTCACATCAATAACTCTCTACCTCAACTCAACCACTCCACTCACAAAACTAATTATTCATCTACATTCCATTCTTCAAATACTCCTTAATCTGTAATTCTGCATGTAATACTTTTGACAACAATACCCAAGGGAATGATCTCCTACTGACATGCCAAAATCATCACAACTACAAGAGAATATTTTATTGAGAAACCAAGTTTCAGACAGTCATAACCCCTCCTTGCTTTCTAGGCTTAAGATACCTGCTTTTCATGTTCAGGCATCCCTAGGGTCCAATAAATAAAAATTCTCACATTACACGATATTGTTACACTCATATGGAGAACACTATTATTAATTTTATGCTTTTATTAAAGCATATTATTATATTCCTTTTGCAGTTTAGCTTTGTCAAAACTTCTACTGTTAAATTTCCTACTTATAAAATGAGGTAATTGAACTCTAAGGCACCCTTTAGGCTTAACACTCTGTGTTTCTTTGATTCTATGACTACATGAGAATAGAGTGTAATACAATGAATCATTAAATTCATAATTTAATAATAAAATCACAAAAATAAGTCAAAGAAGAACTGAAACTACTGAAATATATATTTACCTCAATGATAGAACATAGGTATATGATTAGAGAAGAGGTTTATATATCTTGATCTTGTCAACATGTTTCATCTTATGCTATAAAACAACCTTCTAAAAACAACAGCATTAGATTTAAAAATCTTTTATTTATTTTTAAGGATATATATATATATATATATATATATATATATATATATATATACACACACATATACATTTATGTGAATTTGCATATGTCATCTGTCCATGTTCCCTACTACTCATCCCTCTCCACTCCAGTTCATCTTCCATATATGCAAATGATCTTTCCAAACACCAACACACATGCCTCCTTATCTCTGCCTCCTGGATTCCCTAAAGACCCAGATGAAATCTCATCTTCTACTTGATCCTCCTTAGTTCTAGTGCCTTCCTTCTATTGATTATCTCCAGTTTATCCTGAATCTAGCTTATTTATACAATGTTGCTTGCATGTTTTCTGCTCCATTAGAATTTAAGCTTTCTGAAGAACTAGCTCTGCCTTTCTTTGTATCTCCAAAGCTTAGAATAGTTTTTATCACACAGTAAGCACTTAATAAATGTTTAGTAATTGATATACATGTACATGTAATATTTGTATGGCAAAAAGTCAAAGGTGCTAAATAATGTAACTTCATCTTTCCTTTTAAAAACTTTCATAGGTAAAGATATCTCTTATGTTTATCATTATTCCAAATTCTCAGAATCTAGAAGAAAAGGGATCTAAGAGAGTATCAAGTATTGCCTTCACACTTTTTTAATAGAAAGTTAACTCAAAGAATTGGAATTATTTGTGCAATATTATACAAGTATTAAGCAGAATAACAAGGATTTAAAATTTCATGTTTCGATTCCAAATCCAAAGTTCTTTCCAGAGGTTCAGGTTTGATTGATATTTTTAATATGTTCCTTGAAACATTTGTTTCCCTTAATCAAAAAGAAACATCTGTTCACATTATACTTTGAAAATGCTATTTGAGTACAAACTATGGAATGAGCAAATATTATAGAAACTCTGACAAGGAGAAGTTAAACAATTTGGCCAAGAGCACATAACTGAATGGTAATAGATCCAGCACCAAAACTCATGTTCACTATTCCATGAACAACAAATCTTTTAAGTTTTCACCAAAACAAGTATTGGGTAGGATATAACTGCAGGATTGTTACCAAAAACTGATAGCACAAGTTCACCTATCTCATTATAAGAACTTTATACTTGTCTGGTTTAAAGATTAGTAATGGTGCATTTGGTAGAAGACTAGCAAAAGCCAAGCATTTTTATGGGTTATAAAAGTTGGTGAAAATAAACTAACCATGGAAATTGAGGACAAAGAAACCTCCATTTGAAAAGTCACTGTGAAATTTGAGGAGCACTTGATTGGTAGAACTGTAAGCTGTCTCAAGGGCAGTGTTACCACTGAAAATGCCAAGTTGAGGTGAATTCTGATCAGGACCATCCCTAGGAAAAAGGGGGGGAAGAGCAATTCCTGAATGAAAAGCCATTAAATTATCATTTAAATTAACAATCATTTTTTCTCTTGACAGTGAATTTCATCTTTATGAAAGTGGACTAATCATTATAATCACAGGATTGGTTATATTATTGGTATTCAAAGGTAAAAAACCAATGTGGATGATTATCTTCATTCCAAAGTTAAGATATTCAGTGAAATTGTATAACGAGATCACATTTATATCAGTCACTAAAAAGTAATCTATGAACCTTCTTTCTGAAGTAGAGAAAAATTCACATTTTAAGGACTAAATCTCATAATATTTTTGAAAATCATGGCCTCACTCAAATATTTTTTGTTTTGCAAAGTACTTTACTTCCAATTCTTTAAGAAGTAAATGCATCATAATCTTTGTTACAATGATGAGAAAACTAAAAGAAATTTTCATATAGTTAAATAGCTGATTAGGAGCAAGCTAGAATAGTATTCAATGACAAGTATTTTGATTTTAAGTCCAATTCTTTAAACTTCATTACTGTTTATTTTGAAAAATCGACTGAATTCTTTTTGTTGTTGTTGTTGCTAGGTTTTTTTTTTTTCGTTTTAGGCAATAATAGCATCATAACATTTAGAAATGGGAATTAATGTTAAAGATCATCTAAGTCAAAACCTTTATTTTTTACCAAGAAAGGCCAAGTACAAAAAAGGGAAATGACATGTTAAGAATCATATAGCTGGTTAGCAGCAAAGCCATGATCTGAACTGAGAATTACAGGGTACTCTAGACATATTTCAGCTAGTTGTTATTCAGTCATTTCAATCATGTCCAACTCTTAATGACTCCATTTGAGGAAAGGTTTATTTCCTTCTTCAGATCAATTTACAAATAAGGAAAGTGAGGCAAACAAGATTAAGTGACTTACCCAAACATAAACAGTTGATAAGTGTCTGAGGCCAGATTTGAACTCAGGAAAATTAATCTTTCCCACTTCAGGCTTGGTTCTCTAACCACTGTGTCACCTAGATGCCCATTTTCTTTACTATTGAACATTTTTCATCCTCTTTATAGAAGAGGATATTAATATTAATAATAACAATACTACTACTACTACTACTACTAATAATAATAATAATAATAATAATAATAATAATAATGAGTGATTGGTTTAGAGAACCTTTGAAATTCCTTCCAGTTGAATGATTCTTCAACATGGTAACTATTACTGAATGCTATAAACACCCATTCTAAAATTGTTTGCTATTATTTCACTCATCTAAAATTCCCCATAGTTCTCAAAAGTTATGGAATTGAGTCCCAGGTTTCAGAAAAGATGGAGTCTGTTCTGTCTGGATTTATAAGAAATGAGCAAGTAAGTTTCTCTTGTAAGTAAATGAGGCCAGCACAGGAGTGTGCCATAAAAGTAAGGGGCGGGGTGGGGGGGGGGGGAGTAACAGTGGGTTTTTTTGTTCTCTGAATTAGACCCAGGCTGAATTAGAACAAAATCAATATATGTCTTTGATGCTTGTTTTCATCCATCAAGGTTAATTCAGATATTGAACGTATCAGTTCACATTTAAGTTTTCAGTAAAATCAGGATCAAGGATATTTTCTTCCTTTACTGTTGCACATAGTTTATTCTTTTATTCCTTGTGCATAGTCTGGGACACTGGTAAAGAATAGTTTTACATGCCAAATCCACTATGGACTTTAAATATGTGATTTCATCATTTTGAAACTCAATTTCTCCATCTGTAAAATTTGGAGGTTGTGCTATATGAAATCTAAAATGGCTTTTAGCTCTTTAGAAAAGGAGAATTTTAAAGTGAAGTCAGGAGAATGAGTTTTGAATCTTGCCTCTAATGATCTAAGTCAATCTTTCTGAAGCACAAATTCTTCATACATAAAATGAGGATGGTGATAATATTTATCATTGCAACTATCTATCACAGTGAGAGTATCTAATGAAAGGGTTGTAAACCTGGAGTACACTAGCCCTTTAAGACTTAAAAACCCTTAAAGATAGACTTCAGAGAACCCATGAGGTAATTTCAGGTGAAAAAATAATTATATCTTTATTTTACTACTCTTACTGAAAATTAGCATTTCCTCTAATTATGTTAAAATTATTCTGAGTGGGTAGAGTCTATATGCTTCACCAGATTTTCAAAGGGGGTTTATGACACCCAAAAAGTTAAGCACTCCTGATCTAATTTAATAATGAAATTAAAACACTATAAATACCAGGGTTTTTTTTTTGTTGCTGCTGTTTTTATTGATATTTTATTTTTCCAATTGTATGTTATGAAAGGTTTTCAACATTCATCTTCTTACATATTTATAAGTTACACATTGTCCTACCAATCTTCCTTCTCACCCTCCTCCCCTCAGCAGCAGTTTGGCAAAAGTTGTGCTATACATGCCAATTGTAATTGAAGTTTAAGGGAGACCTTTCCTTGACTTGCAGAACTGGAGTTAGCAGGCCATCAAGTAAACCTTTTCACTTTACAGTTGAAAAAACCAATACCCAGAAAATTTAAGCTACGATTCAGGATTCCATTATCTTAAAAAATATCCATTATCTTATTTTATGTTTATAAAGAGCATTGTAGTGCTTTCAAATAAAATTTCTCATTTGATTCTTAAAACAATCCTAAAAGTTAAATACTGCAGAGACAATTATTATCATTAGACATGATGACAAGGAGAGGATAAATGATGTTTAAAATTAGAGAGCTCATTAATAATAAAATTCAGGTCACCTAGATCTGCTATACCAGTAACAATAATAATAAATGCTGTTTTGTTTTGTTTACCAAAATCTGATCTGAGAGAAATGAAAGATTATCATCAAAAGCAAAGTGTTGAGTTCCCTTAACTCAAGAAATTCAAAAATCTCTTCTTAATTCATAAGATGACATATTAATATTATTATACATTGAGAAACTGATAAAACATGCTGAATCTTCTAAGTTTCATATTTATAAATGCCATGAAATATCAAAATTCCTTTGATTTGATTAGTAGAGAAGTTAAAGTAAAAAAATTCAAATTAAAAATACCCCAAAATATTTAAAAATTTAAAAAACAGAACATGTTTATAAATGGATATATCTGTGTGTGAATTTTATCTTTCACTTAAACATTAAACAAACATGCTTGTAATTATTTTAAACTTGTATTGACTAGATTGTGTTTTTCGTTGTATATGTTTATTCAATTGTATATGTTTATTTAATAATAATGCAATGTATATGTTTATTCAATTGTATATGTTTATTCAATAATATGCAATGTTTTTAATACAATTTCTTGTAAAGGCAAAGGATTACAACACATTTTATAGCGTTCTTAAAAAAAACTCTTAAGTTTACCATGTAGCTTAAAATAATAAATCATTTGGATATTGACATATTTTATCCCCCCCTCAAAAAAAGGATTACAACAAATTTTATAGCATTCTTAAAAAAAACTCTTAAGTTTACCATGTAGCTTAAAATAATAAATCATTTGGATA
The DNA here is from genome assembly GCF_037893015.1 of Macrotis lagotis. NCBI lineage: Eukaryota > Metazoa > Chordata > Mammalia > Peramelemorphia > Peramelidae > Macrotis > Macrotis lagotis. The sequence continues at coordinate 195,279,019 of NC_133658.1, read as the reverse complement.
TTAGATATTGACATATTTTATCCCCCCCCTCAAAAAACTGGTAAAAATTTAGATAGGATGTTCTAATGACAGAGCTATGATGAAGTTTAATACATATGGCTTATTTAGCCTTTCCTTGAGGATAAATTTTATGAATTTATTTTAAACTTTATATTTAATCACCTAGCACCAAAAAAATGAAATTTTAGACATTGAAAGTCAAAGTCAAATTATGCAGATTAATGATTTTTCTTAAGATCACATACCAGACTGCAATGTAATCATTCACTGCTTCTGTCTGTAGCAAGGTGAAGTTGATATAAACTCCATGTCCCTGAGGAACAGTAATAAGCCATATGCAGTCCTTTAAAATTGGATATTCATCTGGAAATCCTGGGGAATAAACTGTGCCATTTTGAGAAGTTACATTATACCCACAAGGTGCTGAAAAAGAAGAAAACAAGCAAATAAGACATGGGATGGGATATGCCTTGTCTAATATCACTACATCAATAAATTCCTTCATGCCTAAATTATTTAATTACCTATGACTTTGCTTTTTAAAATTTTATTATAAGATTTCTAATAAAATAATACTTGACATTTATATGACACTTAAAGATTTGTTTTTTAAATAATTGTTTTATTGTAAACTTAAATACCAGAAAAATAAGCCCACAGGATACAAAAAGTTTAACCACAAACTTGTATTTCATATTGCTTACTTTTTAAAAATACATATGATCAATTCTATATATTATATTCAAAATTGTTTCACTTATCTGTTCATTCTTTGCTTTGCTTTATAAAATAAAACCATTTCTATAACCTTTTTTGTTTTTGTTGCTGTTTTTCCCCAACAATATTAGTATTTCCTGTTTCCCCTGCCTAACACTTCTAAATAAAAATCAAGATGATGAAGCGGAGAAACATAATTTGTAACTTGTAAAAAATAGCCAATAAAAATGAATGCATTCAGTGTCCATATATAAAAATGCATATATCTTAAGGGTATCCTAAATTATCTGTCAGATTTAATGGATAGAGTAAGAGTTCAGGATCAAACAAGAGAGAGAGATCCACAGAAGACAAAAGGAACAGTTTTTTATTACATGAAATTAAAAAGGTTTTACACAAACAAAACCAATTCAGCTAAAATTATAAGAAAAGCTGAAAAGTAGGGGGGAAGTCTTTGTGGCAAGCTTCTCTGAATAAAGTCTTATTTTTAAGATACAGAGGGAATTGAGTCCAATTTATAACAATTGATAGTCAAAGGATGTGAGTGGGTAATTTTCATAAGAAACCAGTAGCCATTCTTAAAAAAAAAATACTTTAAATCATTAATAATTTAGAAAAATGCAAATTAAACTATCTAAAGTGCTACCTTACACTCACAGTCATCAGGGTGACAAAGTTGACAAAAAAAAAGGAAAATCACAGATGCTAGATGGATTGTGAAAAAAATAGGTAATTTAATGCACTTTTTGGTGGAACTGTGAATTGCTTCAACTGTTCTGGAAAGCAGCTTGGAAGTCTGCCCAGAGTTCAGAGAATTAGGGAAGGTCTATAGACCTAAACAGACAGGCAGATTGAGAGGGAGGGAGGGAGGGAGGGAGAGAGAGAGAGAGAGAGAGAGAGAGAGAGAGAGAGAGAGAGAGAGAGAGATTGATTTCAGGAAACAAAAAGAAATGTGGAAAGGTATGTGAACTGATGATACAAAGTGAAATGAGCAGAAGCAGAACAACAATTTATTTTTTAAAAAACCAATATTTTGAAGTTAGTCAACTTTGAAAGACATAAACTCTGATTAATATAATAGCAAACCTCAGAGAGCTGATAGGAGAGCTCATGAACTCAAGAGTAAAATTTGAGATATCTTTTCTTTCTTTTTTCCTCTCTCTCTCTCTCTCTCTCTCTCTCTCTCTCTCTCTCTCTCTCTCTCTCTCTCTCTCCCTCTCTCTCTCTCTCTTTCCTTTTTTTTGCCTTTTGGTATATTACGTTCTAAGATTTCTCTTGTCTATGACAGAATATTCTATGTCTTATCTGACCCCAAATGTTACCCCCTCATAACTTCTTTCTTTCTGAATGTTTGCATTAATTGTTCTTTTATGGGTAGCTCTGACATTTGACCATGGCTGAATCTTTTTCTAATTATGTTTTTTCAGAAGGAGATCAGTGTATTCATTCTAACTTCCCTTTGGCTACTGCTTCTTATAGATCCAAGCAGTTTTTATACATTATTTCTTGAAATATACTGTTCCAACTTTTTATTTGATCTTTAATCATGTTTTCAGGGAGTTTAATTAATTTTAGTTTTACTTGATCAATTTTCCACATCAGTTGTTTTGAATCTAACACATCTTATATTTGCTTCCATAATTTTCAAACTTTTTACATTGTTCTGATATTTCTAAGCTCTCTGCTTTACCTTGGTTTTCAGGGAGTCTATTCCTTGAATAAAATTCACTACTTTCACTTATGAGCTATTTCTTCTTCTGGTTCTCTCTCTTGAAGAGGCTCTATTTCACTTGTAAATATCTTGCTTCACTTCTTATAGTAGTTCTTCCTATAGTAATTCTTGTGGAAATGCATTATTTTCTTCAAGTTTCTGTTTGTTGTCATTGCAGAATTTCTCCTACAAGGCTGGATTTGGGGGCATCACTATATCTACAATAATTTCTTGCTGTGCTTGGTATCTTGTTTAGTTTACTTATCATACCAGATTCAATGGTAATGATGATGATGATGATTATGATACATAGCATTTATCTAGCACATAGAAGTTTTCAAAGTACTTAGAAAAACTGACATTTTATTCCTAGAACAGTTCTTGTAGTTATGTGCTATAATTATTTCCACTTAACAGATAAGGAAACCAAGGAAACTGAATAAGTGACTTATCTAGGTTCACACAACTAGTAAATATTTGTGACTGAATTTAAACTTAAGTTTCCTAACTTAGAAGCCTAGAGGTATATCCACTGTATTACCTAGATACCAAAAGAATATTTCTTGATTGTGATTCAGTCTGGGGAAGAATTCAGGCTTTGTTTTTTTTTTTTTTTTTTGATTAGGCATGTGGGAAGTAAGGTAGGCAGGGAGGCAGGGAGGAAGGAAGGAAGGAAGGAAGGAAGGAAGGAAGGAAGGAAGGAAGGAAGGAAGGAAGGAAGGAAGGAAGGAAGGAAGGGACTCAGATGCAGAGCTTCTCATTTCAATTGTTCATTCTATTGACCCATAATGCCCCTTCAGTATGACAGCAGAGTAGCCCACTTGGGCTATTTATAAAGTCACAGCACAAATCCAAGTGACTTTGATTCCAGAAATTGTTATGCATTTAGACATCAAATTAATAAATATTCAAATGAGGTAACCCAGGGTAGTAGATATAATTCAATGAGTAAAACTAACTAAATTTCTGCCAGAAAATTTAATATGCAGAACTTTGTTTAAATTCTTCACAATAAAGACAATAATAATTACTTTCCTCCCTTTATTACACTTAATGTGGCCACAATTACAATTGGTATATTAATTATTTGGCTTCACTTGTATAAAGTGAGATAAAACAAATTAATTAGTAGACAAAACCAATATAGTCTATTCAAGGTCTAATTGATCTTCCTTTGATGAAATCTTAGAAAATATGTGACTACTTTCAAATTAAATCAAAAGAATTAATAAGCCTTCATTATCAATCATTGGATCAATCAAGAAACATTTAGTAAGTACCTATGTAGATATTGCTTTCCCTGGTAAAATTGCTTTCCCTGAGGTCCTTGCTTCCTATGTGTCAGACTGGGCCTATTTAGTTTTCTTTGTTACATTTTGTTATTGACTTTGTATCTTCCATGGCTAGTTTAATACCTGTCATATGGTAAACACTAAATAAATATTTACTGAATTAAATTTAATTAATGATCTCTCTCATATCTAAATCTAATAACCAAAAAAAGAAATCTCAAATAACTTTGTTTCACCACCATCTCCATTTTACTTTAAAATAAAATTCACAAGTCTATTCCAAGAGATAAGAGAATAATTAAGAACCTAAAACAAGGTTGTACAGGATCTTTTTGGTATTTTCCCATCCAAGTTGCCTGGGAGGTACAAAATTCTTCAACAGCAGTGTGGAATCACTTGAAATGATAGCTGTGACCTATTAGCTGATTTCGCTTCATGTATTCCTAAGTTATGAGGATGAATGAACAGATCTTCCATGAGTCTCTGAGGAATCTAAGTACCTAAACTTACTCAATTCTATGAAAACTGTGAATAGTTTCCTTCAGAAATTTTGAGATCACATATACCTTTAAATGAAGTCTGATAACAAAGATATGAACAAAAATCAATTTTGTTTAAGACCTGTTGAAGATGAAATTTATATAGCTATTTGTTCTTATAGTTCAGTCATTAATCAGTCATATCTGATTCTTTGTGACCCCATTTCATGATTTCTTCTCAGAGATACAGGAATAGTTTGTTATTTCCTTTTCCCGCTCATTTTACTGATGTGAAACTGAAGCAAACCAGGTTAAAGTGACTTGCTCATAGTTACTTAGTAAGTTAGTCAGTAAGTTAGTAAGGATCTGAAGTTGGATTTCAAGATGAGCATTCAATACTATACCACCTAGCTGCCCTTTATATTACTATATAACAATATATACATATATATGTATGTGTATATAAAAATGTGTAAAATATATAAATATCTATAATTCAATATAATCTCTCTCTACACATATATATATGTCATGTAGTATGTGTTCTTTTCATATTCATGTGCAGCTTTATGTATATATATAAATATATAGATGCATATATATATATTAAGCTATGTGATTTCATATGGTTGGGAGGAAACAGGAAAGAATACTGGATCTAGAGTTAGAAAATATGCATATGATTCATAACTGTCACTAATAGGTGAATGACTACTGGAAAGCCAATTAAAATCACTTGGCCTGAACTTACATCTGCTTAAACAAAGAAGATTGCATAAGATAATTTTAAGATCCCATCTTGCTATAATTATATAATCCTTTGAACTAATGAGTCCAAGATCCTATATTCACATATATTTATGTATTACTATGAAATAATAAATTAAAACAAATAACATTGATTATATAATAGTTAATATTTATATAACACTAGGAGTCAGTCACTGTGCTAAGTGCTTTTCAATTATTTTCTCATTTGATTCTCACAACAACCCTGGGAGATGAGTCTTATTATTATTATTCCCATTTTTACAGATGAGGAAACTGATCAAACAGAGGTTAAGTGATTTGGCCAGGGTCACACAGCTAGTTAGTACATGAGGTCAAACTTGAACTCTGGCCTTCCAGTCTCCAGGTTCATATCTCTAACCCACTGTAAAATCTAACTACCTTAACACATATATAAGTATATGCACTTATGCATATACATACATACATATACACATACACATATAAATACTAAGTCTGAATGTGTGTGTGTGTGTGTGTGTGTGTGTGTGTATATATATCACACATACAGATTTATTTTATATCTGATTCATTCATTGAAGCATAGGTCTATGCCCCTCATCTTAGTTGGTTTTGTGAGTTATAAAAACATTCTTTAATGAATATACTAAAATATTGAATAGTTTTTATAGAATTAAACATGGCATAATTTTTATGAAGTACTCACTAGCTGCCTTCATCATTATGGGTACTAAAAATTAGTATCTTGCACACCTTTTATAACAGAGAAGATAAATTTATATATATATGAATTTTATTCCAAGATTTCAAATTCCACATTTCACCTTTCAATGAATCTCAGTTTTTATTCAGACTCTGATTAGTAATAATATTTACTACAGGCAACAATTTTGAGAATTTTTCATGCTCTATTAATTTCAAAATTTTTTTTAATTTATGACTTTTGTTGTCCTAGTAATAGACAAAGGAAAAATAGTATTTTTCATTTCAGAGATGCAAAAATTTAGGAAAGAATGACTAGTCCAATAATAAGAAATTTTGCGGTAGAGTCAAGATTAAAACCAGGGAACCTTGACCAGAGTAGGTAACTCTTCTTTAGGAAGTTCTTTCTCAATACATATTAGCAGGTACTTTGTAATTTGAAGACTTAAGACTATTAACAAAAGAATGCATGCATTAGTGTCTTTCCCAAGGTCAGACAAATGATATATATCATGTGTTAGAATTGGGACTGAAACTAAATCTTCCTTATCTCTAGGATAATGCTCTCTTTTTTTAAAAAAAATTATTTATTTTCATCCATATACACATGGACACTGATCTCTTAACAATATGCTATACCATGCCATATAATGTAGCAATCAGAATACTTTGACTTTATTTTCCTTGCAAAAGGTAGTTTAGGTGAAAAGATACTAAGTTCAGCTTTGAACTGAGTTTAAGTTATCTTCTGGACATAACAGTTTGAGGTATCTGAAAGACAGTTTGAGCAGTGAATAATGTTCAACAAAAAGTTTGGAGCAGAAAAGGTATGTTTCAGAAATATCAGCAGAGGTGGTAATTAAATCCATGGAAATTGATGAAATCTTCAAATGTAATATAGTAGAAGAGAAGAAAGCAGGACAGCAACAATAGAACGGCATGATTTGGTTGAGAATCCAGCAAAATAGACCTGAAGAGTAGATAAAAAGGTAGTAAGAAAACCAGGAAAACCTAAAAACCTACAGAGTATCAAGGAGCAGCGGATTAATATTGTCAAAGCCTGCAGAGAGTTTAAGGAGAATGAAGATTGAGAAAAGGCCATTGGATTTGGTAAGTAAGAGATCATTGGGAGCACTGGAGAGAGCAGTCTCAGTGGAATGGTTAGTCAAGAAGATGAATAAAGGATTTACTTAGAAGAGAAAATAGAGGTAATTACTATAAATTCCTTTTCAAGTTTAGCTACAGAGGGCAGAAACAGTGATACAATAGTTAAGAGGGATGGAAGAACTAAGTGAAGGGTTTTGGTTTTTTGGGTTTTTTTTTTTTTCCTCTTTAGCATGGAGGAGGCATAGTCATGTTTGTAGGCAGTATGGAATGAGAAAATAGACTGGGAGAGACTGAAAATAAGTAAGAGTGGTGTTGAGAGAGCAGGCAATGTACCAAAGGAGATGGGGTGGAACAGGATCATTTGAGCAGGTAAGAGGTTTAGCCTTAGGAAGGAAGAAAACCGTCTCAATTATTTTTGTAAAAAATGAAACAAGGCTTAGCTGAAAAACTGTGTGGTTTCATGGGAAGTATGAGGAGGTATGTTAGAACAGTTGCTATGGAAAATGGAATAAGACAGCTATATATGGATTACCTAGAACAGGACAGACTAAATTGAGATTATAGCATAAATTTGTGGTAGACCTAGGCAGAACTAGGATAACTAGGTAGCACAGTGTATAGTGTTGGACCTGGAGTCAAGAAAACTTATCTACTTGAATTCAAATCTAGTCACAGTCACTTATTGTGCTGTGGGTCTCAGTTTCTTCATCTGTAAAATGAGCTGGAGAAAGACAACTATTCCAGTATCCTTGCCAAGAAAATGTCATTGAAATTACTCAACAACATACCTGAATTGCTGTGTGATTTCCTCCTTAAATGTTTCATTGAGCCTCATATATGCAGAAATGAAGGTGGTAAATGGTGGGAAACATCCAAGGTTGAAGCTTGGAAGGCTATATTCAGCAAAATGTAAGGGGGGGGAAAGATATTCAAGGAAGTAGGACTGTATTACTGAATTGCTTCACTAACAAGTCAAGATAGGGAAAAGAGAAGAAAGGTTCAGAAGAGTTAGCTTGGGAGAGAATTCGGGGTTAAAAGATTGGAGGTGACAGTGTAGATGAACAATAGGGCTATATAAGGGAAAGCAGAAGGTGAGATGAAAAATCAATAAATTGTGGTCAGATGAGAGGATTTTTGGAGTTTCATATATGGGGAATAGGCTAGTTTTATTTCTTTAACTGAATTAGTGAAGAAGAACATTAAGCCCACAAAGGTTAGAATAGAAAAGGTTTTAAAAGTCAAACAGATAAATTTGTATATCTTAGAGTTAAAATGGAGCCACTGAATCTCGGAATTAATGAGTTTCAAGTTTCAGTTAATGATAAAGTTGAAAGTCACATTGAAAAGCATGAGTTAGCTTTAAAGTGAGAATGGAGTCATTGGGTACAGAAAGTTTTTCTAGGCAATTTAACAAGTTTGAACATGAGGAAGCTACCTTAGGACTTGGATTATGTCTTTCATAGACATAAAAAATTCATATTTAATTACTAAAGCCTCTCTGTTGGGGGATAAATTTTCTTGAGTCAAGCTATAAGAGGGGACAAATTTAATCTTAATCTTGGAAAGCTACAAAGAGAGCCTTAGATAAGATAATGGACAAAGATAAGAAAGCAGAATTTGCTTCTCCCAGATATAGTAGCAGTAGGGAGCTAGAAGCAGAAACTCTAGGTTTAAGAGATGACAACCTGAAGAAAGGAACACATGATTTAAGGAGGTAAGGAAGTACAAAACCCTACTACTAGTAGACTCTTCCAGGGGACAGAAGTGGAATTCCCAGAGTTCTTGACATTGTCCAAGAAAGATACTAGAGACATGAGGCCTCAAGTATTTTAATCAAACAATCAACAAGCTTTTACAATTCAGACTGGATGGCCTCTAAAATATGCTTTCCAATATTGAGAGATGGTGAAACTTTGATACTTCCTTATAACAGCAAACCCAGTCCTATATTTCATTCAACTCCTGAGCTTCAGTTCCCTACATATAAGCTAGGGAGAATAAAACCTTCTTTACCAACTGTTGGACCTCAGATGAGAATCTTATATAAATATAAGTTCTTGCTATTACAGAACAAAAGCAAACAATCCTCTACCAAACCCTATAAACCTATTGGATGAATTTAAGATTGTTTTGTCTTCTAGATAAGCAACCCATATTTGTTCATGAATTACTGTCAATATTCCAAGTTGTCAATTCTCTTACTAAATACTCAAAGATAAGTTCCCAAGTTATTTCTTCTTAGATTCATTACTTCTGAATCTAAAATTCCTGAGACAAATCAAAAAAACATTTAAAAATACCAATTATGAAAGCATTTAGATGGCAGAACACTTTTGTTGAGATAACAAAATATTGTTATTATTTATATTTCATATGTAAATCTAATTTAGATCTACTATTTGTAATCAAATGCAACTTAATGTAAATGAACAAGAAACAACTTCAATTAATGAATTAACATGTTGTTTGCATTTCTCTTGACAAATATTTTAAGCTATCTTATCTTCAGGATTATTATTAGTTCTTATCAGAGGAATTAAATATCTTGAATTTTACAAATGTATTTAATGGAATTATTTTAAGCTAACACTTTACCATCATTCATCTGAGAAAAGCAATTGGAGTTTGAAATCTTATTCCTGATAAGCATTCTTCTTGGGTATCTTTGCTTCCCCTCCTTCAGCTTTGATTCTTAGAATATCTAAATTCCTCAAAAGTTTAGCTCAAGTCTTATACCACTCTTCCCCTAAATTAACTTTATTTATTTTGCATATACTTAAGCATATACATGCTGTTTCTGAAAACAGAATGCAAATTCTCTGAAGGCAGGAAATATTTCATTTTTTTAAGTTTCAGATTCCTTATGCTTGCAACATAGGAGTCACTTAATAAAGGCTTGGTGAACAATAATTTTTGAGTGGATACAAAATTAGAATTCTGCAAAAGTACTGAAAAGAATTCAAAAGGAATTTTTTTCCAAGGACCTGTTTCTTTCATTAGATGCTCATGAGTCCATTGCTTTTAAATTTTATTTGCCTTCTTTTAGTAGCTATATGGTTTTTCAATGTATTTGGTCTATCAAGAAATAAAAAATCTGTGAAGAATATATTTTTAAGACCATTCTAGATTAAAGAGAAAACATCTAGAAGAGTAGATAGGAAGTGTAAACAGCACTGTTTGTTTATTAATCAACTATTATATTGTCATCTTTAAGGAAAAAGAAATAATCATGAGCTCAGAGTCAAGATGCATGGATTTGAGTTTCAACAGACTATCTGATAATGATAGAAAATCCCCAAGTATTGTAGTGGATGAAGTGCCAAAAATCTCTGGAGTCAGGAAGACTATGAGGGTGCAAAGCTTAGTGATTGTGTTAGCCTGCATAAATAATTTAAACTTCTCTGTTAAATGAGCTTTAGTTTTCTATAACGTGAAAATAATAACATTTGTAATCCTTATTTCAGACAGTTCTAATGAAAAGCAAATGATATAAGGTATGTAAAATGTTTTGTCAAATGTAAAACATTCTATAAATGTCAGTTGTAATTATTTCCCTAATCATCAGTGGGATCATTATCATCAGAAAGACGAGAACAACCCTCCTCTCCCATATATCTCATAACATCATTGTCAGAATAATCTTTCCCAAACCTTATAATGTTAAATGTGCCAGCCTAAGTATTAGCTGAAAATTTTAGTCATCTTATTAACAATAATAATAATCTTTCAGATAGCTATTTAACATTTACAAAGTTTTATATATATATATACATATACACATCTATATGTAATCTTATTTGATACTCATAGAATCCCTATGTTCATTGCTATTACATCCCATTTTATAAAAGATGAAATAGAATTTCAGAGAACTTAAATGACTTTTCCAGAATCATACAACTAATATATGCATGATGTAGTAGTCAAACACATGTTTTGTTTTGTTTTGTTTTTATCACATCTCTCAACACTGTCAACTATGTCTATATTATCTTTTTTTTCTTTACAAATATCAGATTTCACAAACAAAACACTTCTGGTTTGAGGATGATTCCTTGAGTTTGTAGATTAGATATAAAAAGAAGATAAAATTTTAATTACATAGATTCTACTCAGCAAAGTACTTTTGATATCATCCTGTCCTTTTTAAAAGAGTTAATCCTTAATATGATGATATAATTATATAGATTACATTACAGACCTTTAACAAAGAAAATAAAATGAAACATTTATTATATGAAAATAACCAACTCAATGAAAAATATGTAGATAATGGCAAAAATAATAAGTGTACTACTAGGTATCAACAAAAAAATGAGAATTTTAACCTCCCCTATAAGTTTGATAAAAATTAACATTGGTAGTAATACCATAGTACCCAAATAGTCTTGGTTGTATTGTAAAGGAGGGGAAGGTTGCTTTTGTTTGTTTAGTTGTGTCAGCCAGTTTCTAGGTTTTTCTTGGCAGAAATATTGGAATAGTTTGCCATTTCCTTTTCTAGTGTATTAAGGCAAGCAGAGGTTAAGTAACATGCCTAGTAGGGTCACAGAGGTAGTATGTGTATGAAGCTAGATCTGAACTCAGGTCTTCTTGAATCCAGGTTCAGACCTCTATACAGTAGGCCAAATAGCTTGGGGGTAGGATGTTTTAGGTAGTTACATAAAAGGAAGAAGTTATCTGAGCCTGTGATTTCACTGGATGTGGAACTTATAAAGAAAGCCCCACCACAATACAGATAAGTATTTCCTCTGCAATTTAATGCCTTTGAGAGTTGTCTGAGTCAAGTCATTGAGAAGTTTGTTGACTTTCTCAGGGTTACACAGTCAATACCAGTAAAGGGAAGGACTTGGTCTGTTCTTTCCATCTTAAATAGTTCTATTCAGTATGATAGAAAGTATATTTTGGTATTACCTTTAAAGAAAATTAAAATGAAACCTATTTTTGTCACAATTCAAAGTCTAAATACTAGATCTTAATCTCCCACTTGATTATGGTAAAAAAATCTATTCATTAATCTGTTAGTGTTAATTTGATCTCATTTTTGAAAGACGTTATCATTGTGTTATCATTAGTGTAAAAAAGGTGATGAAGGTATTTTCATTAGGGTAAAGGATTGTTGCTTTAAGACTTTATAACTTAAATGATACAAACCAAGGAATTCAAACTAAAATTGAATGAAACAAGTATATCTATTAGCTTGAAAAATTCAAAGCAATTTGTAGGTTGATTACACTTTTGAATAATACAAACTTTTTAAATGGGTAATTATAATTGAAAGTCTTCATGGAAAAACTTTATATGGAATAAAGAATTAGGTGAATCTTCTTTCTTCTAAAATATCAACTTTACAAGGCCTATTCAAAAGTTATTTAGGTATGTGATAGGCTCAAGATTAGGGAATTATTTAATGCATTTTTCTTGAGATTATAAGGCTAGCAAAGAAAAAAATAGAGAGATAATGAAAAATATCTCCCAGTTTATACTTCTAACCTTCAACAGAAATAAAAAAAAAACTAGAATCTTTTGCTTTTGAACCATTGGTCTATGTGTATTTAATATTCTACGATTGGAAAAGCTAATGGTTTCTTATTTTTATAACAAGGAATAGCACTGGTCAGTATTAAAACATCAGTTTTATTATAGTCTCTGTGATTTACTTAAATCTTGTATAATCCAATTAAACAGAGGCAGTATATTGCACTAGGGATTGAGAGAGGCCCTGAAAGTTAGAATAACTTAATTTATGTTTGATTTTCAATATAACTGACTATATAAACTTAGGCAAGTCACTCAGTTTCAATGACCTAGGCCAGTGCTTCTCAAACTTTTAGTTTCAGTATTTCTTTATACATTTAAAAATTACTGAGAATTCCAAATAGCTTTAGTTTATGAGGATTATATCTATCAATATTTCTTGTACAAAAAATAAAATTGATAAAATGTTAAAATAGTCATTTATTAATTCATTTAAAATAATAAATCTGTCATTGGCATAAATTACATTTTTATGAAAATAACTTTTTCAAAATAAAAAATACAGTGAGAAAAGTAATATAGTTTTACATATTTTTGCAAGTCTTTAATGTCTGATTTGAAAGAAAGCATCTTGATTCTCATATCTGCTGCATTCAATATTTTTGTGATATGTTGTTTTGATTAAAGTATGTGAGGCATTAAATCTAGCCTCACACAAATATTGAGCTAGAAATTATAGGAGTATTTTAATAAGAAAACAAATTATTGTTATAAAAATAGTTTTGACCTTTAACCTATCATAAGGATGATAAAGACCCTAACCCTGAAAAGATCACATTGTGGGAGCTACTACCAGGATTCTCTAAGACTTTAAGTTTCAGAAAAAAAGTGCTGATCTATATTCAAAGGTCCTCTCTGGAGAGTTACCTATATCAGTAAAATCTCGGGTACAATCCTTATTCCTATCCTTACATGAAAGGGATATTTTTTCCAACTTTACATAATTCTTTTTTATTATAATTATTTTTAATTGGAAAAGAAATATAGTCTCATACAAATATGTAGCTGGAAATGATAAGAGTATTTTATTTTATTTTTTAATTATAAAGATTTTATTTTGAGTTTTACAATTTTTCCCCTAATCTTACTTCCCTCCCCCCACCCCCACAGAAGGCAATTTGCCAGTCTTTACATTTTTCTCATAGACTGATCTGAATTGAATGTGATGTGAGAGAGAAATCATATCCTTAAGGAAGAAACATAAAGTATAAGAGATAGCAAGATCAGACAATAAGATATCAGTTTGATGGGAGTATTTTAATGACAAAATTATGTATTTTTATGAAAATAGTTTTGATCTTTGGCCTGTTATGAGGATCAAGTGATTCCCTGAAAAGATCTTGTTGACCACCCCCCCAAAGTGGTGCACATATTTTATTAACATCACTTGCTATAAATTATCATTTATTTTCAAATATATTTCTCCCTCCTTCCCTACCCAGGAGGAATTTTTTTTAACAATTAATAAAAACAAGAGTGAAAAAATTTTCAGAAAATCTAGTCAAGAGTTATTCTGAATCTGAAAGTATATGCAATGTCCCAAATCCCTAGTCCAAGTTCAAGATTATTTTCTAATTAGTATGATAATTTACTATAACTACCTTAAAGTTTTAAGCTAATCAGTTTCCCCCCAAATGCATGAATGTATATATTCATGGACTTTCATAATCAGGTTCCAAACTACTACTTTTCCAAGTTTGTCCATCTGTTTTCCTCCAGATAAAATATATTTCAGCTAAACTGGACAACTCACCAAAGGACTTACTTTCTTGACTTTGCATCATTATTCTCACTAATTTCTCTAATTAAAATACTCACCTTTTCTACTCACCCACTAATCTAAAGGTACCTCCCACAGCTACATCTTTTTCCTCTTAAAATCTTCCCATAACTTTAAGCTTTCTCCTCCTATAAAGAGTTGACCTATAGCTTCCTTACCTCCCAAAATATATGATCTTTTTTTCCTAAGTCCTATAGTAACTCTCTATTAAAGGAAGGAACAAATAAACCAACAACTACTGATGTTTACAAACTTGCCTTATACATTACTTGAAAGCGGGGACTATGTCTTCTATATCTTCATATTGCTCTACAAAGTCCAATAAATAGTCATTATTTTATACAATACAATTGCACAAATATTTGAACAATAAATAAATAAATGTTGGAATATTAACAAAGACACTGGTGAACATGCAGAAAAAGTGTTTTTTTTTAAATTTCAAAAAGTTCATAACAGTATCAAAAGAGAGAAAAGATGCTACTATAACATATTTACTAACATACCATCACATCGTGGAAAGGGGTAATTCCAATTTCTGTTGATCCCATGTTGACAGGTAAGGACAGGATGGCCTATTAGAACATATCCAGGGTAGCATTCAAATGATATGGATTGCCCCACACTATAATCCGAGTTGACCATGTACCCATTTTGAAATGGTGGAGGATCAGGGCAATTTTGCAACTCATAAGCTGAAGGAAACAAAGAAAGCAATCAGCAAATATTTAATACATTAAATTAATGTTAAACAAGGAGGCATCAAGTGATTAGAGATATTATTGCACTTTGTCAAAATTAATTAATTAATCTGACCAATCAGTTAAAATTATAAAGTAGAACACCAATCATTGCAGTTTACAGATTTTATAAATTCTCACACTTTAAATAAGTTTTAGTACATTTAAAAATTATTCATCCTAAATATCTCTATTTTTATCAAATAAAAGAGTCATATGGCCCCACTTTTCCTTTCTAAAAACAATTTACTGAAATGAGTCTTAAATAGTGACAAGTGCTTTAAGAAATGTAATGAAAGCTCTTGCTTACAGGATTTGTTTCCTCTGGAGGTGACAAAGAACATAAAATGAAATTTGGGTTTAGAATATGCTTAATTTAGAAAGAAAAATATACAAGATGAATTTCACAAAAATATAATAAATTCCAATAAACAATAATATCTTTTTGTTAAGGTAATGCTAACTAATCTTTCATTTTTAAGTATACTTCATAGATTCATAAAATTATAAAATTACAACTTTTCTGAAGGAAAGGGAAACTCATTCTAGTTCACTCTGCATCTGAATAGAAATATCTTCTTCAAGATCTCCAACAAATAGCTATATAGATTTAATTTGAATTTGAATGACTCTAGAGGAGGAACCTCTCAATTTCCCATTATAGTAAATTTTTATATAATTCTAATTATTTAGTATTTTCTCTGATTCTTGTGCTTAAAAGTTGTTTCAATCATATTTGACTCTTCATGATCCCATTTGCGGTCTTCTTGGTAAAGGTTCTAGAATGATTTGCCATTTCATTCTCAGACTCATTTTATAGTTGAAGAACTGAGGCAAATAGGGTTAAGTGAATTGCCCAAGATCACACAGCTATTAAAATATATGATGTCAAATTTGTACCCAGGAAGATGAGTCTTCTGATTTCAGGACTGACATTCTATGCACTGTACCACCTAGCTGCCCTTGCCAAAATCTTAGTCTGTACCAATTCCACTAGTTGTCTTCTAAGGACAAATAGAAAAAGTCAAATTCCTTCTTCATGTTATAATAATAATAATAATAATAGACAAACAGATACCTCAATGGAGAGAGTACTAGACCTGGAGTGGGGGAAGATCTGAATTAAATTTGACCTCAGACAATTCCTAATTGTGTGACCCTGGGCAATTAATTTCATTTCTGTCAGCCTCATTTCTTCATCTGTAAAATAAGCATGAGAATAGCATCTACTTCCCAAGATTGTTGTGAGAATAAAATAACATATTTGTAAAGTGCTTTGGAAACCTTAAAGTACTATAAGTACTAGCTATTACTACTAATAACTAACATTGATACAATGTTTCCATGTTTGTAAAGCACTTTAAATAAATTACCCTCTTAACAACCTTACATATATGTTACTATATTTTAAAATAAAGAAACAGGGGCTAGAAAGATTAGATATCTTCACTTTGGTAATATTCAGATGTGAGATTTAAAACCTGGTCACTCAACTTCATATCCAGAGCTCTACAATACTGCATCACTATTCACTTATTGTCATGTCCAATTCTTCATGAGTCCATGTACCTTAGAATACCATGGTTTTCTATCCTCTTCTACCTCCCAAAGTGTGCCCAAGATCATGTTCACTGCTTTCATGACACTATCTATATCATCTTCTGTTACGTCTTTCAGCCTTTGATCTTTCCTAATAGCATAATCTTTTCCAGTGAGTTCTGTCTTCTAATTTTGTAGCCAAAAAGTATGATAAATGAAAAACTTCCTTGGATTATCCACATTCATCTGGTAGGTGAGCCTTTTGCTTTCTTTCAGAGTATGTATAGCCAATACTTCTTACTATAGACTCTTTCTAAATAGTCATGAATCAATGCCTTGGTAACTAATCCATTAACTCTTCTTTACTCTGTTGTTATTGCTGTTCATTCATTTCATTTCTGTTCAACTCTATGTGACCTTATTAGGGTTTTCTTGGTAGAGATACTGGAGTGCTGACAATTATAAAGGAAGGATTCCTAGGGTGGAGTCAAGATGGTGGTATGAAGCTAACATGCTTCCAGAGTTTTTCCCTACCAAAGATAGATAAAATCTCTGCTCTGACATTCAAGCTACACATCCTACCAAGAAAAAGAGAAGATTCAAAGAAGTTTTCAGTGGTAAACATCATGGAGGATCTTCACTGAAGGTTTGTCTCTTTGGGGGAAAGGGGGAAGTAAAGACCAGGAGGTAAGAGAACAGGAAAGCCAGAGGGAGGCTTTTATACATAGTGAAGTCCGGGTCCTGACAGTCTGACAACAGCAGAGGTCCCAGGAGCTAGAGAGCAAGCCAGCAGGGAGGATCACAACCCCAAAGTCTGAACCATGGGAGCAAGAGGGAAAAGATAGGGCTGGGTTGGAAACAAATGACAGCTATTGAAATCTAGACATAAAGGATGAAACAAACCTCTGTGAAGGCAAAACCCGGATTGCATAGGCAACATCTTGGTCAATGACAAGTCCCTATACCCCAGGAGCAGAGCTAAAACAACAAAGATGAGCAAAAAAGCTAAAAGAACCCTCAGTATAAAAAACTATTTTACAGACAAAGGTAATAACAATGCCATGTTTGAAGAAGAAATCAGTGAAAAATCACTCACAGGAGAAGTATCAAAACAGTTTATAAATTGAAATCAGATACAAAAGCTCACTGAAGAGTTTAAAAAAGAATTTATAAATCAAAGAAGAGAGGAAGAAGCAAAATGGAAAAAAGAAATGAATCATGCAGAAAAATTATGAAAAATTGACCAGAGAATTCAACACTTTTAAAAAGGAAACACAAAAGATAATTAAAGAAAATAAAAACCTAAAAATTGGAATTGAAAAATAGAAATCAATGAATCTATGAGACTAAAAGATTCCATCAAACAAAATAAAAAGGCTGAAAAGAATTGAAGAAAATGTAAAGTTCCTTCTAGGAAAAACAAATGATCTAGGAGAGGCAATCTATGAATCATTGGACTACAAGAAAGCCTATATCAAAAAAAGAACCTGGAAAACATCATGCAGGAAATTTTAAGGGAAAACTGTCCAAATCTTCTAGAACAAGAAAACAATATAACCATCAAAAGAATACATAGAACCCCTCCAGAAAGAGAACCCAGGACAAAAATTCCAAGGGCTGTTAAAGACAAATTCCAGAACTCTTAAATAAAGGAGAGAATATTGCAAGCAGCAAAAAAGGAAAACAATTAAAATACAAAGGAAAAACAATCAGTCTCATAATGGATCTATCAACCTCAACAATGAATGATTGGAAGACTTGGAAAACCATATATCAAAGAGCAAAGGACATGGGATTACAACCCAGAATGTACTATCCTGCAAAATTCAGCATAGATTGTTAGGGGGAAAAAAATGGATGCTCAATGAAATAGAAGACTTATAGAATTTCCTGACACAAAGATCGAAACTAAACCAAGAATTCAATCATCGAAAATATGACTAAAGAGTTGCAAAAAAGGTAAATGAAAAGGGGAAAAGAAAAAAACAAAACAAGAATAGTGGACAAGACCATCAAATTGTATAAAACCCTAAAAGGGAAGATATAACACTTCTAATTCTTGAGAACTTTACTTCTCAAGATTGAATATAATTGAAAACATTGAACTTAAAGATATGGGTATAATTGGGTCTTATTTCTCCATTGAAAAGGTCCAAGATGACATCACTATGTTTGAGACAAAAAAGCCCTGATGAAAAGTAAGGGTATTAACTTTAAATTTAAGTGTTTCATTATCCTTTGACTTCCTTTAATTCTGTGTGCTGTCAGCATAAACTGGGTGGTTCTGAGTCAGTGTCTTTAGTAATTTACAATCATTTGTAAATTCTCAGGAGAGACCTTCAAAGCCTCCCATTACTTTGAGATCTTTAAGATTCTTGTAGTTAATTAGATCAGAGTAAAGTTTAATCTACACTTAACAAGGGGTTAATTACCCTGGCTAGCAAGTGGGGGGAAGGGGTAAAATGTGAGAGAAAATAGGCCTGGGTTGGAAAGGCACAAATAGTTCAAGAAATGATTTGTCTTTGGATGATACTTTGGCACTTGAGGAGGATGCTTGCTTATCAAGCAATCAAGTAATCAATCTGTGATGATACCTTGATAAAAATAAGAGCTTATCAAGCAACTGAATAAGCAAACTGTTTTTTATGATACCTGATTATAACAACTAGAGTGAAAAATAACACCAGGTGAAGGGACACCAAGATTATAACTTTAAAGGAAAAGAAGGTTGTGTGAACACTGAGTAAATTCTATTCAATAGATTTGGCCCAGAGAGGGAAAAAGTTTCTCTCTCCTAATCTACAGGGAAGGGAAAGGGAAAGATAAGGGAAGAAGGGACTGATAAAAGGGAAGGTGAAGGCAAAGATATAAGTGAATATAAACAAAGTTAAATTTTAAAGATAAAGTCAAAGGGAAAGAAACCAAAATTTTGGTGAAGAGGAATAAGAGAAAAATACAAACGAAGAAAGATAGGATGGAAGGAAATACAGAATTAACAATCTTAACTGTAAATGTGAATGGGATGAACTGTCCCAGAAAATGGAAGCACATAGCAGAATGGATTAAAAAAAAACAGAATCCTACAATATTCTGTTTACAAGAAAAACATTTGTAGCAGAGAGATACACACAGGGTAAAGATAAAAGGTTGGAAAAAATACATTATGCCTCAGTGGAAGTAAAAAAAAAAAATCAGGGGTAGTGATCCTGATCTCAGATAAAGTAAAAGCAAAAAATCCATCTCATTAAAAGGGGTGCAGAAGGAAATTACATCTTCTTAAAAGACACCATTGGTAATGAGGGATATATCATTACTAAACACCTAGTGGTATAGCATTCAAATTCCTTGAGGAAAAGCTGAGTGAATTACAAGGAGGCACAGATAGCAAATCTTTAATAATGGGTCACTTCAATCTGCTTCTCTCAGAACTAGGCAAATCTAACCATAAAATTAACAAGAAGAAAGTTAAGAAGGTGAATGAAATCTTAGAAAATTTAGATATGATAGACCTCTGGAGAAAACTTAATGAAGATAGAAAAGAATATACCTTTTTCTCAGCAGTACAAGACACCTATACCAAAATTGACCATGTACAAGGGCACAAAAAATTTTGTAATCAAATGCAGAAAGGCAGAAATAATAAATACACACTTCTCAAAACATGATGCAATAAAATCTCATGTAATAAAAGGTAATGGAAAGAGAAATCAAAAACTACTTAGAAATTAAATAACTTTATCTTAAGTAATGGGAGAATCAAACAGCAAATGATAGAAATAATAATTATACCCAAGAAAATGATACTAATGAGACATCATATCAAAATTTATGGGATGCAGCCAAGACAGCTTTGAGGGAAAACTTTATATTTCTAAATGCCTATATAAGTAAAATAGAGAAAGAGGAGATGAATGAATGGGACATGCAACTAAAAAGGCCAGAAAAAAAAGAACAAATTAAATATCCCCAATTAAATACCAAATCAGAAATTCTGAAAATCAAGGGAGAAATGAATAAAATTCAAAGCAAGAAAACCACAAATTCATGAACAAAGCTGAGTGAGTTTAATGAAAAAGCCAATAAAATAAACCAACCTTTGATTAATCTGTTTTTAAAAAAGGAAGAAGATAACCAAATTACTAGAATCAAAAATGAAAAGGGTGAACTGACCATCAATTAGGAGGAAATTAAAGAAACAATTCAGAGCTACTTTGTCAAACTGTATGTGAATAAATTGGTTAACATGAGTGAAATGGGTGAATATTTACAAAAATATAAACTGCCCAGATTAATAGAAGAGGAAATAAATTATTTAACTCCATTTCAGAAAAAAGAAATTTGAAGTAACCATCAATAAACACCCCCCCCCCAAAAAAAAGGTCTCCAGGTCCAAACAGATTTACAAGTGAATTCTTTTTTTTTTAGGTTTTTTTTTTTTTTGCAAGGGAAATGGGGTTAAGTGGCTTGCCCAAGGCCACACAGCTAGGTAATTATTAAGTGTCTGAGACTGGATTTGAACCCAGGTACTCCTGACTCCAAGGCCAGTGCTTTATCCACTACACCACCCAACCACCCCTATTTACAAGTGAATTCTACCAAACATTTAAGAAACAATTAATTCCTATTCTACATAAAGTATTTTTTTAAAAAGGAGAAGAAGGAGTTACACCAAACTCCTTTTATGACACCTACATGGTGCTGATACCCAAATCAGGAATAACAAAAACAGACAAAGAAAGTTATGGCCCATTCTCCCTAATGAATATTGATGTAAAAATCTTAAATAAAATTTTAGCAGTGAGACTACAGCAAGTTATTATTAGAATAATACACCATGATCAGGTAGGATTTATACCAAGTAGGCAGGAATGGTTTACTATTAGGAAAACAACAATATAATTGAATAAATCAATAGCAAAACTCCCAGAAATCATGATTATCTCAATAGATGCTGAAAAAACATTCAATACAATATAATATCCATTCCTATTAAAAACTACTAGAAAGTTTAAGAATAAATGGAGTTTTCCTTAAAATAATAAATAGTATCTATCAAAAGTTATTAACAAATATTATATATAATGGGAATAAACTCAGAGCATTTCCAATAAAATCAGAGGTGAAACAAAGATGCCTATTATCAACATCACTATTCAATATAGTATTAGAAATGCTAACTGTAGCAATAAGAGAAAAAAAAAAGCTGCAGGAATTATAAATGGCAATGAAGAAGCAAAACTTTCACTCCTTGCAGATGATATGATGATATACCTTGAGAACCCAAGAAAAATCATCTTAAAAATTACTTGAAACAATCAAAAAATTCAGCAAAGTAGCAGAATATAAAATAAACACACAAATCATTAGTATTTCTATATATGAACAACAAAGCCCAAGAGCAAGAAATAAAAAGAGAAATTCCATTTAAAGTAACTAAAGACAACATTAAATATTTAGGAATCTACCTCTCAAGACAAACCCAGAAACTGTATGAACACATTTAGAAAGCACTTCTCACCCAAATAAAATCAGGTCTAAATAATTAGAAAAATGTCAATTGCTCATGGTTAAGTCGAGCTAATATAATAAAAATGACAATTCTACCCAAATCAAATTACTTATTCAGTGTCATACTAATCAAACTATCAAATAACCACTTTATCAAGCTAGGAAAAATATTCATCTGGAGCAACTAAAGATCAAGAATAGCAAAAGGAACTGCTGAAAAAAAAGGTAAAGGAAGGTGGCCTAGCTCTACCAGATCTAAAACTATACTATAAGATGGTAATCATCAAAATTGCCTGGTGCTGGTTAAGAAACAGAATAATGGGGGGGGGGGGGGGCAGAGCCAAGATGGTGGCGTGAAGGAAGCATCTCCGGAGAACTCCGATCCCCCAAACCCCACAAAAACAAAGGATAGCTTTAGCCAAAATTTAGCAGGGAAGAACCCACAGAAACACTGAGTGATACTTTTCCCCAGTCCAAGATAACTTAGAAGTTCAATGGGAAAGGTGTGCTTCACCAGGATCAGGGTTTAGAAAAAAGCCATGGCTGCAATACAACACAGCCCACCCCAGCCCAGCCCAGAGATCACCAGCAACAACTTGAAGGAGTGGTGAGAGAACTCTGTTGCACCTGGATAAGGAGCATGGCCTCACAATCTGCAGCAAGAATTCCAAGAAAGCAGCTTGCACCCCCAGAGATGGTAAGGGAAGTCTGCAGAGATTTATCTGCTCTCCCTGGAGTAGGACTCTGCTGTTTGCTTACACTCAAATATTGCAGTTTGGGCTTCCATACTAAGTTAGCTGGATCCTGCCTTATAGACCCAGGGCAGAAGGAAGTACTGGGTCATCTACACATCAAAGCACAGGCTACAGAGCATAAGACCTTAGAGGAATAAAGGTCCCAGTGGGCTGCCCCCCCCCCAAAAAAAAGACCCTAAAGCCTTGGAAGTGCTGTAAATTAGTCTTGGATTGAGGAAATGAGTAAACAACAGAAAAAGGAGGATCTGACCATGGAGAATTTCTTTAGTCCCATAGAAGATCAAAACACATATTCAGATGATGACAAAATCGAAGCTTCCCTTTCCAAAACCTCCAAGAGAAATAAGAAATGGGCTCAGACTATGGATGAGTTCAAAAAAGACTTTGAAAAGCAATGAAGGGAGGTGGAAGAAAAACTGGGAGGAGAAATGAAAGCGATGCAGAAAAATCATGAACACCAAATCAACAGCTTGGTGAAAGAAAAACAAAAAAATACAGAAGAAAATAATAGGTTAAAAACTAGTTTAGACCTAATGGGAAAAAAGCAAAACAAAAGGCAAATGAGGAGAAGAATGCCTTAAAAAGCAGAATTGGCCAACTGGAAAAGGGGATAAAAAAGCTCTCTGAAGAAAATAACTCCTTAAAATACAAAACAGAACTAAAGGAAGCTGATGACTTTGCAAGAAATCAGGAAGAAATAAAGCTCTTCAAAAAAAAGCCAAAAATTAAAAGAAAATTTGAAATATCTCACTGGAAAAACAACCAACCTTGAAAACAGATCCAGAAGAAATAATTTAAAAATTATTGAACTATCTGAAAGCCAAGACCAGGAGAAGAGCCTAGACTTCCTTTTTCAAGAAATAATACAGAAAAATTGCCCTGAGATCCTAGAGGCTGAGGGTAAAATAGAAATAGACAGAATTCACCACCTGTCATCCCCTGAAAGGGATCCCAAAAGAAAAACTTCCAGGAATAATATAGCCAAATTCCAAAACTCCCAAATCAAACAGAAAATTCTAAAAGCTGCTAGAAACAGACAATTCAACTACCAAGGCTCCATAGTCAGGATTACACAGGATCTGGCAGCATCTACATTAAGGCTCATAGGGATTAGAATATGATATTCCAGAAGGCAAAAGACCTTGATTTACAACCGAGAATCAACTACCCAGAAAAACTGAACATCCTGAAACAGAAAAGATGGACTTTCAATGAAACAGGGGACTTTCAAACTTTCCTATTGAGATGACCAGAGCTGAACAAAAAGTTTGATCTCCAAGTAATCTCTGGTGCTGGTTAAGAAACAGAATAATGGGGGGGGGGGTTAGAGGACGCTGGTAAACCATAGAGAGAGTGGAAGAGAGGGACTAACTATGAGGAACTCAATGATGCTGAACTGTTTGTATTCCTGCATGGGAAGAAGATATTGATAACTCAAATGACCTTTCTCATTTATAAGAGCTGTTAGAAGGAGCATATATATAGACAAAACATAGGAATATAATGGTATGATGTGGTAATGGGATGGAGTCAATGGGCAATAGGGGAAAGTACTAGGAGGAAGAAAAAGGAGATGAAGAAGAAGCTGAGAGATTTCACATAAGAGTCAATAAAAAGCTTTTTCAATGGAGTGGAGGGGGGAAGGCAAGGGGGAATGAGTGAGCCTTCATTCTCATCAGAAACGGCTCAGGGAAGAAACAACATACACACTTAACAGGGTGAGGAAATCTGTCTTGTCCTGGAAAAGGAAGGGAGGAAAGGGACTAGATAAAGGGGGGAATGGGAGGAGGGAAGGCGGGAACAGATGATAGAAGAGACGTAAGATTGAGGGAGAAGGTACTCATATGCAACACACTTTTGGACAGGGCCAGGATGAAAGGAGAGAGAGAATAGTAGAATAAATGAGAGTGGGGAGAGAAATAGAGTGGAGGTACAGCTAGTAATAGCAACTGAGGGAAAAATGTTGAAGCAACTTCTCTGGTGGACTTAGGATAAAGAAAGCAACTCACCCCAAAGATAGAGCCATTGAAATCTGAACACAGATTGAAGTACATTTTTTTCTTTCTATCTATTCTTGAGGTTTGCCATCTTCTTTGGGGGGGCGGTTATGTTTACTCTTACTTTTACTCATAACATTCAATTTACATCAATGTAGGGTATGGAAACAATGTAGAGACTGTCAGACAGCCTTCTGTGGGGCTGGGGGGGGAATTGTAGAATTCAGAGTCTTGCAAAAAATGATGGGTACATATTACTATTGTATATAATTGGAAAACAAATAAAATGGTAAAATGTTATTAAAAAAACAGAATAATGGATCAGTGGATGAGAATAGGTTCAAAAGCAACAATAGTAAATGACTACAGTAATCTACTGTTTGACAAACCCAAAGACATTGGCTTCCAGGAAAAGAACTTACTATTTGACAAAAAATTGTTGGGAAAATTGGAAATAGTATGGCTAAATTAGGCATAGACTCACATCTCATACCCTATATCAAAAGAAGGTCAAAATGAGTACAGGATTAGACAAAAACAGTGACATGATAAATAAATTAATAGACCATGAAATACTCTATCAGATCTATGGAAAAGGGGATAAATTTATGACCAAACAAGAATTAGAGTCCATTATAAATTGAAAAATGAATAATTTTGAAAATATTAAATTAAAAAGGTTTTGTACTAATAAAATCAATGCTGCCAAAATCAGAAGGAAAGCAGAAGTTGGGAAACAATTTTCTCATTTCTCTATAGAGAATTGTATCAAATTTAAAAAAATACAAGTCATTCCTCAATTGATAAATGGTCAAAGGTTTTCAAATGAAGAAATTAAAGCTACATATAAACATCTGAAAAAATGCTCCAAATCTTTATTGATTATAGAAACACAAATTAAAACATCCATGAGGTGTCACCTCATAGCTATCAGATTGGCCAAGATGAGAAAAATGGAAAATGATCAGTGTTGGAGAGGCTATGGGAGGATTGGGACATTGATGCATTACTGGTGGAGTTCTCAAGTGATCCAACCATTCTGGAGAGCAATATGTAACTATGACCAAAGAGCAATAAAAAATGTTCATAACCTTTGACCCAACAATTCCAATTCTAGGCCTATATCCAGAAGAAATCATAAAAAATGGGGAAAATCCCATATGTTCCAAAATATTCACAGCAACTCTTTTTGTACTGGCAAAGAATTGGAAATTGAGAGGATGTCCATCAATTGGGTAATAGCTAAACAAGTTATTGTACATGAATACTATGGAGTACTATTATTATGTAATAAACCATAAATGATCAGACTCTAGAGATGCATGGAATGAGTTATAGGATCTGATGCTGAGCAAAGGGAGCAAAACCAAGAGAACAATGTACACATCAACAACATTATGACATGAACAACCTTGGATGGAAGCAGCTCCTCTCAGCAGTTCAGAGAGGTAGGATAACCACATTAGACCAGCTATGGACAATGTTATCCCCAGCCAGAGGAAGAAAAACAAAACAAACAAAACAAAAACAAACAAAAAAACCCCTCAGAACATGATGAACACTTTATAAAAATTATCTCTTATGTAACTCTTTCCCTTAATCCACTTCCTCATGCCAAAAATAACTAATCTGTAACATATTTATCAAAAAATATGTTTTTTGGCTAACCTAACTGTTCACTGAGGAGAGGAGGGGAAGAAGGGAGAGTGGAAGGAAATTTTGTAACTTAAAAATATACATGTGCATGTGAATGGAAATAAATAAATGAATAATACAAAAAGAGATACTGGAATACTTTGCCATTTCCTTCTCCAGCCCATTTTGCAGATGAAGAAACAGAGGGGAAAGGGTTAAGTTCATTTAAAGGATTATGAAAATAGTTTTCATTGCTTTTTAATTTCATATTAAACCTCACTTAAGCTTAGATGGCACAGTACATAGAATGACCCGGAGTCAGGAAGCTATAAATTTTATTTTGATCTCAGACACTTTTTAACTAACTTGGTTGGGCAAGTCATTTCACTTCTCTTTGTCTCAGTTTCCTCATCTCTAAATTGGGCATGATAATAATACCTACCTTCCAAGGTTTTGGGGACATTTAAATGAGATAATATTTGTAAAGTGTTGTGCAAATCTTAAAGTACAATGTAATTGCTAGCTAGTTGCTGCTCTCCACCCCCACACAAATACAAGAATTTTATTTCTGAACTGTGCATGTATTGCTAACCTTGCAGTTATAGGACAAAATGGAATTTCTCATTCAGGACTCCAAAAATATAATATCCTAAAATTGTAACACAAGTACTTCTACTACATTTATAGAGCATATCTCTGAAGGAGAGATTGGTCATTTGGTTTGCTATTTGCTTAATTATAGCTCTTTATCAGTTTCCCAGTTTTGATGAATCATAATAAGCTTTTGAGGCTGGTTAGTATTCACATTTTTCCATGGTTCTGGTTCTGTTAATGATCACATCAATTTGTAAAAGTATATATGTAAATGTTGGCTGCTCCAAATTTGAACAAATTTACAAACAGGTTTTGTTTTTTACCATTTGCATTATGAGTCGCAAATGATTTATGATTGTAACTTTTGGGATGCCCACCTGGCATACATAGTAAAGGT
Organism: Macrotis lagotis; assembly: GCF_037893015.1. Taxonomy (NCBI): domain Eukaryota; kingdom Metazoa; phylum Chordata; class Mammalia; order Peramelemorphia; family Peramelidae; genus Macrotis; species Macrotis lagotis. Next base: position 195,251,781 of record NC_133658.1, on the reverse strand, counting down.
CAGTCCAGCTATTATTTTTAGTTGGATTACCCAAATAATAGGTAAATCAGGGGAGTTCTTCAGATACTGCCTAAAAGAATTTCAAAATAGACTCCTGGGAGGCTGAAGAGACATGCATAGTTGGTTAGATCTGTTTGGGGAATTTCTTTTTTTTTAATTAATTAATGTATTTATTCTTATTTTGTACAAGTAATTTTTTTATACATTACTAAAATATTCTTGTTTAAGAGTAAACATAATACCCCCTCCCCCCAAGAAAATATAGACCCACATAAGTGATAAAGTAAAGGGGAGAAAAAAAATAAAAATAATAATAATAATGATAATTGTAGGTATGGCCAGGTGGCACAGTGGACGGAGCACCAGCCCTGGAGCCAGGAACACCCAAGTCCAAATCCAGCCCCAGACACTCAACAATCACCCAGCTGTATGACCCTATGCAAGCCACCCCAACCCCATTGCCCTACAAAAACCAAAAAAAAAAAAAAAAGACCCGAAATAAAATAAAATAGTAATAACAATAGTAGGAGCTGCTGGGTGGCATACAGATCACTAGCCCTTGAGCCAGGAGCATCCAGGTCCAAATCCGGCCTCAGACACCCAACAATCACCCAGCTGTGCAGCCTCAGGCAGGCCACCCAGTCCCATTTGCCCTGCAACACCCCCCCAGAAAATAATAATAAAAAATGTGCTTCAGTCTGTGTTCCAATACCACCAGCTCTGTCACAGGTGGATCACAGTCTTTAGGATAAGTCCATCACAAAAGTTGCTTCCATATTTTTCCACCTTTGCCATTGCTGATCGCGACTCCCTCCATTCATACTTCTTTACTACCATGAACTATATTTTCTCTCTCCTTTCACTCTGTCTCTGCTGTAGGGTAGTTGAGTGGTGCAGCAGACAGATCCCCAGCCCTGGGGCCAAGAGGCCACAAAACCATATACTACCCCTTACTCAGCATCCACCCAGCCCTATGTTTGGGGAATTTCAAACTTAATTACTCCCAAAAAGTGATCAGTTTCAATTCAGGAAGAAGTCAGTAATACAATGACTCACAGAATTATGTTTGATACTATTCTGTTCAATATTTTTATCAATGAATTAGGGATGAATATCATGTGTGGAAGGCTAATTGATTGGATGGCAGAATTAGAATCCAAATGAGATGTCAGTGGGTTGGTATAAGGGACTGAATATACTATTTGACAAGTTAAATATAAAGCATTTAAAACTTGGACTACTCACCCAAATAAATTCAAATGTAAAACAACTGGAAAAATGTTAATTGCTTATGGTTAGGTCAAGCTAAGATAATAAAAATAACAATTCTTCTCAAATTAAATTACAAATTACCAATCAAAATGCCAAATAACTTTTATTGAGCTAGGGAAAATAGTAACAAAATTCATCTGGAGCAACAAAAGGTCAAAAATAGCAAGGGAACTGATGCAAACAATGTACAGAAAGGTGGCCTAGTTCTAGTAGATCTAAAACTATACTATAAAATGGCAGATATCAAAACTGCCTGGTACTGGTTAAGAAATAGAGTAATGGGGGTGGCTAGGTGGTGCAGTGGATAAAGCACAGACCCTGGAGTCAGGAGTACCTGGGTTCAAATCTGGTCTCAGACACTTAATAAGTACCTAGCTGTGTGGCCTTGGGCAAGCCACTTGACCCATTTGCCTTGCAAAACCCTAAAAAAAAAAATAAATAAATAGACTAATAGATCAGTGGATTAGGATAGGTTCAAAAGAAACACTAGTAAATGACTACAGAAATCTACTGTTTGACAAATCCAGACATTTGCCTCTGGATTTGTCTCGCTATTTGACAAAAATTTGGGGGGAAAACTGGAAAACTGTATGGCAAAAACTAGGCATAGACCCACCCATCTCACACCTTATACCAAAATGGGTCAAAATGGGTAAAGGATTAAGACATAAAATGCAACCCCAAAAATAAATTAATAAACCAAGAAATTACTCTATTTTTCAGATCTATGGATAAGGAAGAAATTTATGATCAAGCAAGGAATAGAGTACATTATAAATTGAAAAATGTATGATTTTGACTACATTAAATTAAAAATGTTTTGCACTAATAAAACCAATGCTGCCAAAATTAGAAGAACAGAAAGTTGGGAAACAATTTTCACAGTTGGGTGTTCTGATATAGTTCTTATTTCTAAAATATATAGACAACACCAAATTTATAAGATTACAAGTCTTTCCTTAGTTGATAAATGGTCAAAGGACATGAACAGACAGTTTTCAAATGAAGAAATTAAAGCCATATATATAATCACATATATACATATATATATAATCATATGAAAAAATGCTCCAAATCATTAATGATTAAAGAAATGCAAATTAAAACAACTATGAAGTATTACCTCACAGTTATCAGATTGGCTAAAATGACAAAAAGGGAAAATGATCAATGTTGGAGAAGTTGGAGAAGGAATGGGACATTAATGCATTTCTGGTGGAGTTGTGAACTGATCCAACCATTCTGAAGAGCATTATGGAACTATGCCCAAAGAGTGATTAAAAAAAACCTTTGACCAGAAATTCCAATTCTAGGCCTACATCCAGAAGAAACCATAAAAAATGGGAAGAGTTTGACATGTTCCAAAATATTTATAGCAGCTCTTTTTGTAGTGGCAAAGAATTGGAAATTGAGGGGATGTTCATCAATTGGGGAATGGTTGAACAAGTTATGGTACATGAATGTTATGAATACTATTGTTCTCTAAGAAACCATAAACTTTCAGACTCTAGAGAAGCATGGAATTGATTACAGGATCTGATGCTGAGTGATGGAAGTGGAACCAAGAGAACATTCTACACATTAACAACAGTATTGTGAGTAGATCACCCTTGATGGATGCAACTCTTCTCAGAAGTTCAGAACTAGGAAAACCCAATAAGACTGGCCATGGACAATGTTATCCCCATCCAAAGAAATAAAAACAAAACAAAACAAAACCCAAAAATCCCTTCAGAATCTGATGAACAGTACATTCACTTTTTAAAAAATTTATCTTATATTTTTCTTTCCCTTAATCCTAATTCTCATACCAAAAATGACTAATCTGTGAACATATTTAACAAAAGTGTGCATGTATAATATTCACCTGTTTATCACTGAGAGGAGGGGAGGTGGGAAGGGAGGGTGGAAGGAAAATATATAACTTAAAAATATGCATATGCATATGGATGAATGTGGAAAAACTTTCATAACATGTATCTGGAAAAATAAAATATCAAAAAATATCAAAAAAAATATCAAAAAATTATTTCACCAGTATAGGAATTGAAAGAGACAATTCATGAGAAAAACATCTGGGGTTTTTAAGCATATAGTAACATCAATATCAATCAGCTATGGGATTTACAGCCAAAAAAATCTAATGACATTTTAAACTACATTAATATAAACAAGGTATGATACATAGTATCACTGATAATGCTATATAGTCTGTCTTGATCAGACATATTTGGGCTATTGAATTTTGGGATACTGTGACATTTTAGAAAAACTATTGACAATAGTAATCTAGTTTAGGGCAACCAAGATAGTGAGGTAATGGAAAACCATGATATATTAAGGTTAATTTTTTTTTGGTTTTTGCAAGGCAAATGGGGTTAAGTAGCTTGCCCAAGGCCACACAGCTAGGTCATTATTAAGTGTCTGAGACCGGATTTGAACCCAGGTACTCCTGACTACAAGGCCGGTGCTTTATCCACTACACCACCTAGCCGCCCCTAAGGTTAATCTAAGTAATAGAAATGTTTATCCTAGTAATAAGGATACTTGGTGAGAATCTGGGGGCTGGGGTAGAAAAAATGCAATCTTCTGGAAAGGTTCTCTTTTAGAAAATTATTAGACCTAAGAAGGAAAAATACCAATGAGTAGAAATTATAGGGAGATAGGTTTGGATATAATGTGAAGAAAACTTTCTAATCATCAAAACTATCAAGGAATAGAATGAGTTACCTTAAAGGAATGTGGGGAATGGTAAAGAAAGATAGCATCTTCCCTATGATCTGAGAGCTTCAAGGAAAGACTGGTTTTAATTTGTTAAATATGTTAAGGGTGAACTAAACTTTAGATGTTCTCTAAAGTCCTTTTAATTTTGTAATTATAATTATTGTAATTCCAATATTGTACTTCTAATCACTGTAATTCTAATACTGGAATTCTAATATGCAAGGAAGAAAAGTGACAAAAGTAGTGAAATGTGCCCTGAGTTTGAGAAATTGTGTTCGTATCACTTGTGATTCCAAGAGAGGAATTATGACTCAGAAAGACAGCCCTGTTTTGGTATCTTTATGTGTATACCAGAATCCTGCTTTTGATATTTTTCTTCATTAAGACTTACTCAATAGGTATTTATCAATTGATGGAAGGCACTATACTATACTTACTCTTCTTTTTTCTCCTATTGATCTGACATAATTTCATGTTAAGACTTACATGTGAATGCACATGTTTTAGAGGGATTCTCTCAGAGACAGAGAAAGAAACTAACTGGAACTCAAATCTTACTAAAGATATATAAGTTTGATTTTATGTTAATAGTGGGAAGAATAATTGTTCATGTAAAAATGTTCTGTGTTTCTTTGTGGGCTTGATTCTGTGAGCATGTGTAGGTAATGATGAGGGAACAGCTAGGTGGTAAACTACAACATAGAGTGCTGGACCTACAATCAGGAAAATTCATTTTCCTGAATTCACTTCTGACCTCAGATGCTTACAAGCTGTGTGATTCTGGCGAAGTAACTGAACCCCAGTTTCCTCAAATTTCACATCTGTGAAATGAACTGAAGAAAGAAATGACAATCTTTGCAAAGAAAATCCCAAATGTAGTCATGAAAAGTTAGATATGACTGAACAGATAAAGATGATTGAAATGTGAGTATAGTCATATGGAAAATGGTCCACTAATTCTAGTGAAAACTTAAAATTTTTTTGGAAGAAAATCTTATCTACATCCCTCCATATAGAGGATAATCCTATTTCTGCATATCCTTTGGAATCACCCTGATTTAAACTGCCTAGAACATGTAAAAAATTAATTATGCATACAAAAGTACAAATATACATTCATATAGACAAGGCATAAATCCCATGGATAATGTAGGTCACTTTCATTGATGTGGATAGACTTAAATAGTTCTTTGTTAAAAGAAAAAGAGGCCACAAAGAAGCAAATGATGGTTGCCATTTGTGTTAAAAATGAATGGGAGACTGGATTTTGAATTATTAGAGGACTTAATAAAAAGCAAAATTGCAGCAAGGCAACAAGACTTTTCAGGATTTCTTTTCTTTCTCTTCTTTCTTTTTTCCATTTTTTAATGCAACTGATGTAATTCTACCTAGTGACTGCTCCCACTATACTCTCTGTATGCCGTCCAAACAAGATTAGCATCTTCTTTTGAACCAAACATTTCAGGCACATGTCTAACCATCCCAAATGAAAGGCTAAAAATAAACTCCATTTGGGAGAGTCAGCAAGCCCTGACTAACCAGAAACATAAGAATCCACAAACAACAGATGTGTCGGGATGTGTTCAAGGCAATTCTGGGAGTTCAACACAGCTCTGAAACCTTCTTTATGACAGACATCTCAGTAACATGTTCACAATTTAATCAAATTATGTTGTACGAAGCCTGTACCTATTAGAACTATAAATGGCAATCCTAACAATTGTTTACACTTGCTTGTAATAAACCATTTTAAAATAATTATTCCAGTTAATTTATCTTAATATATGGTAGTATTTGCACATATTCTCCAAGCCTCTACTATATATGCAAAGGAGACAGAAGTCATAATCAGTGGGAAAATAGCCTCTCAATGTCTTTACTTAATGTGTGCCAATATTTTCTACTCTTCAAATGGATCTGTGATTTCATTAATTGACATTCTCTCAATAATGCAGAACAAAAACCAGTGACTACCATTTCCTCTGACAAGGGCATCAGGAGTCCTAAATATTCACAAAGGAAAAATCAAGTGGATAAAAATATCTATTGTTCTACCACATGCCATTTCTAACATTATCTAATTTAATGATTTTGACTTAAGATTTTTTTTTAAATTTGTACCTGCAATCAATAAAAATGCTATCACATAATTTTTTAACATTTTCCTAACACTTACTGAATTTCCTAACACTTTCCTAACATACCAAATTTTATAACATTTAAACCTTATAAACAACAATATGAGGGTGGTCACAGTAGGTATGTTTATCTCCATTTTACAGATGATAAAACTGAGGCTTAAAAAAGGTTAAATAATTTGTGTTTAGTAATACTAACACTATTAATTGCAAGATGCATGATCCAAATGTCGATCTTCTTGACTCTCTATTTATACATATCATTGCCCTTTGCCATAATAAACTTTTATAATCATGTATAATTTTATTTCAATTTGCATTAGCAAATTATTCCTAAATCGTATGAAGGACAGTTGAGAATGAAGAGAGACAAATAATATCAACTGAACAGAGTTAAGAAAGTAGCAGTGAACATAGAAGGATTGGCATTTAGGGGTTAAAGGGGTCATGGAAAGTATCCAGTTTAATACCTCATTTTATATATACCTTGCCAAAGTCACACAAATATTTGCAGCAAAACTAGGACTCAAATTCATGTCTGACTCTAATTACAATATTCTTTTGTTAATCTACCACATGGTTTCTCTGAGGACTTGGGAAAAATCCTCCTTAATATTCTTGCTCACCAGACAAGAAGAGAAGCTCTGTTTACAAAAAGCCTATAGATGTTCTAGAAAAAGCAAAAAGGAATATATAGAACAATTCCTAATCTTTCAATTGAAGACCTATATAGCAGGATGTTTTAGTGAATTCATCCCTGCTCATTAAAAAAGAGGAAAGATAGAAGAAGACTAGACCACCAGGTCAAGAATATCTGAATGTTAATCCCATCTGTGACACACAATGGCTCTGTAATGGAGGGTAAATCATATCTCAGATAACTCCTTACAACTAGAAGCTGCTAAGATTCTGGTCTGCATAGAGGGAATTTCTTTACTGAGAGTTGCCTATACAATTGAATCACAAGTCTAGCCTAGAATAAAAAAGAGAAGTGGAAAACAGACAAAGGAAAGATGTATTACATCCTTTAAAATATTCTCACTTCTAGTTGTGTCTTAGGTATTAAAAAAGACAAAAGCATCTGATAAAACTAAATGTATCCAAATAGGTCAGTTTTATTAACAGAAAGTTTTCTAAAAAATCATGGACTGACTTCCTTAAAATAGGTCAAATTAACCAAAATACCTCACCCCCTTCTAATGACTCACTCCAGTTTATGGTATAGTAATCTTATCCACATCCCTCCTTATAGAGGATAATCCTATTTCTACATATTCTTTGGAATCACCCTAATTTAAACTGCCTAGAGTATGTAAAAAACTTAAAGAATATATGCCTATCTAAAGATTGAAAATTTTCTATGAAACATCATTATAGCTCTAATAATAGACTGGGAAATTAAGGATCTTTTTTTAAATGCAGTATAACAGGTGATTTATTTCAAGTCTTTAAAATTGATCATCAATGTAAATAAAATTCATATGATCAGGGATCACAATTAAAAATACATATTTTTAAAATTTCTACTTTGCCAAATAGACTCTTTAGATTATGTATGGTGGGAACACATACCTTGTGTTAAAGTTCTATCTGCTTATCCTTGGCTTTGTGTACTGCAATCCAGTTCAAGTTGCCTTAGTCTTTCACAAAACAGCTAATTTAATATTATAAAGCACATCTACTATGTGTCAGACTGCTAAGAACTTTACAATTATTATCTCTTTTAATCCTTGCAACAATAATGCAATATAATACATAACATTAGTAATGCATAATAACCCTGTTATTAACCACAATTTACAGTTGAGGAAACTGAGGCAAACAGAGGTCACTGCTTGGGAGTCATTATTGAAAGCAAATTATTCAGAAACACATTCTTAGTGTCTAAGACCAGATTTAAATTCAAGTCTTCCTTACTCCAGATCCATTCAATGCACCACCTTATTGCCTCAAGTTTAATGTGATAAAATAGACATGAGCATTCCCTCCATCAACATAGACTACAATCCATCCATTCATCTCACTGTGTGAAATTCTTATCCACAGATCTACCACAAAAGATCTTTGAAGGCTTTGCTTGAGGCTTCCCTCTAGGTTTTCAAAAACTATAACTTTCCCTATGTTGATGGTTTTAGATTAGCTACATTCAACAAACAGATGGACAAGCAATCAGGAAATACTCTCATGGTCCTACCCAGGTCATCCTTACTTACTACTCCCCTGTCCTAAATTCTTTTTTTCCCACTGTCATTTAATTTACCCTCTGGATTGGTTTCTTCCACATGGATTATCTTGGCATAATATAGAGGAAAATAATTCTTACTCTTTTAGGAACACAGTCTATTCTATGGATTAAAGCAAAATTCATGCCTATACCTTCTAATTATATTCTTTATCATTCAGCAGCAGCAAACTGACCAGCCTTCTTAAAGCATAATCATTTTATATAGCAGCCTTCCTGTAGCATTGCCATTTGAATTTAATAGTACATTAACCATGAAGAAAATATTAATGCTAATATAAATTACAATTACAAATGTTTTTCTCTTTACTATATTTTTTTTCAGAATGAGATCTACCTTTGAAAATAATAGAACAAGAAATTATGCAACACCCCACCCCAAACAGGATATTGTTATATCCCAGATTTTGGTTAATAATGTTATTCATTATTCATAAGTTGCATAATATCAGAGAGTCAGAATAAAAATTTAAGTCTCTACTATGTGCTTATGATATTGTTAATTGGATATAATTTTTCTTTGTCAATTCAAAATTTATTTTGTAGTGTCTTTGTGAAAAATAGTTATCATCAGTATGTCTGAAACACAAAAGTACTAGAAGATAGAAATTTTATGGAAACTGTCATATACATCATATTTTGCTACACATGTACAAAATTTAACAAGTCTATTTAAAATCTCTTACTACCAATTTTTTTGTTTAAAGACATTGTCAATTCTTTATATTGAAAAGTAAAATTAAATTTTACTAAGTCTAGGGGGCGACTAGGTGGTGCAGTGGATAGAGCACCGGCCCTGGAGTCAGGAGTACCTGAGTTCAAATCTGACCTCAGACACTTAATAATTACCTAGCTGCGTGGCCTTGGGCAAGCCACTTAACCCCATTTGCCTTGAAAAATCCTAAAAATAAAAAAATAAATTTACTAGGTCTGTTTCCAAAGATGACTGGGGAAAAAAAAGAAGGAAAAAAATCATGTTCTAAAATGTTTATAATAGCTCTCTGTGATAGTAAAAAAAACTGGAAATTATAGGGCTGTCAACTGAGGAATGGCTGAACAAGCTTGTGGTATGTGATCATGATGGAATACCACTCTACAATAAAAAAAGGTGAGCTACATGAATTTAGAAAAACATGGACAAACTTGCTTGAAACAACAAAGAACAAAATGAGCAGAACAAGAAAACACTGTATACAGTAACAGCAATGTTACTGGGGCAGGGAGAAAAAAAAGAAAAAAAAATTACATGATAACTTTATCATATATCTAAAATGCATAGCAAGTTGTATATAATAAATTTGCAGTTTCACATTCCATCATCTTTTCTATTCTACTGTTACAGCAATGGTTCCTTCTATTAAGCTTAGAATAAAGTAAATTTTAAAAATCAAAACATATTCGAGTCTATTAGAAATAATATATAGTAACAGTTGACTTTTCTCATAATTCCTCATTTACAAAGAGAAAGGCTTGAACTAGACCTTTTGTCTGTAAATTTTTATATGCTGAGCTTAACCCTATGAAAAAATGTCTGATTTTTTTTAGGCATGTCCCCTTCTATCCTTCTATCATGTTGAATTGAGTTATATAATATATTCATAAAGTATTGTGGCATAGAGAAAATCACACTGGATTTTGAATCAGGAGATTTCCATTCAAATTCTAATCCAAGCACTTATCTAAGTAACCTTAGGGAAACCACTTTTGAATCTGCTTTTCTCTCTTTTTTTATGTAATGTTATTTTACTTGTGGTGGGGGAATAAGCAAAAAGCTACTCAGCTTTTCTTTTGTTTTAAAAAAGAGAGGTAAAAGAGGTCTAATTCACAGGAGGAATTCAGATGAGTTTTGTTCTGTAAGATATGAGTCTCTAGAAATAGAGTGACTAGAAGAGGGGAGTAGTTTATAGGGAATATTCTGTTACCAGTGCCAGCATGGAAAACTTCTCACTACATGCACTATGACCATTGCATCATAAGATTCACTCCACTCATAAGAGTTATGCGGTTGGTGCTTCACAGGAATTATCAGGGAAGATGGGTTTTGGTTCTACTTCTATGGAATGCCTTTTTGTCAAACTGCCTCCATTACCAGATAATAAGAAGAGAAAATATACTTTATAGACTGTCCTAGATCTGTAATGAACCAAAGGGACATACTGTTGACTACTATCTCTCCATCTGCCTTCATCTAACCACAAATATTCGGTGAAAATTGCAAGTGTCCCTAAAAATATATGACACAGAATAACAATTCAAAGCCCTTAATATTTGTTATCCCCAGGAGGATTTCCTTGATACACCTGAGATACACTACCTAAAATTAGAGCAAATAAAGAATTAGAAATCTTTATATTGCAGTCAATATCTGGAAAATGGGAATAACAATATTTGTTGAGTCTATGAGGCTATTCAGAGGTTCAAATAAGTTAATATTTCTAAAATACTTTGAAAACTTTGGAGTATATATATTAATGCCAGTCATGATTCTGTGCATGAAGATTATACTGATAAAAAATTCTAAGTGGACTATTAAAATGTGAAACCTATTTTCCTCTTCCAGACTCTTCATTCCTTTCTCTTCCTTTCCATTCATTTCTTTTTTTAATTTTTTTTTGCAAGGCAAATGGGGTTAAGTTGCTTGCCCAAGGTCACATAGTTAGGTAATTATTAAGTGTCTGAGGCCGGATTTGAAACTCCAGGGTCGGTGCTCTATCCACTATGCCACCTAACCACCCCATTTCCATTCATTTCTCTTCCATTTCATTACCTTTCCTTTTCTTCCTTTTTCTCTGGAAGATAACTTAATAAACAGTGAAAGAGCTACAACATTAGGGAGACTGTAGATAATTTATAAATTTTATAAAATAAGTAGTTATTTTAATTTTATACTAACCAGTAACAATGAACATTTCACTACAAAGTAGTAAAAATAAGTTAAGGTCCAAATTTGCTTTCCAAAATAAAAAATCAGGAAGTCTTTGTATTTCTAAGTGGTACATATAAAAATGGTTTTCCCAGATAAATCAAATATTCTGTAAACTTATGAGACTATATGATTACATTGTGTCTCATGTTAAAGGGAAAGGGATAAATAAGGCTATATCTACACACAAATTATGTCAAAGTTAGGGGAAAGTTTAAATTCTATGCATTTTGTATATGTCCCCTCTTAAGGTAAGGCACAATGATACAGCTAATTGTTTTAACCATCTATAGACAGTCTAAATCATAAGAATGAGACATGACATGGTACAAAATTAATTCTGATATGATTTTGAAGTCTTACATACAAACACTTTATTTAATGGAGAGTTTCAATTATTATTGTCAATATTACCCCCCCAAAAAAAATTTTGACATATATACCATGATTCACTTTTCAGGTTTTATTAATGACTTGCTCTAAACCTTGATTTACTAAGGAATTTCACAAAGTAATAACTATATGATTATGAAAGACTACCAAGTCTGAATTAAACTAGGAAAAAGTAAGAGCTTAAATGCAGCATTTACCACAGGATTTTAGCAAATAAGTATTATAAAGACCTTATATTATAATGCACTATGGTATAATATATGTTCTTACATACTTAAAGTAAATACCAAAGAATGAAATAACAATTTTCTGTAAGGAGCTATCCTTTTTTGAAGGAAAGACCTTCTGGAATATGAAAAATAATTCAGTCATCTCATCAACAATAATGAGTAAGTTATACTTGAATCTGTGGAAGGGAAAATAATTTTCTATTCAAAAGAACATTCAAATTATAATTTATATATTATATGGATATATGGATATATATTATATAGATAGATAGAATCTCAAACTACAATTGAGTTTTTTACTCCCTTAGTCTATCATAAATCATATCTCGCCAGATCTCAACCTTGGATTATGACCACCATCCACTATCTTTGTTCTTACTCATATGTCACTGAAGGGAGTAGGAAAAAAATCACAAAACTATGCTGACTAGGTACAATATAAATTAATGTTACATAATCTCAACTGAGTTCTTACTTCAATAAGATGATCCCTGTACATTTTCCTTAATTAATTATGAGAACTTTGAAAGCCAAAGTGGAGAAAAGTACCATATGAACAGCAGTTGAACATGGGGCAGTTGGTCCTGTGAGAGATGAGAGCACTGGTCTGAAGAGACAAGTGATGGCTTCTATTACCCTCCACCAATTGAAAGGAAGTTGTGTTCAATCCCTGAAACCTGAGTGGTGGACATGAGTGCCACAGTTGTCCAGTTGATTTATCCTGGAAAAGCCAGCAAAGACTCTGGGGAGAGCTTTCTTTGCTTTGTTAAGGGTAGGGCAGCCCCAAAATGGGTTCACCTTGAGAGATGGGCCATGCTTTGGGAAAGTGTTATGGTTCCCAAAGCATCAGCTTGAGCTTTAGGTAGTATACGGACAGAATAAAGTAACTTAGATCTCTGAGTGGCAAGGTAGCTTTATCCTACTATTGAAAGTTTTTGGGAAGCTTTTTGTGAATCATATTATACTCTTGAACAGCCCATAAAACTACCAGACTGGTGATAAGACTCTCAGCAAACAGGTTTAAATGTACTGTTATTGTCATCAATTTTATCACCAGGAATATACTAGTACTTTGCCTGGCATTGCTGGAGCATCATGGAGCTTTACTGAGACAGGAGGAAAATCATATCCACAAGGCCAAAGACACCCACAGCATCTAGGCATCATCAAAAGTCCTATTTCTTATCAATCAGGCTAAGAGGGAAAACAGTTCTGTAAAAGGCAAGTAAAAAGGATTTCCTTGCACAATACTTCTATAATGACCTCACTCTAATAAATATAATGTACAAGTCATGTCTTCATGCATTTGATGCATGGTTCTCTTCAATTACAAAGGACAAACATCATCATAGTTATCATCACTGTCCTAGCCATGGTACCAACTCTTCCAAACATTTTGTCTCTTTTAACCCTTCTCTAGTATCTTTCACTCCCTTCATTCTCTCAGTTCATTCTCTCATTCATCATCTTAAAAAAGTGAGACTAACTGCCAAGAAATTCCTCTTGTATGCTCTTCTTTTCCCCACATTACTCATATGCCTTCCACCACTATCTACTCCTCATGTATCACATGAAGAGGTTTTCCTTCTCCCTGACCAGACAGTTATTACATTCCATTAATTATATTGCTTCCTTCTTCTCCAACAATTTGTCCCACTGACATCCACATTTTCTCACTGATATTCAATCATTATCTATTGGATGCTTCCCTACTACCTACAATCAGTCCCAGGTCTCCTTCATCTTTAAAACGTCCCCATTTAACATGAATACCCCCATTAGCTGACTGCCTGAGATAGTCTTATTGACAGATGACAAGTTTGTGGCTACAATCCTTTTCTTCCTCTCCTCCATCCTTAGGCAAAATTCTATTTTAGGTTGCCTCAGAATGCATATTTGGAAAGTAGATATGGTCCTTTTGCAAAAAAAAAAAGCACACATCTCTAGCTTTAACTGTTATATCTGTATCTTTAAGGACTGGTTAAGTGAATCTTGTAATGAGCTTGACTTACTTTTTGACTGAAACCAAAATCAGGGAGAGACATAACTCATGTGTAATTTTTTGCTACAATGCCAAGTTCTGTAATACCCAAATTCTATAATAACCAAACCTCAAACTAATTTTGCATTTTGATAAAGATAATGATTGATTAATGAAGTCAAATATCATCTAGAATATAATTTGATCAGTACAATAGAAACCACTGTGCAAGATGAAAGGGAAAAACCAGAAATTTTAAAAACAGAACAATTAAAATTTTTCCATCTTTAGAAGACATGAACTTTTAAAAAATATCTTAAAATCTATCATAATTTATGATATAATGTGAAGAATGGAAAACCACTAAAATGCTCAATACTCCAATTTTCTTAAAAGTTACAAAAATGCTAATAACAAATAGTGAGGCAGCATGGTAAACTAGAAAGACCAGCTTTGAGGATGATGATACTTGGGTTCAAGGTCTGATTCTGATATATATTAGTTGTCTTACCACATTCTAGCTATGTGATTATGTATAAGACACTTAACCTCTCAATGCATCTAGCAATTCTATGCCTATGAATTATTGACAAGCTGTCAGTCTGATTCAACAGGAGAATTTCTTTCCTTGGACTTCCCTACACTGATAAAACTATAAGTCCTGATTCTTAAAAATAGATAAATACATAAGTCATGTGAGTTGTAATGACCCACAAAATGTATGTTATTATAAAAAAATCAACATCATATTTAATAAAGTCACTAGATAGCACAATGGATAAAGCAATGGGCCTGGAATCAGGAAGACCTAGGTTCATAAACTATTTGACTTCATAAACTATCCAAATATGTGACATGGACAAGTCATTTGACCTCTGCCTTCCTCAATTTGCAAATCTGTTAAGTGGGGATAACAATAGCACAACCTCCCAGGTTTATTGGGAAGAACAAATGAGATAATATTTGTAAAATGTTTTGCAAACACAATGGGCAACAAAGTAGCACAGTAGATAAGAGCACTGGATCTGGAATCAGGAAGATTCAACTTCATGAATTCAAAACCAACCTCAGACTCTTATTAATTATGTGATTCTGGGCAAGTAACTTAATCTGGTTTGCCTCAATTTCCTCATCTGTAAAACAACCTAGAGAAGGAATGGGCAAACTTCTCTGCTATTTTGCTATTGAAAAACCCAAAAGTGGAGTCACAAAGAATTAGACATGAATAAAACGATTGAACAACAACAAATTGAAAACTCTAAAGTTCTCTATTGCTGCTATTTAAAGTTTACAAAATACTTTATAAAACATTATAATATTTTGGTCCCATAACAATCTTTGTGAAAAGGCACAAGTAGTGTTTAGTCTAGATCCATGACTGTGTATCCACATCAGAAAGTCTTCATAACTTGGAATCTTAAGAGCCTGGGATATTAAAAGGTTAAATGATTTGTCTAAAGTCACACAGTAAGCAGTGTATCAGAAGAATATCTTCTTCCTCAGTCTTTTTGATACCAAGGCTAGCTCTCTATCCACTAAGCCATGGCACCTCTCAATAGAGGAATTATTATTCTCAGATGATAAAACTATAACTCAAAAAGTTAAGCAACTTTTCTATGATCACACAATTTATAAATGTATTGGCAGGGGGATTTGAACCCATGTCTTCCCATCTAAATCCAAATCTATCAAACTCTTTACCATATCGTTCTGCATTTAGAGCTATCATTTATCAATAAATAGTAATAAAAAGAGTTTAAAAAATCAGCATGTAATGTGAATGAAAATGGTCCCATTCATAAAGCATATATTTTTCATTAGCAGTCAATTTGAAAATATCTTCGAGAAAACACCTGCTTTACAATTATTGCTTATTGTTTATTTTTTAGAATTTGACCTCATAATTTTAGTTAATTCAAGGGCCATATTTTCCATTTGCACGAGTTTTACTTCAAAAATTTTATATCATGACAGCCACATCCACTGGTAACATTTTTGACCTTTAAACAGACTTATAAATAAATGACAGGTATTTAAGTAGCAGGTATACAGCATATATATCAACTGGATGACAAGAATTCTTTTTGTGATTTATGAATCTTTTCATGACTTATTAATTAGATCCTTAACTTATAAATCACAAGTAGGGCTTATAAATTTTGATGTGACCTACAAATCAGTGCAGTGGTGTCACTTTACCAAATCATAAACTGCATAAATGGAAAACACTGATAAACTATCTAATTAAATCTAAAAATATATACTTTAGACAGTTATGACAAACCACAAAACAGAACACCATAAATTAGTTATCATATGCTTTATCTTCTTATAAATGCACTTAGACATTAGTGTTTTAAACTAATTGCTTGGAATGGAAATAATGAATATATACTTATTCAAGTACACAGGATACCAACTTGAATTATTTAAATGAGCTAAAACTAATCGATTATCAAAAGATTTTATCAATTAATAAATTTTCTTTTATCTATATGATAGGATAAATTTGCTATTTTCGTTTTTACAGATTCATTTGTAAAAGCAGCATTAACAATTTTATCTGGAAAATTGTCCAGGTAAATAAAACAAGGCAACAGAAGACTTTAGGGAAAAGAAGGGCTAGGCTAGACTTTCCAGGCAAAGACAAGATGTCAGCATGAAGCTAGTATGTTCTCAGATCTTTTCCTTATACAATGTTAAATGAGGCCTCTACACAGACATTAAAGCTAGAGATTCTACCAAAAAGAAGGAGTGGGGGGGGAGGGAACAGAGAGACAGACAGAGACAGACAAAGAGACAGAGAGAGAGGCAGAGATGGGAGAGAGAGAGAGAGAGAGAGAGAGAGAGAGAGAGAGAGAGAGAAGAGAAGAGAAGAGAAGAGAAGAGAAGAGAAGAGAAGAGAAGAGAAGAGAAGAGAAGAGAAGAGAAGAGAAGAGAAGAGAAGAGAAGAGAAGAGAAGAGAAGAGAAACAGATAGACCAGCCCTGGGAATACTGAATAGACAGGACAGGGCTGGAAACAAACCACTGCATAAGCAGAGCCTGAACATAAAGGAGGAAACAAACCTCTGCATAGCAGTGCCCGGATTGAGATAAACCAGGTACCAGATCCTAGACCCAGCACAAAAAACTTGGAACTATACTCCCTCTAGCCCAGGAACAGAGTTCAATTATCAAAATGAACACAAAAAAAGAGCAATAACCATATAAAGATATTCTTCAGGTAGAAACGACAAAAATGTCATCTCAGAAGAAGAAAATAGTGAAAAATTACCTACATGAGAGGTCTCAAAGGAGTTTATAAATTGAACTCAAATCCAAAACTTCATAAAAGAGCTTAAAGAAGATTCTTAAAACTAAAGAAAAGAGGAAGAAAAAAATGGAAAAAAGAAATGAAAATCATTCAGGAAAATTATGGAAAAAAAATGACCAAAGAAATCAACTCCTTTAAAAATAAACAACTGGAAACAAATGCAACTCATGTAAAAGTCAAATCAACCAAGTGGAAAAGTAAACACTAAGGTTAACTGAAGAAATAAAACCCTAAAAATTATAATTGGACAAATACAAACTAATGAATACATGAGACACCTAGATTCCATCAAAAAAATCAGAAGACTGAAAAAACTATAGAAAAACAAGTGACTTGGAAAATAGATCTAAGAGAGATCACGTAAAAATTATTAGTCTAAAATGGTCAAAGGATATACAAAGGCAATCTACAGCTGAGGAAATCAAAGCAAGCTATAGTCATATGAAAAATTGCTCCAAATCATTACTTATTAGAAAAATGCAAATTAAAGCATCTCTGAGATACCACCTCATACCTGGCCAATATTACCAGAAAGGAAAATGATCAATGT
This sequence comes from Macrotis lagotis, assembly GCF_037893015.1. Classification (NCBI taxonomy): domain Eukaryota; kingdom Metazoa; phylum Chordata; class Mammalia; order Peramelemorphia; family Peramelidae; genus Macrotis; species Macrotis lagotis. The sequence goes on along the minus strand of NC_133658.1, from coordinate 195,234,014 downwards.
TGAAAGGGATGCAGGAAATCTGGGACACTAATACATTATTGGTGGAGCTGTGAACTCATCTAACCTTTCTGGAGAGCAATTTGGGATAATGCACAAAGGGCAACAAAAATATGCATCATACCCTTTGATCCAGCAATACCACTACTGGGTCTATACCCTGAAGAGATGATAAAAAAAGGGTAAAAACATCACTTGTACAAAAATATTTATAGCAGCCCTGTTTGTGGCAGCAAAGAATTGGAAATTAAGTGAATGTCCTTCAATTGGGGAATGGCTTAACAAACTGTGGTATATGAAGGTCATAGAATACTATTGCTCTATTAGAAACCAGGAGAGATGTGAATTCAGGGAAGCCTTGAAAGATTTGCATGAACTGATGCTAAGTGAGATGAGCAGAACCAGAAGAACATTGTACACCCTAACAGCAACATGGGAGTAATGACCAACCCTGATGGACTTGCTCATCCCTTCAGTACAACAACCAGGGACAATTTTGAGCTATCTGCAATGAAGAATACCATCTGTATCCAGAGAAAGAATTATGGACCTTTGAATAAAGATCAAAGACTATTACCATCAAATTTTAAAAAAGAAAGCATTATATTATTAAGTAATTTTACTGGCTCATACTTTATTTTTCTTTCTTAAGGATTTGATTTCTCACATTCAACTGAGATCAGTGTATAACATGGAACCAATTTGAACACTAACAGAATGCCTTCTGTGGGGGGGCAGGGAAGCAAGAATGGGGGAAAAATTATAAAACTCAAAATAAATAAAATCTTTTTTTAAAAAAAATTATTAGTCTATTCAAAAGTCAAAATCAAAAAAAGCCTGCAAAATATCCGTGAAATACCTATAAAAAGGACCAGCATTAAGCACAATAAAAATAAAAATTGTACAAATATGTCATACACATAAAAATTTTTCCTTGTGTTTTTGCAATAAAATATTAAATTCACAAGAAAATGATAGCTAGGTACTGAATTGGGAAGAATCTTTTGAAAGGTTAACCTAGCAATGGTACCCTAGAGGTTTCTATTGGGTGTGCAATTATTTAACATTGTGTCTAATATTTGTCTAGTGTATTTGCTATAGCATAAAAAACTAAAACAATACCAAAATACACTTTAAAATTTAAAATTTTTAAATTTTTAAAAATTTAAAATTATTTAAAGCGTAAAAAGCATAAAATGCAACAGACCTCAATGATGTTGGGAATGAACAACAGGATCAAGCACAAAATAACTATTCAGAACTCCTCCAGAAAATAATCATATAGTACTCAGATTAAGCACTGGCCACATTCATATTTTAACACTGATTCCCCTCTAGCATTAGGAGATAGATTTTACATATATGAATATAGGTATACATTTGTGAATATATATTTATGGAAGGGTGTAGAGAAAAATGACATAATAGAAGTCAAAGGATGGATAAAATAATTAAAAACTAAGAATAGGACTTAAGGAAATGGTAAGATACTTGTTTTCTGGAATATTTAGTGTTATGCAATGAATGGAAACTTATTTATTTTCTCATCTTCACCAATCAAAAGGAAACTGGCTCAGATGATAATAATAATACTAGAGATATTAAACTAAAGAAATTATATTCATTGATTTTGAATGAAAAAAATGAAAATTGAATGAAAGAATGAAAATTTTAGAGATTGACTTTGAAGTGATGGATCAAGGTTCAGAACTTGTATGCAATAAATAATATTTCTGTATCAATGAACAAGTCAATGACAATTGACAACAACAGCAACATAATTTGAATGACAATTCCTACTAAGAAAGAATGGTTAGGGGTTAGCTAGGTAGTGAAGTGGATAGAGCAATAGCTCTGGAGTCGGAAAGACCCAAGTTCAAAAAAACCAGCCCTAGATATTTAAAGCTGTATGTCTCTGGGCAACTCACTTAACCACCCCATCCTCCCCACTCCAAAAAAGGAAAGAAAAAATGTTTTTTTTAAAATTAAATTAGTTAACTGCTTTAACTGTTTTTCAGCTATTAGCCATAATTTTTTATTATTTCACAGGTCTACATCCCTATTTCTTCACCAAGGAAGAGTCTGAACATTTTAAAGTCTAAAGTCTAAAGAGTCTGAACATCCTACCATTCTAAAAGTCCAACTTCAGTTCTCTTTGGGGAATGTATGGGTGGAATTCATACTGTCTCCTCCAGTGAAAAACTACATTGTTTTTTCCAGCTGAAAATGTCCTTATTTTAGAGGAATATTTATTTTCTTTAACCTAACAATTGTTGAATTCAAACATATATATGTGGGATATATCTATATATCTATATCTATATCTATATCTATATATATCTATATCTATATCTATATCTATATCTATTTAGATATATCCACAGGCATGTGTATATTTCTTTTATATTTATGTATATATATATATATTTAAATGTTATATATTTTTAAATTTGTTTTTCATTAAATTCATTTTATTCATAAAAACCTTTTATTTACTATCATCATTGCTGATCTAAATACATTCAACCTTATTATAAACTATTTTTGGAAAGCTCTTATCTAATGGCTAAAAGTACTTTCAGATTTTAATGACTGAGTGATCTCATTGATGTGGATACTCCCTCCAATAATGAAAATCAAAACACATCCATGTCCTTTCATTCTGTGCAACTCCTATTCAGGTCCACATAGAAATCTTCCATCAGAGATTCACCCAACATTCTGGAAGCCTCCCTTTACTTTATTTGACCTTGTATAGATACCAAAAGAACATGGGAACTATCTATAAATTCTCACTCCACCTCACTACAGCTAAAGGCATCTTTATTTTATGATTAATAAACTATAGTCATTTTTAGTGAAGTTCCCATTTTTGTTCTATTAATTTAAGAAAGCACTGAAAAGAGCTTTTTGCTTGTTACTGTGTACATGTGTGTATCCTAGTAAAATTTAAAAAACAACCAAAATGATTTATAAGCAATTTATCAATATAACTTAAAGGAAAGTAGAGTGAGGAGAGCTTAGTTTAAAAATCTTAGCTCTGACATTTTAGTGTCTTGATTATTGAACTTTGATAAGTCATTCATTTCACTGAATCCCTCTCCAAAATTACTAATGATCTCTTAGCTGGCATATCCAATGGCCTTTTCCTAAATCTTCATTCTTGGATCTTTCTGAAGTCTTTGATACTGTTGATTACTCTTTCTTCTTGGATACTTTCTTCTCTCTTGCTTTTTGGGGTCATTTCTTACTGGGTTATTTTTTCTACCTATCTTTCCTTCTCTATATCTTTTTCCAGATCATACTCTCTCATTATACCTGTTCCTCAGTATTCTATCCTGAAACCTCTTCTCCCTCTATGCAGCTTTACTTGATGAGCTCATCAGCTCCTATGGATTTAATAACCATTTATGTTTGAGTTGAACATTCTCAATCTACCTTTCCCAAGTCAATCTCTTCCAATTTCAATTCCACATTTCCAACTAACTTTCAGACATCTCAAATTGGATTTCTACTCTTAAGCTCAATATGTCCAAAAAAAAGAATTCATAATCTTTCTCCCTAAACCCTTCCCCTCTACCTTTCCTGTTACCAAAGAGTGAACGCCATCTTCCCAGTTCCCCTGGTTCTAGGAGTCATTCTGTCATCCACCATATCCAAGATGCTGTCAAGGCCTATCAATTTCACCTTTGCAACATCTTTCAAATAACCCCTTTATCTCCTTTGAAACTGCCAGCACTCTAAGAACAGACCCTCATTATCCCATTCTTTAATTATTCCAAGAATCTTCTGGTGAGTCTGCTGCCTCAAGCCTTTCCTCACTCCCATTCATTCTCCACCAGCCACTAAAGTGATTTTACTAAAACAGAGATCTGATTATGTCACCCCCACTCCTCTCCTCACAATTTTCTTACTCATTAAACTCCAATGGATTTCTGTTGCTTCCAGGAACAAATGCAAAATGCTCTGACATCCAAAGCCCTTCCTAACCTAGCTCCCTCCTCTCTTTCCAATCATTTTACACCTATTCCTCAACACATATTCTTTGATAGTATAACACTGGGCTCATGGCTATTCCACAAAACAAGATCTCTTGACCCCACGTATTTTCTATGACTGTGAACCATCTTTAGACTGCTCTCCTCTTCATTACATCTACTGGTATCCCTGGCACCTCAGAAGCACAATTTCTTTCTTCTACTTCCATCCTAGTATCATTCTGAGTAGGGAATTTTATAAAATTTCAAGTTTCATGGACACTCACACTATTACTATTGCCATTTCATAATGTTATAGATGGAAGCTAAAGTTTTTTAAGAAAGGGAGAAATGGAATGTGTTCTGTGTCTGAGATCTGTGATATTCTATGAAATTATATATTGACAAATATTAACTTTGACTTTTAATAATAACCACCTCAAACTCACTATATATATATATATATATATATATATATACATATATATACACTTCTAAAAATTTGTTTTTCTCTCTTTTTAAAATCAACAAGGAGCTTAACTATTACATTCCTCACTACTCCATTTCAAGGTTATTATATCAATATATAAGCATTTATTATTAAGCACCTATGCTTCTTCTGCCAAGTATTATGCTACCAAACTTAATTTTTAGTACATATTAATCATGCTAGGTTAGAGATTTTCACCTTCAGTCCATGTAAAAATATTCTTTAAACGACTGAGTAATTTGTTTTTAATGAGGAAAAATCAGATTTACCTTCCCCACTGTCTGCCAATGTTAATGAACACTTTTCTTATAGCTTCCAAATGAAGTTCCATAAAATTGATACAAAGTAATACGAACCAAATTTTTAAAAAAATCAATCATTAAATATAATTAAAATATGATTTTAATTCATTTAACATGATTTTAGAACAGTGTTTAGTACATTTGACTTGGAATCAGGAAGACCTGTTTTTAGCTCCAACTTCAACATCTTAATAGTTGTGCTACCCAAGGCAAGATATTTAACTTTCTTGATTCAGTTTCCTGATTTGTAAAATGAGTATAATAGAAATATGTGAGTCACAAGGTTATTGTAAGGATCAAATGAGAAAATTTTCAAAAACACTTTGCAAACCCTCAAGAAGTAAATAAATGTTTCATCATTGTTATTAATATTAAACAAGCATAACCTAGCTTTGAGATTACTAACACAGAGAATTAAAAAAATTGTCCTAGGACCCTCTTCTGTGCTCTGGCTACCCCAAATCTAGTTTCTAAATTTTATTTGTAGTCTTCAGAAACCAAAGCAGCAGGAGGAGGTTGGGGGGAAGAGAGGTCAGAAGCACTGAAAAGGATTTATTGAGAAAATGACTCTAGGAAAAACAAGAAGGGCAACAATACTTGATAATGATGTGTATGGGTAAATGTGCATATATGTGTGTGTGTGTGTGTGTGTGTGTGTGTGTATGTAGATAGATGTAGATGTAGATATAGATATAGATATATAGATATATAGATGCAGATATAGATGCATATACATATCTATATCTGTGTGTTTATAAAGTTTACATGGCATAAGAACAGCAAGTTAACAGAACTTCTTGAACAGATTCTTTTCTCATTAACAGAAAGAATAAACCTTGAACATGAGGTGAGAAGACACTGAAATTAAGTATTTCTTACCTTGATAAGAAAGTTTAAATCCTTGCCTGTTTTGAGAATGATCACTATAAAAATGGATAAGTGTTTCATGTGTTGTGCTTAGTAGGGCTGATGGGATATCACTTCCACTAAATTGGCCAATCATAGGACTGGTATGAAAAGGTCCATTTTGAATTTCAAGATAGTCATGATTAGCTTCAGTAGAAAAATTCAGAAACTGAATATGTGCACCTATAAAAAGAAAATAAAAAATCAATAGATATAACATAAAACAATTAAATGTTTAGCATCTTTAAAATATGAACCACAAAACTGACAATCATCTACATGTTCACATTCTTATTCACAAATAAATAAATGTGTATATGTATATTTGTGTTTCCATGTATATATGTCTTTATGTATATATGCATATATAATGGGTGTATAATAAACAACATATATATTATCTTTGCTGATGGAAATGACTAAAAATAGGTTAACACATTGTTCAAAAACAGGAAATCATTCAAATGTTTTTGAAATTTCAATTTATTTCAAAGCATATCTATTAGTGATGCAAATATTCTAGTAACTTTAATTCTCATTAAGGATTACAAATAAAATAATGAACTCTAATCAGGCTTTCAGAACTTCAGGTGCTGAAAGGCAAAATCATTTAAAAATATTTCCTTGAACATAACATTCAGCCAAATCCATTAGAATAATTCAACTGCACATAAATGATATTCCAATAAATTATTGGAATGTCAGACTTCAGTTGAATATGGTAACCTGGAGTTTTGTTACTATAATTTCCAATTTCACATAAAGTTTCCAAATTCTTTAACTTTTTGTAACATAAAATTCAGATTAGTTCCATTGACAAAGGACTAATTTGAAAAATAGCTTTTCCTCTCATGTATAATCGTTATTGAAGACCAGATACTTAATTTTATTCTTTGAGCCATGTTATACAATCTATGAAATAGTAGAAACTGACTGGAACAGAAAATACACTTGTAATTTTCATTATACTTCATAAATTTTGTTGACTAGATGCATACAAATATTCAGTTAGAGCCACTTGAACAGAAAGTCACATTTCACAAAAACAAAAAGTTTATTGGAAAGGGAAGCAGGAAATTCTAATAGAAAAACTTGGAAGAAATAAAAGTGTAAAAGGAAAAATAGCAGTAACTGCAAAAGAAAATAAACAGACATAATAGGATAAATGAATGGTAGATGTATGTGGAATAGTAGCAGAGCATATCTGGGATATAATATAGAAATGAAATGCCTGGGACACAGAGTCAAAAAAGCCAAAAACTAGAAATTAAGACTGACTGAATTATAATCAGTGTGACTCTCTGGAAGTTACTTTTGCTATCTGAACCTCAGTTTCAACAGATCATATTAGACCAAATGATTTTCATATCTTAAATATTATGATTCCTAAGAGCTGACATTAATACCTTAGGGACAAAAGACAACCCCCCCATCCTGCCCCCAGATCATACAGGCATAGTAAATCCAATTTACAAATGAGAAAACTGAATCTTGGAAATTTAAGCAATTTACCCATAGTCATACAGTCATTAATATTAGAACAAAGATTTGAACCTGTGTTTCCAGTGATCAGATGTTTTTCTACTACACAGCCTTATTTTTCAAAATTTAGTAGAAGAACAATGAATGGAGACCATAATACCTTCATAAATATCTTTTATTCATGTTAAAATTATTTTCATTAAGCCAATATATTAAATATTACCATAAGATAAAAGAAAGATGAAATATCTTTTTCTACTGTCCAGTGTCCTGAGGATGAACCAGGGAAAAGAAAAGGGAAGGGGAAAATCTCTTCTCAATCCTAATATTCATTATCATAATCAAGTAAAAAAAAAAACAGAACTCCTAAAAATTCAACTATTAGTTTGAATATTTTTATATTTCATAAACAATGAATTTTATTTGGACAAATGAGTACTTAGTCAAATAGTAATGAATGAATACAGTGTCTAAATTCGAGAGTTTTCTGTTCATTAAATAGCACATGCAGAACAATATATATATATATACATATATGGGGTAATATATGGATATGTGTGTATGTGTGTGTGCGCATGCATCTGTCATTTTCATATATGTATATATATCACATTAATGTATATTTATATGTATGTGTATATTTTTGGAATAATTCTTTAAAATTTAATTCAATTCTATTCCATTCAATTCAGTTCAATGTTCTTTAGACTACCTTTCAGAATATTTAAGGAACATAAAGCTTCTTATGTCAAATCATGCTCTTTGTCCAACAACTATCAATAGCAGACAATTTTTTCTCAATTTTAACAAGTGTTTGTGCTCAGAAAAAATGATGGAAGTATTAAATGAGACAATAATATGGACTTTCATAATACTGTACATGACAAAAAAAAAGTAGATGATTACTTACAACAGTGAATTCTCATATCCCTTCATTATCTTCTCACCCATTCCATCTATTGTCAAATAGAAAAGCTTCTTCCCTTTTTTATGTAAAATGGACTCTCACTACATGTCACTAAGAAATTTTGTTAATAACCATCTGGAATAAACACAACTATAAGAAATTCCAAAATTTGTAGTCACTTGACAAATTAAAGACATGTAGTGATTCTTCTTTTTTTTTTTTTTTTTTTTTTAGATTTTTCAAGGCAATGGGGTTAAGTGGCTTGCCCAAGGCCACACAGCTAGGTAATTATTAAGTGTCTGAGACCAGATTTGAACCCAGGTACTCCTGACTCCAAGGCCGGTGCTTTATCCACTCCGCCACCTAGCCACCCCCGATTCTTCTCTTTCTATAGAATGACCAACAACCATAGTGGTTGTTATAATGTTACAGTTAAAGCAGCTTCCATGCCAGTCCATGACAATGAAGATTTAATATTTGTTGTCAGTTTGAGGGAAGAATTTTAAGAGAAGGAAAGGAAAAAGAATTTATTAAATGTCTACTATGTGCTACACTGTCTTAAGGATTTTAAAATATCACCACTTAAGGTGCCAGACTTCATACATTGGGCTCACCCTCCTTAAGAGAAAATTTTTTTTCATTCAAAGAACCTAGATGACCACTTCCTAGATGTATTATAATGAAACTTCCTTTTTCATGTCTATTGGACTAGACTGCCAATGAGTTTCTTCTATGTTTTATTTTCTGTGATTCTGTAACATTGCCTCCTTCTTCAGTTTCTTGATCTGTAAGGACATAGGTCATATTATTATTCCCCTTTTCACAGTTAAGTAAACTGAGACAAAGAAAGATCAAATGACTTGTTCAGAGTCACATAACTAGTAAGTATCTGAGGTCAAGGCTACAATGAATTTTAGGTTATCCTGAACCCAGGTTCAGTACTCCATCCACTGCACCACCCAGTCTCCTATTGAGAAAGCAGAGAAGTAATGGTGTTTTGAGAAATAAAAATTTTTAAAAATAATTTTTTTCAGTCTGTAAAGGTTATGCAAGTAAATACTGGAATGGTCTGGTGCACATAAGTATAAAGAATACTGACTTTTGAATTATAAAAGTCTATATTTAGATCCTGAATTCTACTATTAACTAGCTTGCAACCTTAGGGTAAATTAGGAACAAACTCTCTAACAATAAGACTTTTTTCCAAAGAAGAACAGGGCTACTTCAAAATGATGGGGCTCACCCTCCTTGAGAAAAATTTTTTTTTTCATTCAAAGCACCTAGATGACCACTTCCTAGATGTAATATAATGAAACTTCCTTTTGCATGTCAGTTGAACTAGACCTGCCAATGAGTTTCTTCTAAGTATTATTTTCTGTGATTCTGTAACATTACCTCCTTCTTCAGTTTCTTGATCTGTAAAATGAAAATGCTGAACTAGTTATCTCTATAGTATTTTCCAGTCCTAACACTTTATTACTTTGTGAATCTATTTTTAAAAAATCTCCTTCAACCACTGACTTATTTCTCCTTTTCCATAAAATGGAAATGTGACAAGGCAAAATTTATAAACTTGGTACTAGTTTGCAGCAGCAACTAGAATGTCAAACTATATAATTAGCATATTCAGATCATTTTTGTTCACCTTTAGAATAAAAACAAAATTCTGCAAAAATGTCTTAAAATGCAAAGGTAAGCTACAAATGTATATTAGCAGGATATTACATATATACTCTGATTCAAAACTCTAAATTCAAGAAGGAAAGCAGTTTTAAAAAAGACATGAAAAGCAAAGTATTGAAGGACTGAAAATATTCAGGTCAAGTCTTGGCAATATAAAATTTAGTCAAAGTATCTATTATAAATTTCTTACTGGAAATGGAAAACCAATCATAACAACTACAAGTTATAATGAAAATAAGTACCAAAAGCAAAACTGGCTTCATGTGAAACAAATTTGGGAGGTAATATAGTGAAATGGAAAAAGTGAAAAATCTGAGTCAGAGAATTTCAAGTTCATACTCTTGTGTCTGTTATTTATTTTCTGTGTTGTCCTTGAGTAAGTAACTTTCCCTTTCTCTATTTTTTTTCATGTACAGAATGAGAGTATTAGATATGGTGTTCTCCAAGATCCTAGTTCTGTCTCTAATTATCTAGCACAAACAAAGGGACAAGAGAATAGCCTTAATTTATCCAAGTCAAATTAAAGCCTTGTTACTTTCTAATTCTTTAGATTTGCAGCTAGGTGGCACAGTAGAGAGAATGCCAGCCCTAATATCAAGAGGACTGAGTTCAAATGTAACAATTAGTAATTGTATGATTTTGGGCAACCTCAGATTTCCTCGTGTGTAAAATGAGCTAGAGAAGGAAATGGTAAACCATTGCAGTATATTTGCCAAGACAACTCCAATGTGGGCAAAAAGAGTCAGATATGACCAATCAATTAAACAATCACAACAGATTTTCCAGGCTGATGCTCAAGTTTTAGAATGAAGTTCACATCACTTCAGTATCATTCAAAAAGTATGTCTTAAGTTCCAGCTCTGTGTATAGCATGGTACTTGTTTTATGGGAAATAAGAGCAATTTAGAAAAGATAATAATACTGCATTTACTCAATCATCAAGCATTTATTGAGAGCTTATTATATACAATAAAGCTGTTTATAAAGGGGAGGGGTATGATTTTTGTCATTATAATGCAGAATGCAAGAGCTTTAATATTTTTTCCTTGTTATTTCCACACTTAATAGGACTTCCAGGAACACTGCTAAGTACTTAATATTTATTGTTTGATTGCTTGCAGATCAAGAAGACAGTGTTATGAGAAATGAGAAAAGTAAGAGATCTCTTTCAGCCAGGAAGAAAAATGTGTCATGAAGATGGTGACAAGTCTTCTAGTTTTTCAATAAGAGATATTCTTTTTGAAGTATTTTATATCACTTCTTACCTACAAATTATGTTCGAATTAAGCTACAAACTAGCACATCCTATATGTCTTTCTTTTTTAAATTTTAACTAGGTGCCTTTCTAATGATGTTTGATTTATATCCACTCCTGATTCTACAAACATCTTTCTTCACCATAAACCAATAGTCTTCTCAACTTGAAAAGTCATTCTATGCCAACAGTTTTTTTAACTTTGGAAAACTTTTCCACCTAAGTAGTTTTCCTCACCTTTAAATTCCAAAGCTAAAATATTACAACGAGAAAGTAGAAAATGTTAGAGAGGTATAGAAAAATTGGGACACTAATTCATTGTTTGTGGAATTTTGAACTTATCCAACCATTTTGGACAACAATTTGGAATTATGGGGCAGCTAAGTGGCACAGTGGATAGAGCACCAGCCCTGGAGTCAGGAGTACTTGAGTTCAAATGTGACCTCAGACACTTAATAATTACCTAGCTGTGTGGCCTTGGGCAAGCCACTTAACCCTGTTTGCCTTGCAAAAACCTAAAAAAAAACAAAAAAAAAGATTTAGAGTAAATAAGTTATTTTGTCTATTATAAATTTACATAGTAACCATAAAGGATATAGAAAGACTTTATCCAGGGGAAGAACTGATAGAGGTATGCATAGAATAATTTCATAATTTCATATATATATATATGTATATATACATATATATATATATGCCTATTTGTGTTGGGGGAGGATGGGAGAGAAGGTAAAAAGAAATTTAAAAATAATTGTGTTGTATATTTGAAAGGGATGGCAGATTGTGCATAGCAGATGTGCAATTTCATGTGCATTTATCTTTATTGTACTATGGTATAGAAATGCTTGTTTTATTTTGTAAATTAAAAATAAAATAAATTTTTAAAAATTATAAGAAGAGCACTTTATATTTGCCACCAAGGAGTTATTGAAGTTTATTAAGTTGGATGATATTGGGGGAGAGGGAGATGATATCATCAGAACTGCTTTATAAAGGTCACTTTAGCAGCTGAGTGGAGGATAAATTGGAGTAGGAAGAGACTTGAGATCTAATTAGAAAGTTATTGCTATAATCTAGGTAAGAGATGATCAGTATCTGTACCAAGGTGATAGCTGTGTAAATGGAGGGATAGTTGATATGAGATGCTCTAAAGGAAGAAATAACAAGACATGGCAGCAAGCAGATTGAGAGAGGTATAAGGGAGAGTAAGGAATCTAGAATAACATTTAGATTTTTAGTCTGGGTTACTGAGAAGATAATGGTGTCCCCAACAGTAGTAAAATAATTTTTAAAATGGATTGTTAATGGGGAAAGAAAATTAATTGCTTTGGACACAATGAGTTTTTGGGGTGCAATGTCAGTTCCAAAAAGACAAAAGATAGTTGGTGATTCCACATTGCAATGAAAGAAACAAAATGTGACAGGTACTGTGCTATGCACTTCATAAACATCTCATTTGAATCTCACATCAACCCTGTGAGGAAGGTGCTATTATGATTCCCATTTTTGCAAATGAGGAAACAAGCCTGACAGAGTTCAAATGACATGCTTTAGGTCATATAGCTAGTAAGTATATGAAACCGAATTGAATTCTCATCTTCTTCACTCCAGACCTAAAGCTCCATTATCTGGGCTACATTGCTGATTCAAGATTAAAGTTCAGAAGAGTGATTGAATAGATCTATAAATCTGGGAAGCATCTGAATAGAAATTATAATTTAACCTATGAACCTGATGGGATTACCAAGAGATATTGAATACAGTCAGTTAGATGGCACAATGGATAGAGCACCTGCCCCTCAGACACTTAATAATTTCCTAGCTGTGTGACCTTAGGCAAGTCACTTAACCAAGAGAGATTGTATAAATGAAAGAAATATCTTTCAATAATCTGGATAAAAGACTTGAGTCTTTATTTTTTACTTAGATTAAATGTATCTTTTCATATTCTTAGAACATGATACTATAGAAAAAAAATACTGTAGTAATAAGACCTCTACTAGGATCTGAGCTATGACACTAACTGTATGACCTTGGAAAAAGTCATTTCCATGATCTAGGCCTAGGTATCTTCCTTAATAAAACAGGGAGGGTGGTCTAAGTGATTGAGGTCTTCTCCAGTTATAATTTCTATGAGTTACAAATAATTTTCTCTAAGATTTAAGGTTCCAGAATTAAATTTGGGAAAGATTACTATAGTTCTTATATCCAAGTTTTTCAGAGTTCTAAAACTGAGTGCCTTTTTGTTTCCACTCCTCTCCTGCAATTTTCAGATTTTTGCAAGTAGCATCATAAAGCACTTTCTCCCCATTCCTAAAACTTAGGGTTGTCATGAGGATCAAATTATATAATATATGTGAAGTTTTTTAAATGTTCAATTATTTCATAAGTGTTAGAAGTTATAGTGCCCTGGTACTAGAGAGACTCATCATATTCCCAGAAGAGGAATTTATTCATTGATATAATTATTAAGCCCCTACTGTGTCAAAATTATTTTCTTAGTCACTAAAGAAGACAAAACTTTAGTGAAGCCTGTGTGAATGGCAGTGTAGTAAATGAAAGAATGTGCAATGAAGAAAGGTCAGGCACAATATCTTATGAGCCTGGTCAATTCATTTAGCCTGATTGAGTCTCCATCTCTTCACCAGTAAAACGATCATATGTAATAATTATAACACCAATATCACCAAGTTGTTCTAAGGAAAATACCTTGTGAACTTTAAACTGTCATATAAATCTGAAGTTTTGTTTTCTTCTTTCCATAGTAATCTCCTTGAAAACATGGGCATTTTAAAAGTTTCTACCAGTGTCTTACACTGTACTAAGCACTTTACAAATATTGTCTCATATGATCCTCTATACTTAATAAATGTAAACATAAATTTTAAATGTAAATTCTGCTCTCAAGGAGATCACAATATAGTATAAATGCCCATTAATCTACTATTTCAGCTACTGGTGAGAAAAACTTCAACTTCATGGGTGCCTTTTTTTTTTCAGGCACTAGTATCTTTAAAGATTCTATCTTAGCTGCAAGAAGAGTAACTTGTGATTTTAGTTCCTAACTGGGGGAAATACTGACTCTGGAATAACAAAAAAGATATAGTCACCAACACTCTTCCATTCTTCAAAGAATGTATATGACCTTTTCAATTGGGACACTCCCTCACCAGCTATAACCTACCCACACTTTCTCACTCGTAATTATTTTTGTCAGTATCCTTCCAAGAAGTCTCCAAATGTATCAATGTACTCAAAGCCCTTCTTTAAATCCAGAAATTATGCCATTCATCTGTTATCTCTGATTTTTGTCACTTGAACAGCTCACTTTCCTTAAAATAAATGTTTTTCATGATATCATTTTACCTTATTCCTTTTGCTCAAGTCATCACTGTGCATCACTCCTATAGCACATTTGTCTTGGGAACATCATCAACTGGCTACTTGATAAGCATCTCACATTCAGTATTTGCAAAAGATAATTTTCTGTTCTCCAAACTTTAAAAAATTCATTTTCTTTCGTTTAAAACTCCTTCAGCCAGCTTATGCTTACATTATATCTTTACTTTGCCCTTTCAGTCACCTATGATTTTGATTTTTCACAAATTCTAGTATCCTATGATGTACAGTCCTAAACAGTCATTTGAATTAAGCTTAAGTCTTTTCCTGACATCTTCATTTAGAATAATAAAGATCTATAATGTATCTTAATGCATTCTCACAAAAAGGACAATTTATTTGATTATAGAATACCTGAATTCATAAATACTTTGCTCCTCAATAAAATAAAATTTTATTTTTATGGAACACTCCTAGACTTCTTATTGAATTCATTTTATCAGATCTCCTTCCTTTCTGACAGAAGGGAACTAGGTAGCAAAACAGTAGTACATACTTTCAGGGAAAAGAGATTCTGAAAGAATAGAATAATAGAGCATAGAAAAGAGAAATGGAGATGAATGAGAAATGCTTCACCCACTTAAAGTCATAATATTTCAAAGTTGGAAAAAGCCTTGCAAAGTATCTAAGCAACTTGCAATCATCTTTGAAAGATCTGGGGCATAGAAGAGGTGTCACAGGATGAAAAAAGTACAAATGTACAAATGTACTTTTTTTAAAGGGGGTGAAGAGCAGGGTGTCTGTAAGCCATCTATAAGCCATTCACTTAGCCCTGATTCTTGACAAAAAATTCTGGAATGTCTTATTACAAAGATAACTAATAGTCATCTAAAAAGGTAATAGTAATCTTAAAGAGTCAATATGAATTCATTACTTTTTTCCCTTTGGGATAGAGTTATTACAAGGTAAATTGGAAAAATATTGGAGATATAACTTACATATATTAAAGAAATAACTGACTAATTTTATTATGTTGGTACTGTGAATAAGATAAAGAGCAGGACTGGCTAGGTGGCCCGGTGCATAAAGCACCAGCCCTAGAGTCAGGAACAGTAAGTTCAAATCCACCCTCAGACACTTAATAATTACCTAGCTGTGTGGCCTTGGGCAAGCCACTTAACCCCATTTGCCTTGCAAAAAACAAACAAACAAAAAAAAAGATAAAAAGCAGTTGATTCAATGAAAATATACCAGATTGAATTCAGACTTAGTCAAATTGTAAAACTCAAAGAGGAGACATTAAGCATTTAAGGTCATTTTAGAAGAAAGTATTCGGTGATATCTCCTAGGATGTGAGTTTAGAATTGTTAGATTTCTCATTTGCTTGATTATTTGAAAGTGGGAAAAGTATAAGTAGCATACTCAACTAATTTTGAGAGGTCACAAATCTGGGAAGGATAAGTAAGTCGGATGAAAGAAGATTCAAAATAATCTTGACAGGCTAGTTGTAATTCACTGCAATCTGCATGTAACTTTTCTGCTTAGTTTAAACTCTATGAGGGAAAAAACCAATCCCTTCATATTGGCTGCACTCGGCTATCTACTTTCCTGCCTCCCTGTGTGTGCTGGCTCCCCCATTAGATTGTAAGTTACTTTCAATATCCAGTCCAAGCGGCACTTGCCAAATGAAGTCAATCCAATTCAATCCAATAAAACATTTATTAAATATCTAAAATGTTCCAGGCATTATACCAAGTATTGGGAATACAATTAATAAAGGGCAAAACAGCCTCTGCTCTCAACAAATTTACAATCTAAAAGAGAAACAAAAGACAAGGGAGACAACAGGAGAGAGTAGAGCACGAGGTGGTTCTTTTTTTTAAGGCATCTTGTTCCAGGAAGAGCAGTATGAATGTGAGTGAACTGTGACTCCAGTTTTTGCCCTCTGTAAAGGAAGGCATTGGGAGGGTTTTGGCACTCTCTTCCAGCCCTCTAAAGAAAGCAGAGAGGAAGTTGAGGGAGGTGCAGTCAATCAAATCTAAGATTCTATGATTCTAAATCTCAAATTGTATAAATGGGAAAATTGAGGTCCAAAGCTGAGAAGTGATTTGCCCATAGTTATACAATAAATTAGTGTCAACTGGGCCTAAAATTCCAGTTCACAGATTTCTGTGTTCTTTTTACTGCCTCAGAATTAATCATTTGATCCTGATTGTTCATGTAACCTCTTCTTACAAAACCTGTTTTACCATTAAAATGTCTGACAAAAAAGGAAATAGAAAAATGTCCTTAATTGTTCTCTTGGTTCTGGTCCCCTCACTCAGCATCAGATCCTGTTCCATGCTTCCCTAGAGTCCAACCATTTATGGTTTCTTATAGAACAATAATATTTCATAACATTCATATACCATAGGTTGTTCAACCATTCCCCAATTGGTGGACATCTACTCAATTTCCAATTCATTGCCACTACAAAAAAGAGCTGCTATGAATATTTTGGAACATATGGCTCTTTTCCCATTTTTTTATGATTTATTCTGGATATAGACCTAGAATTGGAATTGCTGGGCCAAAGGGAATGAATATTTTTATTTCTCTTTGGGAATAGTTCCAGATTGCTCTCCAGAAGGGTTGGATCTGCTCACAACTCCACCAGTATCAATGTCCCAATCCTCCCACAACTTCTCCAACATCCATCATTTTCCCTTTTTCTCATCTTAGCCAATCTGATAGGTGTGAGGTGATACCTCACAGCTGCTTTAATTTGCATTTCTCTATTCAATAATGATTGCAATATTTTTTCATATGATCATATATATATATACATATATATATATATGTATATATATATATATCTTTAATTTCTTCATTTGAAAACCGTTCATATCCTTTGACCATTTATCAATTGAGGAATGACTTGTGACTTTATAAATTTGATGCAATTCTCTTTCTATTTTAGAAACGAGACCTTTATCAGAACTTCTAGTTGTGAAGATTATTTCCCAGCTTTCTGTTTTCCTTCTAATTTTGGCAGCATTGATTTTGTTAGTACAAAACCTTTTTAATTTAATATAATAAAAACCATTCATTTTGCAGTTTCTAATGCTTGTTCATAAATTTGTCCCCTTTCCATAGATCTAATAGAGAATTTCTTGGGCTATTAATTTATTTATGGTGTCACCCTTTATTTCTAAATTTGGTATAGAGTGTGAGATGTGGGTCTATGCCTAGTTTTTGTCATACTGTTTTCCAGTTTTCCCAATAATTTTTGTCAACTACTCAGGTCTTATCCCAGAAGCTGATGAGTCATTTACCACTGTTTCTTCTGAACACAACCTAATCCTCCAATTCATTATTCTATTTCTTAGCCAGTACCAGGCACTTTTGATGACTGCCTCTTCATAGTATATTTTTAGATCTGGTAAAGCTAGACCACCTACCTTTATATTTTTTTCCTATCAATTCCCTTGCTATTCTTGATCTTTTAATGCTTGAGCTAATTTTTTTTTTTTTTTTGCTATTTTACTACCTAGATAAAATAGTTATTTAATAGTTTGATTGGTATGGCACTGAATAAGTTATTTAATTTGGGTAGAATTGTCATTTTTATTATATTAGTTCAACCTAACCATGAGCAATTCACATTTTCCCAAATATTTAGATATTTCTTTATTTGAGTGAGAGGTGCTTTATAATTGTGCTCATATAGTTTCAGGGTTTGTCTTTGGAGGTCGAGTCCCAAGTATTTAATGCTGTCTATACTTACTTTAAATGGAATTTCTCTTTCTATGTCTTGCTCTTGGATTTTATTGTTCACATATAGAAATGCTGAGGATTTATATGGGTTTATTTTATATACTACTACTTTGCTGAATTATTCATTCTTTCAAAGAGTTTTTAAAGATGATTTTCTCAACTTCTCTAAATATAACATCATATCATCTGCAAAGAGTGAAAACTTTGCTTCTTCATTGCCAATTCTGATTCCTTCAATTTTTTTCTTCTCTAATTGCTACAGCTAGCATTTCTAATATTGGTGATAATGGGCATCCTTGTTTCACTCCTGATTTTGCTGGAAATGCTCCAAGTTTATACCCATTACCTATAATATTTGATGTTGTTTAGATAGATAATATTTATTATTTTAAGGAAAAAGCCATTTATTCCTAAACTTTCTAATAGTTTTTAATAGGAATGGATGCTGTATTTTATCAAAGGCTTTTCCAGCATCTATTAAGATGATTATATGATTTCTGTTGGGTTTTGCTGTTGATATGTTCAATTATGCTGAGTGTTTTCCAAATATTGAATCATCCCTGCCTACCTGGTATAAATCCTACCTGATCATAGTGTTCTAGTAATAGTTCTAGTAATAACTTCCTGTAGTCTCAAGGTTAAAATTTTCTTTTAAGATCTTTGCATCAATATTTATTAGGGAGATTTTTCTATAATTTTCTGTTCTGCTTTGGTTCTTCTGGGTTTAAATATCAACATCATTTTGGTGTCATAAAAGGAATTTGACAAAACTCATATTTTTCTAAATAGTTTATGTAGAATAGGAATTAATTGTTCCTTAAATGCATACAAATGTCTGGTGGAATTCACTTGTAAATCCATCTGGACCTGGAAGCATTTTCTTAGGGTATTAATTGATGGTTTCTTCAATTTCTTTTTCTGAAACAAGTTATTTAAATAATTTACTTCCTCTTCTATTAATCTGGGCAGTTTGTATATATGTAAATGTTCATCCATTTCACTCAGATAATCCAATTTATTGGCATACAGTTTGTCAAAGTAATAATCTCTTTTAATTTCCTCCTCATTGGTAGTTAGTATACCCTTTCATTTTTTATTCTGGTAATTTATTATCTCCTTTTTTTAAAAAAACAGATTAACCTAAGGTTTATCTATTTTAATTGGCTTTTTATTTATGAGATAAATGGTTTTCTTGCCATCAATTTTAATAATTTCTCTCTTTATTTTTCAGAATTTCTTATTTGGTATTTAATTGGGGATCTTTAATTTTTCATTTTTCTAGTATTTTTAGTTGCATACCCAATTCATTAATTTCCTTTTTTTCTATTTTACTCATATATGGATTTATAGATATGAAGTCGCCCCTCAAAACTGCTTTGGCTGCATCCCATAAATTTTGATATGATGTCTCATTAGTATTTTCTTGTACATAATTATTGATTACTTCTAATAAATGATGTTTGATACACCCATTATTTAAGATTAAGTCATTTAGTTTCCAATTAGCTTTTTGTTTATCTATCCAAGACCCTTTATTAGATATAATTTGTATCGCATCATGGTCTGAGAAGTGTATCTTTATTATATCTGCCTTTCTGCATTTGAATATAAAGTTTTTGTGCCCTAGTACATGGTCAGTTTTGGTATGGGTGCCATGTTCTACCAAGAAAAAGGTATATTCTTTTCTACCTTGCTTAAGTTTTCTCACCTTCTTAACTTTCTTCTTGTTTATTTTGTGGTTAGATTTAGATAGTGCTGAGGGAGTGAGCTTGAGGTCCCCCAATATTAATGTTTTTGCTGTCTATGTCTCCTTGTAATTCAATCATATTTTCCTCTAGGAATTATGTTTAGTAATGCTATAGCTTTGTTACGAATGGTGCCTTTTAAGAAGATGTACTTTCCTTCCTCATTCCTTTTAATGAGATCAATTTTTCCTTTGACTTTATCTGAGATCAGGATCACTACCCCTAATTTTATTTCAGTTGAGACATAGTATATTTTGTTCCATTCTTTTACCCTTACTCTGTGTGTATCTCTCCACTTCAAATGTGTCTCTTGTAAACAACATATTGTAGGATTGTGACTTTTAATCCATTCTGCTATCTGCTTCCATTTTATGGAAGAGTTCATCCCATCACCTTTATAGTTAAGAGTACTAATTTGGTATTTCCGTCCATGCTATCTTTCTCCATTTATATTTTTCTCTTTCCTTTCCCCTTATTTCTCCTCACCAAAGTCTTACTCCATTTTTCCTTTAACATTTCTTTTAAAATTTAACTTTGTTTACTTTCACTTATATCTTCACCTTCCCTTTTATCAATCCCTCCTTCCCTTATCTTTCCCATTCCCAGTCTCTCCCTTCCCTGTAGAATAGGATAGATTTTTAAACCCAAATGGAAATGTATCTTGTTCCCTCTTTGGGACAAATCTATTGAATAGAATTTCTGAGTGCTCACATTCTCCCTTCTTTCCCTCTAAAATTATAAGTCTTTGTACCTCTCTACTTGATGTTATATATCTCTCAAGTACTATTAATCAGGCAGCATCAATCACAGTTTGATAATTTGAATGCTTGATAGGCTCATGTTGTTATCAAAGTATCATCACAGGTTGATTGTTTGATAAGCAGCAGTCTCAAATAACATCAAATTATAATTAAAATCATTTTTTACTTTACCTCTCTTTTCATGTGCTCTCCAAGGACACACAATCTTCCTCATGAGCCAAAGTATCATCCAAAGCCAAATCATTTCTTGAACTATTTGTGCCCCTCCCCCATAGCCTATTTTCTCTCATACTTTACCCTCCCCTCCCTACCCAGGGTACTTTTAATCCCTTGTTAAATGAAATAAGGATTAACTCAAACCCTGATGTAATTAACTATAAGAACCTTAAAGGGCTCAAAGTAATTAGAAACTCTGAAGTTCTCACTTGAGAACTTTACAAATGATTCTGAGTTACAGAAACACTAACTCAGGATCACCCAGTTTATGAGGCCCTCATCAGACAAAGTGCTAAGCTTTGTCAGCACAACAAAATTAAAGTGAGTCAAAGAACACTGAAACACTTAAGTTTAGAGTTAATACCCGTGCTTTTCATCAGGGCTTTTTGTCTCAAACATAGTGATGGCATCTTGGACCTCTTCAATGAAGAGACAAGACCTACCTATACTCATATCCTTTAAGTTCAATCTCTACAATTATATTCGACCCTTTGATCATCCTAAGAGAAGTAAATTTCTCAAGAATTAGAAGTGCTATATCTTCCCTTTTAAAGTTGTATACAATTTGATGGTCCTGATCAACATTTGTTTTGTTCTGTTTTTTCCTTCCCCTTTTCATTTACCTTTTTATGCAACTCTTGAGTCATATATTTGGAGATTGAATTTTCTGTTCAGTTCTGATCTTAGTGTCAGGAAATTATGGAAGTCCTCTATCTCATTAAGCATACATCTTTTTCCCTGACTGTACATGTTGAATTTTGCAGGTTAATATATTTGGGGTTGTAATTCCAGATCCTTTGCTCTCTGATATATGATATTCCAGGTCCTCTGATCTTTTGGTGTGGTGATTGATATGTCCTGGGTGAGTGTTATTTTCTTTTTGCTGCTTGCAATATTCTTTCCTTTATTTAAATCTAGTTATAATTGGGCTTGGAGTTTTTATTCTGGGTGTCTTTCTGGAGGAGTTCTGTGTATTCTTTGAAGGGCTATATTGTGTTCCTATTATAGAAGATTTAGAGAGTCTTCCGTAATAATTTCTTGCATCATGTTTTCCAGGTTCTTTTTTTGATTTAGGCTTTCTAGTAGTTTGATGATCTGGAGATTGTCTCTTCTGGATCTATTTTCCAGGTCATTTGTTTTCCCTAAAAGATACTTTATCTTTTCTTCAATTTTTTCAGCCTTTTTGTCTGATGGAATCTTGTAGTCTAGTAGAGTCATTAGTTTCTATTTGATCAATTATAATTTTTAGAGTTTTATTTTCTTCAATTAACTTTTTCTTCAACTTAACCTTTTTAAAGGTGTTGAATTTGGGGTGGCTAGGTGACACAGTGGACAGAGCACCAGTCCTGGAGTCAGGAGTACCTGAGTTCAAATCCAGCCTCAAATACTTAATAATTGCTTAGCTATGTGAACCTGGGCAAGTCACTTAATCCCATTGCCTTGCAATAAATAAATAAATAAATAAATAAAATAAAAAATAAAGATGCTGAATTCTCTAATCAATTTTTCATAATTTTCCTGCATGACACTCATTTCTTTTGTTCCATTTTTCTTCTTCCTCTCTTCTTTGGTTTTTAAATTCTTTTATAAACTTTTTGATGAGCTTTTGTGTTTTAGTTCAAATTATAAACTGCTTTGATACTTCTGTGAGTGATTTTTCACTGATTTCTTCTTCAGACATGGCATTGTTATCATCTTTGTCTGTAGGGTAGTTTTGTATAATGAGCACTCTTTTAGCTTTTTTGCTCATCTTTGTTGTTTTAGGTTCCTGGGGATAGGGAGTATAGATCCAAGATTTTTTTTTTTTTTTTTGCTGAGACTAGGATCTGATTCCTGGCTTTTTCTCCAAGGTGT
The DNA here is from genome assembly GCF_037893015.1 of Macrotis lagotis. NCBI lineage: Eukaryota > Metazoa > Chordata > Mammalia > Peramelemorphia > Peramelidae > Macrotis > Macrotis lagotis. The sequence goes on along the minus strand of NC_133658.1, from coordinate 195,211,344 downwards.
TGCCTATGCAGTTCAATCCTTGCCTTTACAGATATTTGCTTCCTCCTTTAAGTTTGTTTCTTTTGCCTCGGTGTTTTCAGGCTGGTATTGGGATCTTCCCTTCTGGCTTTCTCTTTAGCTGCCAGGACCTATGCCGCTGTCAAGCTGTCAGCACTTGGACTACACTGTGGCTAAAAACCTGCAGCTGGCTTTCCTGCTTTCCCACTTCCTGGGCAATACTTTCCCTTTTCCCTCCAAAAGACAGACCTTCACTGAAGATACTCCATGTGGTTTACCATTGAAAACTTCATTGAATCTTCTCTTTTTCTTGGTGAAATTTGTAGCTTCAATGTCAGAATACAGGCTTCATTATCTTTGGTAGAGTATTAGCTTCATACCACCATCTTGGATGCACCCTGGAAGTTCCTGGTCATTAAATTTTAATATTTATAATTTATATTAAACTTTAGTCTTTGCAATTAACTAAGAATAATAATAGCTAGAATGTATATGATAGCACTCAAGGTTTACATCGTATACATGCACATTAACTCATTTTATCCTAACCACCATGTAAAACAGACTATTTTACCAAAGGACATGCATATTTTACCAATGAGGAAACTGAAGAGACATGGGCAAAGGGTCACCCAGCTGTGAAGTTTCTGAGTCAGGATTCAAACTCAGGTCATCCTGTTTCAAAGATGATATTTGTAGGATAATTTTGTGACATATTAACAAGGTTTTTTTTTTTCTTTAGTTTTTTTTAAATATATGATACCTTTCTTTTTGGATCACAAATCTGGAGCTGAAAGAAAATTTAGAAATGAGCATCTTTGTCACTTTAATATTGATGCTTGAGATTTTTTACTTCCAATTTGATCAATTTGTTGTATTTCTGGGTTTTTTTTCATTTTCAGTTACTCTAACAACTATGCTCTTCAATAAAATCATTTACCTATTCATGAGTTAACCATCTAGAAATATATTTAGATAAATGTAGATTACAATCATCTTAACTTTTGCCTAAGATTTTCAGTTACATTTAACTCCTTCTACATTTCATCATGTGATAATTTTGAGTTGATAGTATATCTTTAATTTCTTTAATATATTTTTGTGCAAATTCAAGAGATTATGTTTCTTTCTGATGTTATTGATGGTATATTTTTCTTCTTACTTTTTTGCCTCTAATTCTTGGTGATGTTGTCCTTGGGCTCTTTTGTAGCTGTTTCATTTCTCTGAGTCACTTTTAAATTTTCTTTTGAAGAAGTCTGGTTATTTTGTTTCTTTTGGAGTGACTTTATAACCTACTATGCCCTCCTAAACCTTAGGCATTATTTCCATCTTAAAGATATGAAAGAATATATAAAATTATTCTTAGTTTTAGCAATATATTCCTGAAAATGTAGGTTTAAATAGAAGAAAGTTATGCAAACCATACTTCATTTTTTCCCTACAGCCTCACATTATCAATTTTTGAATGTATCCAATAGGGATCAGAGCTAAGGGGGATCCCAAAAAAACAAGATTAAAATTTCCATGTTTATAATGTATTCTTTCAGTCATGAGTACTGAATTAATAACAAATGTGTCTCATATTAGTATTGTCAGAATTATTCATTATTGTTATATCCTCAGACTTTTCTTCATATTTGAAGGAATTAATAAATTGACAAAAAATAATGGTAAGTTATTCTTTACCCAATAAAATCATTAACTGAAAAAATCTTTTGTGTAACAAAGAGATGATGTAAGCCAAAATAAGTGGAGCTTTGAGAAAGGTTTAGATTAGTCTATGAAACACAGATTTTCAGTACTAAATTAATAAATAAATGTAGGAGATATTCACAATCATAAATTTTGATAACACTCACTGATGGAATTATATGTTAAAAGCATTAACAGAATCGCTTATCTAACACAGAGTACTACAGTTAAAGTTCTATTCTTAATTCAAATTCATACTCTTGAAGAAAAAATTCTTAGAAACTAAAATTAAAAGAAAGAAAAGAAATCTTGGATTATTTCATTAATATTCATGATCTGATGAAACTCCAGGCAATCTCCAAGTTATTTCATGAGCTATTTAGAAATTACATTATTAAATAATTAACTATTAAAATCAAAATAGATTAATTAAAAAAGTTAAAATAATGCCACAGAAGCTTGGGGGGGGAGTTAGCATTTGATTATAAGAATGTTTGATAAATGGTGAAATGGAGTGTCAGTTCCAGAATTTCTGGGGATTTCTGAGGATGATGTCATTATAATGAGATATCCTTGACCATGCTACTTGAAAGTCAGAAAGAAAAGGTTGACAGACTGATAGATTATAAGATTATATAATTTATAAGATACTTTGCAAAACCTGAAACCACTGAAATTTATTATTATGAAATATCAAACATGTTACTGTGATTGTGAATTCACACATTATTCAAAATAAGTCACGATACTTCAGTTTATTTTTAAAGAAATAACTATTTTCCAATTGTCAGTAAAATATTTTAAAAATCACAATTTCTTTAAATTAAGAATAATATACATTTTATCATTAAAGTAGAATTAATATATTTTATGTTTGCATAACTTCACACATAAAATAAATATATTACTAGTCTTGTGGGGTGAGGGAGGGGAAGGAAGGAGGGAGAGAATTTGGAAATCAAAATCTTTAAAAATGAATATTAAATTTTTATATGTAATCAGAAACTATTTAATGAAATAAAACAAAATATATTTTAAAAGAAATAATGGGGCTTATATTTTATCTGCATCCTAAATCAATATTCATATAATTGAAATTGCTTTTAAAATTTCTTACCTTAACTGAATTTTTTTAATTAATGTACTCCCTCAATATTTAAGAGATTATGTAAAAACTTAACTTTAATTTTTTATTAAAAAGACAATAATTTAAGACAAAGGCATAGGACATATTTTTATTTCTGGTTTACTATTTTACATTTTAGAAGTTAAATTTTGAATTCTCTCCTATTAAAATAAAATACTTTTTACTAAATTTTAATTTTATCCTATTAAAATAAAATACTTTTACTTACCATAACCAATAGGTAATGAGATCTTCCAGGTGCAATCTAAATTGTTGGGATAAGCTCCAGGAAAACCTGGACTCAAGATCACTCCACTCATGCTGTTCAATGTTCCACCACATTTTGCTGTTAAATGGATAGTGATATTCAGTTTTGCAGATCATTTGTGCATCACTCTTTTCAAAAATGCTTGAAACTAACATATTTTATTATATTTTATAAATACAAATTAGCATTAAAAATGACAAAAAAGTGAATTTTAGTTGCTAAATTGTAGATTTGAAATTTCAGTTCACCAGTATGTTAGAATTTAAATTTGGCTTTGTTAATTCACAGTTATAACACTCTTTATATCTTACTCAATCCAAGTTTGAGAATTGACATGAAATATTTTCAATTTTGTGCAAGAGCTAAAAAGGAAGTGGTCTGTATCATAAAAGAGGGACAAAAAAATTAATACTCTAATAGCATCCATAAGATATTAATAGAGGCAGAGAAATTAAAATAGGCAGATCAAGCATGGGTTGGATCCTCTATAGAGACTTTAACAGAAAGACATGAATAAAATACCCAGTATAAAAAGCTATGAATAGATTTAGGTCAATCAATAAAATAATCTATAAACATTTATTAAGTGCTTACTATATTCCAGCAAGTAGACACAGTGTAAGAGATTCAAAGGAAAAAATAAATGAAACAATTTGTTCCCTTAAGGATTTTACATTCTATTATGAGAGATAACATATACATGCACATAAACACATGCATGTGTTTGTGTGTGTGTGTATGTGATTGGAAGCTAAAGGACTGTAGTAGTTTGCAAGTGAAGTTAGCTTTTTAAAGAATACTAGTGATTCTCAGAAGCAGAGGTGAGGAGGGACATTCCAGACATGGACTATAAACTGTTTTGCAAAAGCTGATTGAATGGCAGATGATTCGCAACAGAGGAAGAAGAATCCCCACTGGTGGGATTTCAAATCAACCTAAATCCATCAGAATTCATGAGGCATAAGAAAAATGGCTACTTCACACTACTTTCTCCCTCAAGAGGCCAGTTTGGATAGTAGGGTAGACTAAAGTACTAGTCTCTGTTCATCATTTATTTGCTTGTGTTTTTAGAGTCACACAAAGTGACAGTTTATAAAAAGGAATGTAGGACACGTATGTACAAATAAATGTCTCTTTCACAGCAAATACCTAGAAATTGTTAAACATTAAAAAGAATGCCACTATTGATCAAAAACATTTTAGACTCCTTCTTTTGGAACTGTCTTCAAATCTTGTAAGATAATCTTTGGATATCCTCAATAATGACAAAACTTTACTCCACCAAAGAGAATTTAATTACTGGAATTAATTTCTCATTTTGCAACCTATCACAAATATTTGCCTATCTGATAAATATCCTCAAAAAGTTGGATAGTATCTTTTCTTAATTATTATTATTATGAAGGAAAAGATTAATTTTTGTGTTAATCAAAGAATGACTTTAATGAGAAGCTGTTTGAAGGTATAACACTAACCCAAAGCTTAAATTTGCATAGTGTTCTAATTTTTTCATAATAGAAATGCACATATAATTTTTCCACATGACAACATTGAAAATTAACATTCAATTTAATATTCATTTCTATTATATAAGATCCTGAGGTTAGGAATGTTCATTTTGTCATTGTTACTTCAGTGACTAGCAAAGTGCCTGGCTCATGGCAGGCACTTGATAAATTATTGCTGATTGAGATCATCAGATGTTTTAGTGTACTATGCACCAGACAATGTCCTGACCACATTTGGGGAAAAAAATTATACACAGGGCATAATTCTTGCCCTAAATGATTTTATAGTATAGGAAGAAGGTAACAAATAGGTATAAACATATTTTATTAAAACAATGCTTATATCCTGACTTCACAGGGGATGCACCCAATATACTTGTATTCTTCATCTAAATCTCTTGATCAATGTCAAGACACAGTTTTCTGACACAGATATCTGATAACTTTTTCTACCCCATGGAATAAGCAGGTAATAAAGTAATGATAAAGTTAGTAAGAACATATGATCATTTGATCTCACCCTCTCATTTTACAAATGATATTATATGATTTGCCTAAGGTTATACAAGTCATTTCAAAGGTGGGATTCAAATTTCCTTGGACATTTGTAGCAATATTCGTTTTTCATTTATCTCTAATGTATGACTTGTAAAGGGCCTCAAGATTTTGCTTTGTTTGAACTAGATTTAGTTAATAATGATTAATATTATTTTATGCATAAATAATATGACATGACATATGGCATAATATAAATAAAACTTATTTTATGCACTATTTATGAGGTATTCTTTTAAAAAGCTGGATTCATTGTGGCAATATGATAAATTTTAGCTAATCAATATATCCATAGTACAGTGAATACAAACAAAGAAGCCAGGGTTCAAATCCAGTCTCTGATCCCCATTGGATTGGCAACCTTGGGTAAACAAGATGATCTTTCAGTCAACTCTTTAAAACTAAAATTTATAGAATCAATTGCTAATTTACCTTGACAGGAAGAATTTGTATATTCAATCAAATCACAAATTATGTTTAAGGGGGAAAAAATCAGTCCTAGTTATCAATTGTTCTGATAACTATACAATCAATTGCCAAATCATAAGCCAAATCATAACCTTTTTTCATATCTGGCCCTCTTGCTCCACACATACTCATCTAGCCCCTAGTTCAGACCCTCATCAACTCTTTCTCTCTAATGATTTTAGCAGTCTTTTAATTGGTCTATCTTTCTCAAGTCTCTTATCTAATCTCAATCATTCTATACACTGCTGTCAAAGCAATTTCCTTAAGTGAGATTATACTATTCCCCTAAGAACAACAACAATAATAAAAGTTAATATTTATGTAGTATATGAAGTTTCAAGGAGCATGTTATTTCATTTTATTTTCACATAACTTTGCAAGGTAAGTGCGCTTATTATCTCCATTATGCAGATTAATAAATTAGGCTGGAAAAAAGTTGTATCCTAGAAAGCATTTGAACTCAGGTCACCCTGGCTCCAAGTTTAGCGACACAGTATCCCTGAACAGCTAACTCTAGAGATTTTTTTAATAATTTTAGAATAAAATATAATCACTTGTTTAGTATTTGAATTTCTATGCAACTTTGTTTTAACATTCATTCTCATTCGACATTACTCCCTCACTCTGCAATCCAGTCAAATTGTATTTTTTTTCCTTACTCAAAATATATCATTTCCTGTCTCTATTTGCCTTAGCACTGGCCACCACCTTGGAATTTATTCCTTTCTTACCTAAGCCTCCTAGAGTTCATCTACATTCTTTGAGCTGCCTCTCTGATACCATCTTTTGAATAATGTCTTTCCATCATCCAACAATAGTACCCTCCCTTCAAATGACCTTGGAGATAAATATTTTGTATGCAATTATATAAGCATATATGTGATATATAAATATGTGAATATATTTGTATGTATATGTGCAACCTACATACAAATATGCATTTATATAAACAGACATATACAAATCCACAGCAATATCCTTACTGTAAGTGAATGAGACAAATTTTAACACTTTTGGATAATGGCTACAAATTTTCATCAAGGAAATGAATAAAGGATTTGGAAGACTAGGTTTGAACATATACCCAGTGGCAAGAAGAAACTGTCTTAGACATGATCATATTGCAATGTAAGATTCATGTAACAGTGGGAAAGTTGTAGAATTAAGGTCAAAGGACCTGGATTACCTTGGGCAAATCACTTAAGCTTTCATTTTCAGTTTTCATATATGTAAAATATGCATGTTTGGGTAGGGGTGGGGATTGAAGTAGATAATACCTAATGACTCAGTTCTAAATCTGTTTCTATATGTGACAATAATAATATTTGCTCACATGTATATGTGGCACTTTATTGCAAAGGGCTTGCGTTCATAATCTCATTTTATTCTCACAACTACTCTGTGAAATAGGTGTGATTAAAATGAGAACAAAGTAGTTACTTTCCTTTACTATATATTGATGACTCAATATGTAGACTAACATTTGTTAGATTTCCCATGAATCATCACATCTTATATTCATAATTGCAATCACTTAACATTCTGTTTCTATAACATTTCTACATGCTATAGGTGTTATGAGTAAATGTTTTCATCAAAAATGATTATCCCTAAACTATAATTTGCTAGTGCAATCAAATTGGCTTTGATATTAAGCATACATAACCACACTAAAGCTTTTTTATGAAATCTGAAAGTTGAATTAAAATCTAGAAATGTTTGTTGAAAAGTGTTTCCATTTCAAAATTAACAAGTCAATTAGGTTTTCTAGTTCCTAAATAAAAGTTTTTAAATGTAAATGTAAATAAAGATAACGTTCCTGTTCCTCAGGGGAAAGGTTTTCTTTTTTGCTAGTCTTGTTCATTTATTTGTTTGTTTGTTTGATTGATTTTAGGAACTGTAGAAAAGAAATAGAATCACTTGGTCATTTCAAGCACTCTTTGCTCTAATGTCTTATTCTAATAATGGAAAGATCAATCATCCCAGATATTCAGGTTCATAATCTTGAAGACCATCATAGTTCTTGCAACATGTTCTCTATATTCATTAAATAGGTTAAGTCTTGCCATTTTCACCTTTTTGTTATCTTTTACATCAGACCCCTCCTCTCCATTCCAAGCATATTTACTATAATTCAGGATCTTGGCTGTTGTATTTTTTTTTTTTTGGCCAGGTTTAGGACTGGAAGTTTATTCTTACTCAGGAAAAAAAAAGTTAAACAGAATAACAACATGCAGTAACAGAATGAAATTTAACATCCTCTTTATTACTGAAAATATATTCAACTATCATCTTTCAGCCTTAAGGTTATCCTTTCCACACTCTATCCTCTCCATGAGGGATTATATAATCATTTTTAAATACCACAGGGATTAATTTAATTCACTTCTTATCAATAAGCATTTATTAAATATAGTAGGGGCATTTAATACATGTTATTGCCTATGTTACTAAAAACCAAAAACAAACAAACAACCCTAACGATCCAGAAAAAACACCAGAAAAGTTAATATATAATAATTTAAGGAAAGGGGGGAACCTAATAACAGAGAGGATTAAGAAAGTTTTCAATTAGTATCTGCCACTTGGGATATATTTATATAATATATATAATATATATTATATATATGTGTATATATAGTGCCTATTATGTGTCAGATTCTGTGCTAGCTCTTGAGGATACACAGATTAAAAAAATAAATAATCAGTCCTGACACTCAAAGAGCTTACATTCTATCAAGGAAAATAAAATATAAGTATGCAAGTTAATAGAATCTATATAGAGAATACATGCAGAATAAATGTGAGATCAGTTCAGGAAGGCAGAGACTAGCAGTTGGGTGAATAAGAAATGGCTTCATGTCAAAGGGGAGCTTGAACTGAAAATGGAAGAAAGCTGAAGATTTTAAGATGGATGGAAAGTATATTACTGTCTCCAGGCCTTTGCTCACATTATTTCCTATGCTTGGAATTTCCTTCCTCCTTTACCTATTAAATTTTCAGTCATCCTTTGAAGCCTAATTCACAAGATATATTTTTCTTCTTATCAATTAACTACCTACCTCAATGGACCTCACATAACATTTTGTAGTGTATTGTTACACTATCATTCACTATTTTGTGTGATAATCATTTGAGTTTATAACTTATTTTTCTATAGCATTGCAAAGTTCAATGAAGAGAAGGACCAAGTATGATAATCTTGATATTTCTGACAAGGTCTAGCAAAGATTTTTGTGCACAATAAATATTTTATAAGATTGTTAAATTAACATCTATTTTTTGTATCAATGCTAAATAACCTTCTGAGCTATAATTTGGTTTCTTCAGTTTGATCTCTTAGGAACATTCCTACTGCAAGATATACAATATGTAGTCTTACCAATGCAGAGTGGAGATGGATAATTCCATCGGCGAACTGTTCCTGGCATACAAGAAATATGAGAACGACCCTGTTTAAAAGAAAATTTAATAAATACTTTGAAATTTTAAATAGAAAAAGCCCTCCTTATCCATAAAATTGCAATTGTAGTTTCTCAGACAAATTGTTTATTTCAACTTTAAGTAAAAAATAATTTAAAAATAATGAAATTCGACTATTTAGGATGGAATATTTGAATTAGAAAAAGCTAAGCTATTAGGTGCATCAACTGAGTTCATTACCCCTTGGGGAAGAGAAAATTATACCAAGATACTCAACTGATTGAAAGGGTAAAATGTCAGTATTTCATATATATATACATATATATATATATGTATATATATATATATAGCAAGCATAGCAAGTAACTAATTACATTCTGAGTAGAATTTTTTTTTGGCAAAACAACTTTACAAACTGTAATGAAATGTTTTCTAACCAATGGAGATCTCTGTTTCTGTTTCTATCTCTGTCTCTATCTTTGTCTCCGATTGACTTTGTCTAAGCTTATGCCTTTGTTTCAGTCTCTATCTCTCTCAGCTCTCTGAGTATATGAAATTATGCTAACTTTCAAAATTTTATTTTATTGATTACTCAGTATTTTCTAAAAACATAGGATCAAATCTCAAAGCTTCTTTTTTGTGTCAATTATCTGGTTTACAAGAGAGTAATGAAAAAATTAATTTTTAATCAGCTAAATTAACTGTCACTTTTGTTCTATTTTTCTTCATACTATGACTTATCTATGATGTTTTTTTTGAATTCTAAATTTCCACATGTAATATGCAAACACAATAGAAAAATAAATTTTTAATTTTGTCAAATAATGCTAGATATAGTTGTTGTTGTGGGATGATGAGTTACTGAGATTATACATCAGAAATGGATTCCCTAAGCTTAGCCTCAAAGATCATCCAATTCTCAAATTGCTTCAGTGCAAATTATACAAACATATACATATGTGTTTAAGATTACACTATAAATTGCCCCTGACTGCAATCCCAGGCACAAACTGGCAGCCTTAGAAAAAAGTTACATGTTACATTTTTCAATGAATTATAGTCATATAACTAGACCAAGTAGAACAAAAGCTTTTAAAATTCATCTACTGTAAAACAACAATAAAATGCTCTGTTATTATGAATCCGGTTCACGGTCTGCTATTGATTTTACTATGGACATGTTCCTGATGATTCTACCTAAAGATCCTGGATGAATCAAAAACAATGAACTTATCAAAAAAAATTTTGGATAGTTTATCAATTCTTAAAAAACAAATTGCTATTATTTTTAGAAGAAAGACTAGAATTTAGGCAGCATGATATTTTTAGAACAGAAAATTATATTCTCTTTGTTTAAAAGTGACTAAAACATTTTCATGCCTGTAGAAATTAGGTAAAATTATTATTTAAATGAATTTGAGAATTTGAATTGGGTTTTCAAACAGTGTTTTATCCTATATCACCAAAGGGTCATTGGGTCTTTAAAACCCAATACCCTGCAATGCCCTTCCCTCTTTTTTTTTTCCCTGAAAATATTGACTTAGGGAAAGGCAGTGTTTTATAACAAAAAGAAACCTAGTCTTGGATAGACTAGAGTACAACCTCAAGAAAGTCAAATCCTGCCTCTGAAACATATGAGCTATGGGAAACCCGGGCAAGTCACTTAAACTTTTAGGGACCTTATTAAGTGAGCTGTTCTTCTACAGCTGTAGGATTTTTCAGAGTAGCCCAAAGGAATGAAATCATAGGTCCAGTCAAAAAAAAAAGAGGAAGAAAAAAAAGAAAATTAATGTGAAAGCTAACATTGAAAAGATCTATGGATAAAACATGCTTTATTTTTATGCATGTTATCATTTTGAATGCATTAATTTGTGAGTTTAAGTTTCCAAATGTTTGCAATTAAGAGGGGAAAAACTCAGAATCCTTTATATTCATTCTAATAAAAGCAGCAGCTTGTGATCTCAGAGTTTGAGTTGAAAGGAAAAATAGCCCAGTTTGCATTTCAACAGAGCTAGTAAATAGTCTGTTTGGGATTTGCAGGTGTGAGTTCACAAGGCTTTCTCTGGAAATGGCATATTAAACAATTTGATACATGAAATACTCTTTTTAAAAAACCTTTTGTTATTTATTTTCTAAGGATATGAGAGTCTCTCTCTAAAGAGGAGGGGAAAAAGTTTGAAAAAAGACTGTTAATAGAAACTAAAGTGGCATCATAAACAGTGGAAAAGAAAAGAAGAAAATGTGGTAAGAAGAGGATGAAAAGTTAAAAGAGAATGAGAAGAAAACTAAAAGAACTTGGAGAAGGAGCAGAGAATGGTGAAGAGGAAGAAAAAAGGAAAAAAGAGGAAGAGAAGACATGATGATGATGATGATGATGATTTCTTTGATCAAAGTCATCTGTGATGTCATAAGATGAAAAATATATTGAAAAGTTATATGAAGTTAATTCAGGAATTATAACATATTGAGAATAATATGAGTATATATTTTTATGTTGTAAGACTTCAATAAAGATAAAAACTGAACCTGTTTTGACTAAAAATGTGGCATTCTACTGACTACTTGACCTGTGATTCCTATTATTCAAAGTCTTTTACAAGAAAATAAAGAACTAAATAGTCTTGTAGGACAAGAGCAAAGATGAATGAGAAATCGCAGAATGATATAATTTCAGAATACTAAGGCTGTGAAAGATCTTATGATGCATTTTTTTTACAGTAAGGAAGATAAATCACCTTTTTTCAATCTTCCCACTGGACAATTCCCCAGGCATATTTTTTTGTTTTAGCATATATTTTTCTAGTCATGGAATTGAATAAAAGCAAATATGCTTTATCAAGTTCAAATCCACAAGCAAGGCCTTACATATGCTTTTAGCAATATTTCAAGCAACTACCCAATATTTTTTTTTTCTGGTTTACAATCTGTTGGCACAATCGTATGGCTACGAATTATAAATATCTTCTCTCAGATATATGTGTGAAATAAATTAAACTCAGTAGAACTTCAGTGGTCTCTCCTTTGCATAAACAAATAGGATCTATAGTTAGGGCATCTCAGTTCATATTCTCTCTCTGTAATTTTCTACCTATGCTACCTGTAACAAGAGATTCACTTCATTTTTAACACATGTAAAGTGAGATTGAACTAAATGTTCTCCAAGGTGCCTTCAAGCTCTGAAACTAAGAATTTTAACTAAGACATTTATTTACTGGTTTGTATATATAGCTTTCAATCTGGACAACAAATATTTCTCATCTGCTTATTTTTCCTGTACATATATATACTTTTAAAATGATCTCTTTTCAGTAGCAATGCACACAAATGAGGAGATCCTTACTTATCTGTATTGACACAATCAATAAAGACTGATAAATGAGAACCAATTGCCTTAGTGTATAGTACCTTTTTCAATTTCTTTTTAATTTATTGAAACAAACATAATTCAATTCAAAAAGATGACTCACATGAAAGTTCAAATCTATTATGCACAACTTGTTATTCCTTTCAAGTATACAACAAATTTATGATGGAATTTTTTTTCTCTTCCCTCCTCTCCAGCCCACTACCCCCACTCTAGAATACTATTATATTACCAAAAATAGGTGTGAATATATGTATGTATGGGTGTCTATGAGTATGTTTGTACAATTATATATATATATACTTCCATTTAGCAATTCTTTCAGTCAATGCAGATAGCATCTTTTTTTCATCTGTCCTTTACAGTTAATTTGGGTATATACAACAAATAACTTATTCACTCAAAGTTATTCTTAAAACAATACTGCTGCTGCTACTGTATACAATGTTCTTATGGCTCTGTTCACTTTACTTTTCACTATTTTGGGCAAGTCTTTCTAAAATCATTGAGTTCATCATTTCTTATGGCACAATAATATTCCATAATAATGATATACTACAATTTGTTCAGCCATTCCCCAGCTGATTAAAAAACTTCCAATTTTCCCAACAATTTTCCCCAAATAATGAATTCTAATCTCAAAAATCTTAAGTCTTTATACTTGTCAAATACAAGATTATTATGTTTATTTGCTGCCATAAAATATATATATATATATATATATATATATACACATTCTATTTTATTGATCTACTTTTCTATTTATGCCAGTACCAAAGAGTTTTGATTATTATTATCTTAAGATCTGGTAAAGCTCTTTCCTTAATACTTTTAAAAATTATTTCCTTTGATAGTCTTGGCTTTTTGCTTTTCCAAATGAATTATTATTATTATTATTATTATTATTATTATTATTATTATTATTATTTTCAAATAAATATCTTTTCTTTAACTATGAAATTGACCTTTATTGGAAAATGTTGATGCAATACAATTTTAAATTTACTTGATAGTTAATTGTTGTTTGTTTAAAAAATGAAAAATGGTGAGCATAAAAATAGATCTTAAGCATTAATATGTTTTAGAAGTAGGAATAGAAACTGAAAAAAAAACCTTTGATTTTTCTTAAAATAAGCTTTAAATTTAGCATCAGGCAAAACTTTGATAATGTAGCTGAATCATGGTTAGAAACAGTTATACTAAGGATCATTTTCTTTTTTGTTTATTTAAAATAGACACTACAATTTCTAGGACATTCAGAGGCTCATATGAAATGAGTGCCAGAGCTAATCTTTGCAAAAAAAAAAAAATTTCCTGACCACAAATTGAATACTCTTTTAAACCATTCATTCTTTAGTAGTGTTAATGAATTCTTAATTGTCCTGTAAGAAATGAGGAAATAAATTATTTCCAAAAGATATGGAAAAATTTATATGAATTGATGTCAAGTGAAATGAACAGAACTATTTATACTATTACATCAATAATGAACAATTTTTTGTTCTTTGATAACCAGTGAAGAATTAAATGAGCAGAACCTATAGAACAATCTATACAATAACAAGTTATGAAAACTTTGAAAATTGTAAGAACTATGATCAATACAATAATTATTCATGGTTCCAGAGGTCTGATAAAACATGTCATCAATCACAGAAAAGTAATGAGGGCTTAGGCTGTGGAATGAGACATATTTTTGTGCATAGCAACTAGGAGAATTTGTTTTGTTTGAATATGGATATTTGTTACCAAAAAAAAAATGGTTAGTAAAGAGAGGAAAAAAAATACTTCTGTTCTTTATTTGTAATAGCGAATTAAGAGGTGCTAGAGATTTAAAATATTTTTGTGAATTTTTAGAAGAATTATTAGTTTTACTTAACTTCTTTGTTACAAAAGACCTCTCACATGAAAAAACAAAAAAAGGTGAAAAATATTTTAAGAATACTTAAATACACTCTGTCCTATTTTCTCTCATGACAAAGAATATATATTGGTGGAACTTCCCATGTTTTTAGCACATTCTTCACCTACTTGTCCCCTTATCCCATTCTCTATGCAGTTAAAAACTAATGACTTGGGGCAGCTAGGTTGTGCAGTGGATAAACCACCGGCCCTGGAGTCAGGAGTACTGGGTTAAAATCCAGTCTCAGACACTTAATAATTACCTAGCTGTGTGGCCTTGGGCAAGCCACTTAACCCCATTTGCCTTGCAAAAAAACCAAAAAACAAACAAACAAAAAAACTAATGACTTATAAGATAGGCCATTCCAATGAGAATGAAATGCAGAAAAGTACCTGTAATGTGTATCCTGGTTCACACTGGAAGTAGAGAACATCATTCACCATGTACCTATCTCCTATTTTGATGCCATTACTAGGAAGAACTGGTTCTTGGCATGCTGCAAGGCCAACAGCTGCAAAAAACAAAAGCAGAAATAATGAGTCACAAAAACAATTTGCCCTGTCTTTTCAATCAGAACAAGGTTTCTCTCCTAGACATGTATTCTACATGAGGAAAAGAAAATTCTATAAGAATAGAACTGACATATACTTTCTTGATCTGTTAAATGAAGAGTTGGATTCATGGTTATATAAGGTACATTTTAATGGTAAAACTATTCTATGATTTACTTAGTATATATATGTTAATTGATTCCCAAGTCATATTATAATAAAAAGAAAATATACTTAAACAAGCTAGATAATTTCTTAATGAGAATTCAAATTGATAAACATTTTTTAATCATATACCACATTCAAGTCTTTTGCTAGAGATACAAAAAGCAAAATACAGTAATATCTGCCCTCAAAAAAGTTTAAAATCTAAAGGTGTAATATCCCATATGCAACAGTCAGGTCACCTAGCACCTATGAGGTATTAGGCTCTGAGCCAAGTACAGAAAATACAAAGGCAAAAAATAAACAAACAAAAACCAGCTAAGAGTTTGCAATCTTGAGTGATAACATGCAAACTAAGTAGAGTAACTTAGAAATAAGCAACAGAGATAATCAAAACAAAGCTATACATAGTGAAACCAAATAGATCCTAACACTTTAGCATAAAGGGAATTCAGCTTTGAATTCTAGGCCTGCTATATTTTATTTCTAGGCCTGAACAAGTCCTTTCCCTGCTCCATCCCTCAATTTTCATCTGTCAAATGAAAGTGTTGTACTATGATCCTCTTTTATTCTTTTAAAATTTTGACTCCTATGAAATGCTGAAGGTGACCTTATTCTTAAAAATAGACTTAGTACTCAATTCAAAATCAGAAAACTAGGGTTCACCTACCAAGTTTGTTACTAACTTGATTGTGCATGTCATTTTCCCTTCTCTGGCCTCAGTTTCATCAGCTGTACAATAAGAAATTTAGAACTAAAATATCCCTTAAACTCTTCCCAGCTTTTATATTGAATGAAATACATTTTTCTAAGCAGGAGTATTGTCAAATCATTCCAGGTCTGTCTGATATGCCCATGTCTACTACTGATCATTAACAAGGACTTCATAAATGCTGTTTTAATGTAACCAGAGTACCAAAAAAGAGAGGTGTTCTTTATACTATTGCAATTCACAGGTTTTACAATGGTCTATACATTGTACATATGTAAACTCTCTTGCATTCTTTACCTGGAGGGTAATTATATTTGAATATCTTGAATCAGGCTACCTAACAACTTGTCATTAATCTTTTAGTCTTGAAAAATGCTATTAAAATCTCATGACACTAGTCTGTGAAATAAAAGCAAATAAAATTAATCTTTTAAAAAGAACAATGTCCTAATTGGACTGAAAACACTGCTTAAGGACCTTATTTGTTCCCAATCATAAAATGTGAAAGTAATGAATTAGAACACAACCACAGGTATGATCATTTTCTTGGAATCCATGATATATATTGTTTTAAAAACATTGAACAAAATTCAAAGAGATTAGTTTTATGCATTGTAAAGGAAAAAGAGTTTGCAACACGAGATAAACATTTAGTTAATATTCTGTCAGTAGAAATCATTATTGTAGTAACAGAATTGGGTAATATGATCAGATGCAGCTAGATCACTAGAGTGCTAGATACAGAGACAGAAAGATCTGAGTTCAAAATCGGCTTCAGATTTGTTATTAACTATGCAATACCACTAGACAATTCTCTTTCAAAATCCTTTTCTGTAAAATCAAGATTAATAATATGCCTACTTTGCAAAATTAGGGTGAGGATAAAATGATTTAATAATAAAAACACTCTGCAAACTTTTAAGTACTATATAAAAAACTATGATGCTAGCAATATAGTGAAGATAGGTCCAAAAAATAAATATTTAAATGTAGGAAGGATAATCCAAAGTTTATTGTGAACACTTGAGAAAATCTACCCTTAAATATTACTAAAAGAGATTTAGGCTGGGCATACAGATGAATTTTCTGGGGGTTTTTTTTAATGAGTTTGCTTTTTGAAAATTTTGGTATCATTTATGGAACAAGTCCCTAAAAATGCAGAGAATGTAAATAGTTTTCTATTCAGGTATTCATGTTAGTACCATAATGTCTGAGTCAGGGAATTGAATAGGAACATATCTATAAACCCATGACACATATACTTTACTAAAAGTTAAAGTATATAGGCTAGAGAATAAATGAAAATGAAAATCAAAAGCTGATGTAGCTTGACTTCCTGTAAAGTCAGTAAAAAAGGAAATAGATGGAAAAATCTAGGTCCAAGCAATCTAAAACAACTTGAATTGATTTAGTAACTCTCTCAGGCATTATATACTTTCCTAGCCTGAGAAAGTACACATATTCATGACCACACTGAAAACCCTTTTGATGACTTCATCCCACTTGCTGCCTGTTAGATACTTTCTTTCTCCAAACAATATGAGACAAGCGTGGTAGCCTTGTATAATTATACAATTATCCAGATGGTCTCAATTACCTAAAAATGCCCTCCAAACATCATTGGCATCTGCAGCCAACACAAGGGGAAAAAAACTTTCCACTGACCATTCATAGGAAGTGTTAGTACTTGTCACTAAAACATGTTGATTAAATACACTAGAATTTTTCTTAAGGATTTGGCCAGCAGATAGGTACTGTCTAAAATGTCATAAAATAGGGCACATTATAAAATTGGATTTTCCAAGGAAATTCAAATGTGTTTATGGGTCTGACATTTAACTCTTTCAATATTTCAAGGATGCACAATCTAATCAGGATTCATATTCCCTTCACCACCCCTCCATTACTTAACAAACATCTCTAAGAGATACTGTGACTGAGGTATGGGGGGGGGGGGGGCGGAATCACCTTGCAGTAACTGTGGTGATGAACCTATTTGAATTTAATTAGATCAGTCTTTGGATAAAGTCTTTTGCCAGATCCAAACTCAAAATTTGTCTACCTTGGTAGAATAGATCTTAAAAGATCTATTAAGTTCTCAGACTCATCTCTGTGCTATAATGAGGAACTTTTTAAAACAAGATATATAAAACACTACTTTCTACAATAATGTGAAAATGATCCAATTAATGTATAGTAGCTGGAATTTAAAGGTTGCTCTTTTGTTATTTTTTAACACGAATAGTATTATATTATGTGATGAATTTAAAATATAAATACATGGAAATGGATTATCACATATTTAAAAAATATTTTTTCATCAGGCTTCACAATAAATGTAAACTGTTTCCTCCTACACTGGGTAAAATATCTCTAATATAAACTTTTAACAATACAAGTTCTCTAAAAGGAATAAATTGACATTACCCTACCTTTCCAGGTGTCTCATATCACTCTCCATAATGCGCTCTAATGCTCTAGTCAAGTTGGACCACTCTTACTCCCTTAAATATGCAAGTTATGTTCATACCTAAGTTATTGCTCAGACTTCACCTGAGCCAGGGAATGGCCCCCTGCTCCCTCTTCTCCTTTAATAAACTGCATCCATGCTTGGAAGACCTTCTCAATAGACAGCTCCTTCAAGAAATCATCTGCAAACCCCATCATAATAATCTTTCCCATCCAGACACACAGCATTGTGCTTTTTATCTCTCTAAATTTACTATGCATGTAATATCGGGTACTACAATAGCTTTGAATACCTCTACTTGTCTGTGAGCAACATAAGAATAGGGACAATGTCTTATCTCAAATTTATAGCTTCAGTAACTAACATGGTGCTCTGAACACAGAATGTACATTATAAATGTTATTTTATTATACTGAGCATTAATGATTAGAAAAGATGACTGATAAAGAACAGATCAGAACACAAAAAAGTAAAACTAGTCAGTCAACAAACATTTATTAAGAATTTATAATTTCCTAGGTACTATTGTAAGCACCGAGAATACAAAGGGAAAAGAGAGTACCTACTCTCCAGTACTTCAGTCTAATAGAGATTACAAACAAATAAGCTATATATGTATGTATATATATATATATACATACATATATGTATGTATATATATATATATATATGATATATTGAAAATAATCAACAGTGAGAAGACACTAAAATTAAGGAAAATTGAGGAAGAATTCCTTGGAAGGTAGAATTTTAGCTAGGACTTGAAGTGAAGAGGTGGAAGTGAGGAGGAAGGAAGTTCCAGTCATGGAGGATAACCAGTGAAAATGCTGAAGGAAAAGCAAGGAAGTTAGTGTCTCTGCATCACAGAATAACTGAGATGGGTATAAAGTGCAAGAAGATTGGAAAAGGAGGGAGCTGAATGGTAGATTATGAAGGACTTTGAATGGCAGCTACTAGAGTGTATTGAATAGTGTGCTGGAAGGATGGTTTTGAACAGTGTTTTATGAATTGCACTTTGAAAGCTAAAGATGAACTAGAATGTAGGGAGACTTGCAGAAGATGGCAGATTAATCAGGAGGAGGCTATTGAAAGAGTCTAGGTAGGATGTGACAAGGAAAGGGCCTAGAACAGAGTAGAAGAGAAGGGATCATGTAGAAGAGAGGTTATAAAGGTAACAGTGACATGGTTTTATATTGGTTTGGATACGAGGGGCAAGAGATAGTAGAATTAATGACGAAACCTACTTATATGTTGCGATCCTGGGTGACAAAAAAATAAGTTTAGAAAGAGGTCAGAATGTCATATGCCCTTGGTATAACTTGACTTAGCTTCACATTTTAAGCTTTCCTGAGACTAGTTTTAACCTTTCACTATTTCTTTCTGCTTTATGAGAAAATTGTATAATTCTATATTATGCTTTTTTTCTAATAAGATTTTATAGAGTAATTGGTTATAAACTCTGTGGGCCTTGAAAACCACCCCTCTCTTTTAAGACAAGTACATAAATTGTCTATAAGGACTAAGCTTTTTTTGAAATTCTTCTTGTAATAATTAAATCACATGGTTCAACTTCTGGATGAAATTAATAATACAGATATCCATGTCATTTCTGCTGTTCATTTCTGGTTTACATTTTTCCGACAGCCCGTATAAATACTTGAGTTAAACCTGTTTTTAAATTGCGTGTCATATCTTTTCATTATATTCTTTCTCTTCTTTCTTTCTCTCCAGCTTTAAAATGTTTTACTCCTTCTTTTGGACGTATTATAAATGTTTCTACTATGAAAATGAATATTATGAATTCAGTACGTATGACTGGGAATGGGTTTGTTGAAACTATCCTGTGAAGGGTAAAAGCTTAGAAAAACAACCTGGAGGGTGGAATTCGGTTCTTTATATAAAGTCCCTTGTTTAAAAAGAAAAAGAAATAAAATTTAAAAAAAAAAAAAAAGAAAATTGAGAAGTGAGAGCCAGGAGATGATTGTTGCATAACAAGTCCCGGTCCTAGGTCTCTTTCTCAGGTGCTTCAGGGTTCTCACACCCTTACTGGCCGCCTTCCTTCTCCTCCACCGACAACTCCAAGAACTTCTTCACCACTTTCTCCGAGGCGCTCTCTTTGACTGCTCCTGCTCTTTTTCCTCTTTCTTTTAAGGCATTCTTGCATTCGTCAAATTTTGCCTTAAACTTCTGGGCGTTTTCCGCATTGAGGAATCGAATGGCCAGCACTTCGGGCTTGGGGCTTTCGTCGGCGAAGTCTGCGTGTGTGTTCCAGACCCAGGCCCTGTCGCTGCCTGCGCTGGGCTTCAGCTCCATCCACGGGGTTATGTAGTGATTCGCGCAGATCTTCAGGGTCTTGTCCCTTCTCATGAGGAGGCGAATGGAGCCTTTCTCCTTGTGTTTCAGCAGCTTCACGTCCCCGGTCCCCCGCTCCTTCCACTCCGGAAGGCCATTTGAAGTTGCAAATCGGAACAGCTTGGCCCTCACCTTAAAGAGCTCTTCTTCATCTTCTTCCAGAGTCTTAAGCTGCTGCTCCGGAAGGGACACTATGGGCTCAAACTGCGGGTCGTGGTTCGAGTCATCCAAGTTCTCCAAGGAGGCGTCCCGCTCCTCCACAGCGTCCTTGGCAGCCGCCATCGGAGGGGCGGCCGGCGGGCGCGGGGCGGCGGCGGCGGCGGCGGCAGCTTCGGGCGGGTCGGGCGGCCCCTCGGCCTGGCTTACCTCAGCTCGGCCCCGCCTCCCGCGCACGCGCGTGACCCTGGCCCCTTGACCCTGGAGGCGGCCGGAAACACTCCACCCCGCCCCACCCCCGCCCCTTACATAATCCTTCCTCTTACTTTTGACTGATTGTCTCATGATCGGGAATTGTATTTGGACTTCACAAGCGCCCAGGATCGACAAAGGAGTAAGAAATTGCACCAAAGAGGAAAAAAAAAAGATGTTACAAATAAGTGAACATTTTCAAGTATATATATATATACATTTCCACTATATATATACATTTCCACTATATATATATTTCCACTGTATATATATTTCCACTATATATATTATATATATATATAATATATATAGTGGAAATATATATATATAATGGAAATATATATGTATATAATATATATATATATATTTATATATATTATATATATATAATAATATATAATATATATATATATATATAGATAGTGGAAATCTGAGGGGAAAATGCCTTGAGCACAAGGTAGCAACTTTGTAGAAACTATCTGAAACTTTAACAGCTGCCAAATGATCTCCTTCCCCATTTATATATAATCTTTATCAGAGTCATCTAAATTAAAAAAAATACCTAAATAGGGGTGTTATTGGAAAATAAGTCGAATTTTGCAAATAAAATTTCAAAAGCAGAGCACATCTTTTCAAGGAAAAGCAAGGAAGTTAGTGTCTCTGCATCACACATTAACTGAGATGGGTATAAAGTGCAAGAAGAGTGGAAAGGAAGGAGTTAAATGGTAGATTATGAAGGACTTTGAATGCCAGCTGCTAGAGTGTATTGAATAGTGTGTTGGAGGGATGGTTTTGAACAGTGTTTTATATATATATATATATATATATATATATATATACACACACATATATTGTATATATATATGTATATATAGGGTTTTATATATGGTGTTATTTATATATATATATACAGTGTTTTATATATATACAATGTTTTATATATATATATAACTGACTCAAAATGAAGAAAATATAAGACATCCTGTGCTTATTGTTTGTTGATTATGAAAATAATCAATTTTATATATATGTAACTGACTCAAAATGAAGAAAATATAAATATATAAAGAAAATATATATATACAGTGTTTATATATATATATAACTGACTCAAAATGAAGAAAATATAAGACATCCTGTGCTTATTCTTTGTTGATTATGAAAAGGCAATCATCACAGGAAAACACTGTCCCCTTAAGAAGATTCTTTCAAAACAAGATGTCTCCCATCCATATAGCAAAATTGTTTGAAATTCTAGATATGTAACGATAGGAATAGGCATCATTAATGATTCTGATAAGAAGACAAGCATAAAGTAGGGAAAATGTATGATTGTCAAAATATTTGCCACTGTGATTGAGGCATTTCACTACAGAATTAATCAATAAACATTTATGAAGGAGTTACTATTTACTAAGATCTGCACTAAGTGTAGAAGTTACAAAGAAGGGCAAAAACATATGTCCCCTCAAGGAGTTCACTTTTTAATGGGAGAGACAACATATAAACAACTATAAACAAACTATATAAATATCAAGATTCTAAAAGTCTACTACTATAGCTGTATCATAGAATTTGTGGAGCAGAATAAAATGTAGGTGGGAAGGGGTCAGGTTGTGGAGAGCTGTAATTCCAAATATGTTATGGGCATTTCCTGTGAATGGTGAGGTTTTCCAGATGTTCTGGCTTGTAAATGACAATTGTTTTCATTCAAGTTCCAGGTCATTACAGAGCCTCCAGTAAAAGATCTATAGTTACTAAAATGAGTTTCACTTGTCTGTCCAAATAGATGAAGAATTTCATCATGCAAATAAATTTTGGGGGGGGGGGGTGTCTATCCAATGGTATGTAAATCTGGGAGAGACATTGAGCCTAATGTACAAAGAAGTACAGAATATAGTTCCTTTCCAAAATTGCAAAACACTTGTACTGAACCTGAATTTTGACACAACAAAAAAAATCCTTATTTCCTATTCAAAGATTTTACCAATGTTATTGTATAGCTAGGAAAATTTGAATGCTACTAACTCTAAAGAACTACTAAGGAGTATCTCATAGAGCACAATGGAAAGATAGAGAGGAAGTGTGAGGGGGCTGTATCATATAACCATCAAGCAATTCTGATAAACAAGAAAAAAGAAACAAAGGTTTTCTAGGATTTCTAATTAAGTACGATTGTATCAGGCATGCTAAATGTCAAAGGTTGTTTTGGAAACCTATTTAAAAGAAAGATAATCTCTGTAGAATTGTATAAGATACATCCATGAGAAGACATGGACAGGAAAGACAGGAGATAACAAGAAAACTTGCATTCTGGAATTTGGTGCTATTGTTATCTTCATTTCCAGATGAGGAAACTAAGGACCAATATAGTTAAGCAGCTTGTTTTGGTCTTCATTACATAACAAATGTGTAAAGTAGAAAGTAAAGGTAATAACACATAATAGCTTACATTTTTAAAATGCTTTTAAGGTTTGTGAAACACTTACCTTCATTACCTAATTTACAATCACATCATTGCTGTGTGCTAGATGCTATCATCCTACTTTTATGTATGTGGTAACTGAGGCTGAAAGAGGTTATATAATGTGCTCAGGGTCATATGGTTAGTAGTTGTCTATATCAGGATTTGAATTCAGGATTCCAAGTTGAGGTCTCTATTATGCTACCTTGCTGCCTGATCTTACTTATGAATGTTGTAGTGAATTTACATACTAATTTGAGACAACAAAATATTCAGATTAAATTGAAAAACTTAATACTTATAGACCTAAATTAAATCAAGACATAAAAAGCCTAAATTAAGGGACTTTGTTTAAATGCTGTGCTTGTTAACACAGAATACACATAATCCTATTTAATTGCTGTAATTTGCATTCATTTTAGTATACTGATACATGATAAATGCATAATATGAACTCTTTGTTGTAGATTTTTGGCCATTGAAAGGAACAATTGTGCCATTTATTTTCTAGCTCTTTGGGGAAGTGGATAAGCTTGGAAACATGATTCACTGTCTAATTATTTTCATATTGATTCCCTTAGGGATGCTTTCTTTAATCTTCATTGTACTTAGTAGTTTTATACTGATAGAAAACTAATGTGATATCTACATTATTTGGTAAATATGTGTGTGTACAGATGTTTACATGTATGTTATATATAATATATGTATATACACATATATGTATGTATAATTCCACAATATTTATTTTTAAAATATTTAAGATGAATGAATTTTAAAAAACATTTTAATAAAGTGCTAAGAACTTTAGAGGCAAGAACTGTCCTCCTGAGTCTTCAGAAGCTGTGGCACTGAGACATATAGGAGCAGTTACCATACTACATCTCCAATAAGTTTTGATTCTCTGGATGATGGCTGAGGATACTGCATTGAGAGGAATTTTAAATTGCAGTGTTCTTGTGTGTAGGGTCCTTGGTTGTCTGAGGCAACCATAGGGTCTGTGTCAAGATTGTGGTACTGGTTTTACTAGTCTGGGAAATATTACCTCCTGCCTTTCCCCTCAAGCTATCTTGCTACTACAGGGCATAGTGGTTTGCCTTCCCTAAGAGTTAATAATTGGAAGGGATAACTGGCCTCATCTTTATTGGAGTGGCTTTCCCCAACAATGTGTAAGGTGTGAGCTGGGTGAGAGGGGGTTGTTCTGGGCAATCTTGCCACTTCCAGGTCCTATCCTTATCTGTCTTCTGGTGACAGTTGGCCAATAATCATTGCTCACGATGTTGAGAAAGCAGCTCTCCTCTCATTAATGATGGTGTAATGTCTTGTGACTGTCATCAAAATCACTTTAATGCTTGGCATCAATGATTTCTTCTAACTAGGCTTATTCCACTGCTAGCTAGTAGATTAGGTCATTGTCAAGACAACAATAATTTAATGGATTGTGAGATCAAATATTTCACTTTGCTATGAAGGGAACAGATTTACCTGAGAGCATTATAAATGGGTGCATAAGAGTTTTACATAGAATTTATCAGCATATGAGGAAGATTTAAATTCAGAATCTTAGGGGAAAATGAGTAGAAATATGGCCCAGAGCAACTCAGAGTTCTGGAAACATGGCATTTTGGAAATTATCTAAAATTATATACATAATAAAATATCACATTAGATGAGATTTTAGCTTTATACAGGCCATCACAAATAGTTTAGACTATCACAGAAATATCATACCTGATTTTTAAAATACCATTCTATCAGTGTGTTTGAGTGAGTAGCAATAAACACAAATTATCACCTCTTGTAAATTAATCATCATTTGCCTTGAACATTTATGATGTTCAAAGTCATATAATATGTTCTATGAGAAATATAGAAAAAAATGTATGATACACTTTCCGGTTTGTGACTTTCTGACTAAAGAGAACTTTAAGAAAGAAGAAAACTAGCCAATACCTAAACTTTAAGGACCAGTGAATTTATTGATGTGAAAATTTCTTCCATAAAATAAAACCACAGAATCTGAATTGGAAGGAACCTAAAAAAAAGTCTTTTCTATATCATGCTCAAGTAGCCAAACAGCTAAAAGATCATTGGAGAGGGGGACCCCACCACTGTTAGTAGTCCTTAAGTTTTTATGTTTCATGGACCCCTTTTGAAAATGCATAAAATTAAAATGCACAGGCTTACAAATGAAGATATCTGTTAGTGATAATAAAAATGTTTTTTACTTTTCTATTCAAATTGATAGACCCCCTGAAAGGATCCATGGACCCCTTGTTAAAAATTCCTCATCTAAATGAATACTATTCAGTGTGGGGTAGCTCTAATCATTAGAGGAAATATTTTTTCCTTTCATTGAGCTTTAGTTTACTTCTTTGAAGCTTCTTGCAGTAGTTTCTAGTTCTGACCCCTGGGGCCCTTTTGAATAAGACTAGTCCATTCTTCTAATGAAAAGTCCTTCAAAGACAGCCATCACTCCCATATCACCTATTTTATCTTCTTCAGATTAAACATACCTAATTCTTCTAAGCAATACTCTACAGTTCTAACCTCTCCTTACTTTTGCAGATTATTTTCTTGAGTAGGATAAATGATGAAAGAAAGAAAGAAACAAATAGTTTGATAAATAGATTGATAGATATTATTAGATAATACTAGGCAATTATTGATCTAAATTTTCCTAGATTCTTCTCTCAATGACAGACATAGAACATATAAGCCTTAATAGGTTCCTAAATCTATGCTGGAGCTTCTACTAAATTGGCATATCCTTTAAGAATCTAAAGGCACTAGGAAACCAATATGATAGAGCAAAAGGGAGCAGTACAGTCTAGTTCCTTACCAAACTTCTCCAAAAAAGATCTAGAAATGTACCAGACTGCATTCTAATCTGGAAATTTAAGAAAAAAAAAATAATCACACTGAGTGATTTTTTTGTAGTACAGGGAAACAAAAAAACAAAAGGAAAAAAAACTGGGGTTGCAATATGGACAGGAGGGAACACTATGAGGAATAATCTAGCAATTGAAAGAGCACAGAGAATGAGAACCAAAGTAGAAGCATTAAGGCAGAAAGGGATTCCAGGGGATCCTTGAACTAATAAAGTGTGTAGAAATGAGAAAACTCTGATAGGACCTAGAGTCACCATAGAACAAGGAGACATCAAAAAAAAAAAGCTTTCATAAAAATAGAACAAATATATAAATACTAAGGGAGTGAGCAGAAGGGAGTGATACTATAGAAGATGTTAGTCCAAGAAGACACAACATAAGTTTATCATTAAATGTATCAGAATATTCTAAAATGCTTACTGTCAGAAAAGATTTTAAATGAGGATAAGAGGAACAGCATATATGTAAAGGTACTACTACTGCTACTAGTTCTTCTTATCAAAGAGGACCATACCAACCAACCAAATGATTGGTAGTAGGAATTGCACAATTATGTTTATTATAGTGAATGGGGTGCTGTGCAAGGCATACTTCTCACTTGCCTTTACCAAAATAATTTCATTCCAGGGTCTTATTTATAGGATATATAACTACAGGAGAAGATCTGGCTGCTGTGGGAGTTTCTTTGCCTAAATTGCTTTTGATTCCTCCCATATTAGCAAGGTACCGCAGTGCTTCATCAATGCTGGGCAATCACTATCATAAGATATTTGACAACAGAATGCATAGAACTCATAGGAAAGCTTCTTATTTGGTGGATAGAGTGCTGGACAAGAAAATGAGAATTTGAGTTTTGCTTCAGATAGTTAATACCTACGTGAGCCAAGCAAAGTCACTTAATCTCTGGTGTCTGGCAAATAGGATAATAATAGCAACTCCTTCATGGGGTTCTTGTGAAGATCTAATAAGAGAAGCTCATGTAAGAGTTTATTGAGATATAAAGGGGTTGTAATCTGTATCAGTGAATGGAGTACCCACATTAATGAAATTTTTTATCCCATTTGGAAATATTCAAGGAAGTTTAGTTATTTTTCTTTTTTAAAAGCATATAAAAATGTTGATACATGTAGTATAACAATAGAACAGATAAAATTATATTTTGTAAAAACTCTTTTTAAAGCATAGGTCAATACGAGAATAATGGCCTAAATTTATTTCGTAGGTAGCACATATTGACTCATAATTTTAAAAAAAGATGTTTGTTTCAATATCACAAAATTGATTGGATCCTGAGTAAAGCAAATATGGAAAGTAAGAAATGTACCAAAAAAGGAAAAAAAATGTAGAATTAAAAAATAAATTAGGCCTTATGTGTATTTGGAATATGTGACTTCTTACAAAATATAATTTCAGGGATGCAAAGAAGGACCTGATGCTTAAAATATGCTCTACAACTTATTATTATAGTAAATCTTAGTATTATATAATTTTATATAATTGGAATAGAATCTAGAGAAAATTTAGCCTAATCTCTTTTTTTTTACAGATAAGGAAATTGAGGAGTAGAGCAGAAAAGAGAGCAGTGAAACACCCTTTATCTTATTTTTATATCACTATTAAGATACAAAAACACCTTAGCAAAGGATAGTACCCTAAGCTGGTATTGCTATTTATTTTTTCATAGCAAATTAACCTGAAATTCCATTCAAATTTACCTTCCTAAACTGCTTAAGGAAAATAATTGACTTTAGATTTGACTGTAAAATAAATACCACATTTATTTTGCCACATTTATTTGGCAGAGTTTGGGGAATAGTGTAGGCAGTAAGCAAATAAATATTTTCTGGTTAGTGGTTGAATTGACTAAATAATATAAGGAAGGCTAGAAAAACCAAAAAACTACTGCTTGTTTACTAGACCATAAAATTAGGGTTGTTTCTTAAAAAACCTGTATTTGAGGAGAAATCAAGGAGGAGTACTGACAGTCTCATAAAGGTCTGTATAATTCATGACAAAAAAAAATTTATCAGATTACTTTGATGATCAATGTCTTTTTTTTATAGCATATTCATTGAGTACCTAGTAGGAGATACTATGCTATTTAACTATCAGTAGGTACAGAGTTACAGCTGAATGCCCACACAATGCTTTCTTATATGAACCTATATTCATCCCTTTCATGGTTCAAAGCAATAGAGTTAAGAGATTTGATTATTCTTTTTAAAAGCTTAGATCTCTTTCTTGTGGCTATGGCTAAAGTATGACTTTTATTGCAGAGTAAACTTTACAAAGAAATTATCCTCTTATACTTGCTATTTCAAAAATGGCTTGAAAGAGTACTAGAAAATCAGTTCAAGGTTTCAATGAAAATAGCAATAAGGAAATTCCTTTTACAAATGTTTTTCTCTACCATTACTCCCCATACAACAGTAAAAAACTCAAATGACCAATCACTCAGTAAACATGGGGCTGGTGACTTAGCACGGTACCCCTTTACTCAAATCCAGTTTGCATGCCTGTCATCACACCACTTCCCTGAAGTCTTGTCTTCTTCGAGAATGAAAGAAAAACATCACTGCATACCTACTATACTCCAAAGACTGTGATTCTCCAGGTTAGGGTGATGCAAAGAAGTGAAATAGACCCTGATCTTAGGAAGCTTATTTATAGTGGGAGACAACATATATTAATATCAGGAAATAGATAAAAGAGGTACAAGATGATTTAGGTGGGGAATAACAACAACTAAAGCATCAAGAAAAGTTCACCAGGTGACACTTGAACTGAGTCTGGAAGGAGCCTAGGGAGTCTAAGAGATAAAGATAGTGGTATATTCATGGCAATATATGAGGCCAACTTGATTGAAAGTATGGATCAGAAAGGAAATAATATGCAATAAAATGAAAAGAAAATTGAGTCAAATTTTTAAGGTCTTTAAATGGCAAACAGAAGATGTAATGATGATCAGTGGCTATGTAAGTAGATAGCAGATGATATATACAAGTGATAGTGATAGGTCTACTCTGGTCCTAACTATTTTGGACTGCAAATCAAACTTTAACTGCTATCTTCTTCTAGAACTTCCCTCAGCACTTGAGGTTTCCTCATTCTAGTATATCCTATCATCCCTGAAGTCTGATCATCTGGGACATCTTCAACAAGGTCCACTCTACTTCTACCACTAGTGAACTCCTTCTAGCTCTTCCATTTTGTGAAAGCACAAAGCCGATCTGCCTTCATTCTTCTTCCCTTTTCTGAAATTCTGGACCTAAAAAATCATTCCTTTGTTTCAAATACTGTCATTTCCTTCCTTTCTGGATTCCCCTCTTCTTTTAATGTTGCAATTAGAATTTTCTCCCATTAGAATGTTAGTTCTTTGAAGATAGGGACTATAATTTTGCTTGTATTTATGTCCTATGTGCTTAGCACCATTCATAGTACATAGTAAATAAATTCTTGTTTCCTTTCTTCCCTCCTTCCTGAAAGGAGGAGTCAATACAGAGCCTTGGAATTCACAATTGGTAGACAAGGCTTATATGAAAATCTAGCAAAATATCACAGGTCCACAGATCTGGAGCTTAAAAATAACTTAGATGTCTTTGAGTACAAATCCCTCAATTTATGAATGAGGATACTAAGGTTCAATGAGGTTAAATGACATGCATAGGATACCAGCTATTAAATATCAGAAGCAATTTTTTTCAGCATTACAACCACCCAAGACAATTCCAAGAGACTCATTGTGGACACATTAGGAGAAAAAACTGATGGAGTCTAATTGAAGCATACTATTTTCACTTTTTTGGGGGGGGGGGTGTTGTGGGGTTTTTTGTTGCTTGTTCTATTTCTTTCACAGAATAACTAATGTGGAAATAGGTTTTCCATGATTTCACATATATAATATATGTCAGATTGCTTGCTATCTTAGGGAGGAAGGAAGAAAGGGACAGGAAAAAAATTAGAACTCAAAATCTTTCCAAAAATGATTGAGAGGTGGCTAGATGGTGCAGTAAGTAGGGCACTGGTCCTGGAATCAGAGGACCTCAGTTCAAATCCAGTTTCAGACACTTCAAAGAAAATTGCCAAACTGTGTGACCTTGGTCAAGTCACTTAACCCCATTGCCTTAAAATAAAAAAATTCAAATAAAAAAAGATTGTCTAAAATTGTTTTCACATGTAATTAGGAAAAAAAGATACTATTAAATAATTTTTAGCAGAAGCAAAATACAGACTCAAGTCTTCCTGCCTCTTAAGGCTAATGTTCTTTCCATTACACTATATTGCCTCTGAGAAGAGACTGGCATACTGTTCCATTTTTCATCACGAGTTTTGCTTGGCTTTTCTCTAAGCAATACCAAGACCTGCCCAGGATAAACTAGTCAACAGTATTCTCAGGTTTTGATATCCACCATCTTCTGTACTCACCCTTACTTGCCTCTCCCTTTTTTCAGGGGAGAATGGAGTATTAAAGTTCTCTTAAAACCTTTATACAGAGCTCACAACCTTTCTCCATTTTTCATTAATAGTTCTTCTTGGCTTTAACTCCAGGGGATGAATAGCTCCTGGTGGCTGTGCCCTTTCTCCCCTACCTCTCACCACCCACACCCCTTTGTCTTTTCAGCATACTTATGTATGTTATCTTTCCTCCTTAACCCATGAGGGTTTTTTTTTTCCTTATTTGAAGACCTAGCTCAACAGAGTCCTTGGTACCTAGTTGACCTTAATGTTCATTGAACTGAATATTGAGGCTATAAGGAAAACCAAGAAAGAATAGTATGTCAAAAACCCAAGAATACAAAGTATCTATACAGTATCAATTGCTTCAGAGAGGTCAAGGAGAATGAAAATAGAGAAAAGATCATTAGGCTTGGCAATGATAACTTCAGGGGAAGTACTTTCAGGAGAATGCTGAGGTTAGAAGTCAGATTGTCGAAGATTTAGACTTTAGACAAGAGGAAATAGAGTTATGTGCCTGTTCTATTTAATATAAATTGTTATGCAAACATTCCTCCCAAGAGTTTGAGATACTTTCTCCCAAAATTACATGTAGAATCTAGGAGAAAGTGTGCTTATACCTGTAATTGGTGATAACTCACATTTGTTGGATGTTTGTAAATCCCTCTCTTCTTTCCTGGAATTCTCATAAAGTTTCCCCTAAGTATGGTTCACCTTTGTCCTGGGCTCTTTATAGTTTCATGAAGCTGTCTTTCCTTTCTAATTCTTCTAGGGAAGGTATTTTTGTACAAATTGTATGATAGAGATAGGAACTGGACAAATATGATGCTACTATCACCCACCACTGTACCAAGGTCACTGCTTAGTGGCCGTGGAATTTTATCATATAATCTGCCTCTCTCACTGAAAAGCTAGGTTCAAAACAGGTTTGATATCTCATGCATGCCCCCAAAGTAATCAATGGATCTTCTCAATCAATTCTAATACACTTCTTATGTAGTATCATTTCATTTCATCAATGACTTTCAATTTTCCCCAAACTGATTAAAGATACTTCACATTTAATTTAATGCTTTGATTCATTCAAAAGAGGTGTTCTCACCAGATAAGTTTTGCTATTAATATTAAAAAGTACATTTGGTGATTAGTTAGATTAGTTCTCACCCTAATACTATGAATAAATATTTATTAAATACCTGCTAAAGGACAGGCAATGTTCTTTTTGAATCAAAACATTGCTTGTTCTCAAAGAACAGAGTGGAAGAAACTACACACACATACACACACACACAGATGTATATCTATACACACACACACACATATATATATATACATAAATATATGTGTGCATGTTTCATATATATATATATATATATATATATATATTATATACACACTGAGAGAAATGGTTTTTAACTAACTAATTATAGGACAGATTCAAGTTTTTTCCCCCTATTTCCTTGTTTAAAGCCCAGTCTCTAAAGGATATTACTGACCTCTGCCAAAAATTTATCTCACCATTTTATCCAGGTAAATTCCTACCCATTCTGTTCTACCCAGGTTAGGGTAGGGATAAAATCTTTGAACAAATTGCCCAAGTCATGGAATTATTTTAAAGTAATGATATGATTAAAGTCATATTCCCAACTCCTCATTATAATATTCATTTTTTCTCATCACTTGTTAACCATTAAAAGTCAATTTGCCATCCTCATGAACACCCATTCTTTGAAGGGTATATAAACATTGCTCCATTGATTGGACTTTGGCATTTGAGAGTGTCACTGCCCCCTTTTTATTAATAATATGCTATCATTATTAATAAAATGATTACCAAGAAATTGCTTTTTAAACTTTCTGTAAATCATAATACAAAAAGATCTTTGTGTGTTAGGTTTTTGCAAGGCAATGGGGTTAAGTGGCTTGCCCAGGGCCACACAGCTAGGTAATTATTAAGTGTCTGAGGCTGGATTTGAACTTAGGTCCTCCTGAGTCCAGGGCTGGTGCTCTATCCACTGTGCCACCTAGATGCCCCAGAATAGATCTTTTTCTCTCTGTTTGATTCTACCTGTGTTTCTCTCTCTCTCTCTCTCTCTCTCTCTCTCTCTCTGTGTGTGTGTGTGTGTGTGTGTGTGTGTGTCTATCAGAGAAGGAAAAATTAAATGTCATAACAAAGATGATAGCTGTGTTTAAGTATTTGTAACACCATTTCCCAGAAGAGGGATTAGACTTGTCTGGCTTGTCCCCAGAGGTAAAACTAGAAACAATCAATTTATCGGTCAATAAACAGGCACCAAACAATTCTTGAAATTTCAAAGATTTAGCCTTCAGGTAGGGATAAAATTTTCTAAAAGTTACTGTTGTCTTGTCCTTAAATAGAATGAGTTGCTTCTGGAAGTTATGGATCTTTTTCACTGAAGGACTCCAAGAAAAGGTTAAATTGCTTCTTGTCTTAAATGGTATAGTGGGAATTCTTGTTTGGATTAGAAGAGAGCTGAGATTCTGTGGTTTGTATTAGAAGCATCTGAGCTTCTGTATTTAAACTCTTTACAATGAGGAATCAAAGGAAAAAAATGGAATTTTAAAGGAGGATAAGATGAATGTGTCTAGCATCAAAAAATCTAGGCTACAAAGTTGTCAAGGGCACAGGCAATTTAGACAATGGAATGGTAAGATTGTAATTGGATAGAAAGTATTCTAAACTTTGATCTTCTAAGGATTGAGGAGGGGAAGTTGATTTTGTACAAATTAGATGATAGAGATAGGAATTTGGAGATGGTCCAAAGACAAATATTGCAGAGGACCTAAAGAACACGGGGAATGCTTGCCTAGAAAGAGAGAGAGCAAAGCAAGACAATGCCTGAGGACCATAGTTGCTTTTGAAAGTACTTCCTAACTACACCCAGAGAGCAACAAAAATGTGCATACCCTTTGATCCAGCAATGCCCCTACTGGGTCTATACCCTGAAGAGATGATGAAAAGGGGTAAAAACATCACTTGTACAAAAATATTCATAACATCCCTGTTTGTGGTGGCAAAGAATTGGAAATCAAGTAAATGTCCTTCAATTGGGAAATGGCTTAGCAAACTGTGGTATATGTATGTCATGGAACACTACTGTTCTATTAGAAACCAGGAGGGATGGGAATTCAGGGAAGCCTAGAGGGATTTGCATGAACTGATGCTGAGTGAGATGAGCAGAACCAGAAAAGCATTGTACACCCTAACAGCAACATGGGGCTGATGATCAACCTTGATAGATACACTCATTCCATCAGTGCAACAATCAGGGACAATTTGGGGCTCTCTGCAATGGAGAATATTGACTGTATCCAGAGAAACAACTGTGGAGTTTTAACAAAGACCAAGGACTATTACCTGAAATTTAGGAAAAAGCCTGATATCTTATTGTCTGATCTTGCTGTCTCTTGTGCTTTATGTTTCTTCCTTAAGGATATGATTTCTCTCTCAACACACTCAATTTGGACCAATGTATACCATGGAAACAATGTAAAGACTGACAAATTGCCTTCTGTGGGGAGGTGGGAGGAGGGAAGTAAGATTAGGGGAAAAATTGTAAAACTCAAAATAAATAAAATCTTTAATTTAAAAAAAAAAAGTACTTCCTAGAGAAAATTTACACACCAAGGAAGGAAATAAGCCCCTTCCCAACATGTTGTCACCTTGGAGAGAAGATCTCATAGTCCAATACTCATTTAAATGCTTTGTTTAGTCTTGCCAGTCATTCAAGAAATACTTCTTAAGTATCCTATATGTCAGTCATTATACTAGGAAAATATATTGAAAGCACTGAAAGCTCCACAGGTTATAGTCTAAATAATTCTGCCTTTGCACTGGTGATTGGTAACATTAATTTTACTCTTAGTTCACATTATCCATATTTCCAGCCTTTATAATCAGAATGATAGACACAGAAATCATCATTCTTGACAACTAGAAAATGAGAGATGAAGATGTTTGAGTCAAAAAATAAAAACTAGAAAAAAAGAAATGTGTCAAATTAGAACCACATAGTACCAAAGAAAAATAAAAAAAAAAAAAACAATGACCTTAAGTTAAACCTTAAACCTCTTTCCTTTTAGAGAGAGAGATATGCACTAATTTTCCTCTCCTAATAAGTCTACCCTACCCTCTGGTAATAAAACTGAACCACAGATGACTATGTTGGTGAAGCAAATGTCCCTATATCTTTATGGAAATTTGCAGACAAATTATTTTTTAATATGTCTTTTCACTTTGGTAGTAGATGAGAAACCAAAAGAGTCAGAACCACCTTGAGAGTACTAGGTAAGAGCATTCATCAGCCATAATACCACCACATGAATGAGTGCATCTGTTAGCTCCTACTATGAAATGAACCTCATAATTCACCATCTACAGATGTTCAAAAAAATGTGTCAAACAAGGGAGCAAATTCTCCATATGTAACCCAAGTAAATAATATCTAAGGCTTCATTTTGCACAATCATTAATGGAGTCCTATTCAAATAAATTGCTGCAAACTTGCATACAAATGGTGGCAATAGGAAGGGGAATTTGACCAGAATGTGAGACTGTCCTGTGGTTAGTGTCTGGCTCTGAATGCTTATCATCAGCTGGAAATCTAGCTTTTCAGAAACATCTATGCATTTACATCCTCAAAAACTGTTTATCTCAATTCAAAAGATCACTTATTAAAGCTTATCTATGTATTTGCTTATTTGCAACTGCTTATTAAGGGAGATGAATATCCACATTAAGCATTTTTAGTGCTTGAAAACATGTTCTAAAATAAACTTCACTCTCATTGGAAATTCTTATATCTTCTTTTTACAAGGTTTACCTGCATAATCAAACGTCAAAGAAGATTTGTGAATTTGACCTTTGTCATCCCATTTATCAGACTATTAACTCAGCTTCACATTCATTTTTAAAAGGTTAGAGCCTCCTTTGCAATGCCTACACTCCCAATTAAAATGAATAATACACAGACATCAGCACTGGAGTTGCTGCTCTCTGCTAGTACAGATTTTTAAGAGTTCTTTGGGAAGAGAAATAGAAAAGTTATGCAAATTAATTGCAAATTAATACATGAGGTTATCTGTATTTTTTAGGTATTAATAAGAATACATGTATAGATTTCACAATAAAATTAAATTAATTTTCAAGGATGCTCTAAAGTCATTAAGCTAAGCTACCTTAATCAGAATTTTTATTTTAAGATACTCCTCCATTTTCTCACCCAGATATAAGACAACACATTTTACTTATATTTTCTAATGAAATTTCAGTAAGAAGTAATTTCCCACAAGTTCTAAAAATGTCTTTTGAGTTAACTTTGGTTTCCATTTGTGTTTACATCATAAAACAATTTTCTTATAAAGCCAGTAATATTATCTCAAATCTGAAAAGGCAGTTAGTAGGTCTTACTTTTGTATTCCAGGTGAAAGCCAGCTGCTGCCACGCTAATATCTGACTGAAAATGCAAATAGAGTTGATTGGAGGTACTGTTCAACAGTGCTGGCACAGTAGTACCTGTAAAAAGCAAAGTAGTTTAACCTTAATCATAATTCATGCTACTTGTAAACATTTTTTATATGTGAAACATTTGAAAAGGTATGCTTATTCTTCCAGAGCAATTTAATTAAATTCTTCAAAGACCATTAATTTGTCAACTTATTTGATGTAGATACTGTCTTAATGGGCATATAGATATTCTAGGAAAAAAGATAAGGGAAATATTCCAAATAACTAAAAAAAGTTGTTACATGATAAATAGTTAAGGAAAAAAACCCGAGAGTTAGAACAGAAATCTTAGAAAGGAGAGATAATTTATATTTTGGGGAATTGGGGAAAATATTGTAGAGAAAATGGTCTATTAACTTCCAACACCAGTCTATGACAAAATATAAAAGGACACAAGGGCAGCCATACCATGCAGTCAGGCATATGTACCAGCATAGTACAGTGGATAAGATGGTAAATATTGAATCAGGAAGATTTAGGTTCATATTCCACCTAAGACACCTTGCAATCTTGAGTAAATCACTTAAATTCTCTATACCTCCGTTTTGTTTTGTTTTTATGAAAGGGTGGACTCAATGGCATCTAAGAATGATCCTAGAACTCCTTCAGTCAAATTATAAAGTTTAAAAATATAAGTTAAATTGCCAAAACTAAAAAGATATTTTGATATATTGTGGAAGACCTTAAACAAGTATCAGGAATTTTTTAAATATATCCTTAGAAATATCAGAAGATTCCAAAGAATCTTCAGATATTTGTGTCTCTAATAGTATCAATTTTCATTTTATATATTTATATATATATATATGTATATATGTTAAATATTATGTGTCCACAGGTATTTTTAAAACAAAGAAAAAATTATTTGTTCTTCTTAGTTCTCTTCCAGATGTTTTCTTAATGTATCATGATATAGAGGATACCTCCTGAACACTTCAAATCATACAAATGCCATGTGGATGCTTATTACTTATATGTTTTATTCTCTACTTTGTTTTTTTTCCCATTTCAAATGTCTGCCTTTTCCATTTGGTTGATTTGACAAGGCCATCAGGACAAAGAACATTTCAAGACCACACAGAAGTCTGGCTGGGTATAGTCATTCTGTGAAGATGTTGATTCAATGCATTATTCATGGGACATAGCTTTTGACTGGTAACCTCTTTTCTATTCCCACTGTGACTAACACTGAATGATGTTCCCCCACAGGTCTCTGAATGACTTCAGCCAAAACTGTGTGAAAAAGGAAGGTATATATTCATTTATATTGAATACATTCTCTTCACTTAAAATGCCCCAGCTCATGTTATACCAACTGAAAAATCAGTAAGAGACTCAGAGGAGCTAAGGTCATATTTGAAAAAAAGAAATTAGAATACTGGAAGAAAGTTTTGAAATAGGAAAATAACAAAAAAGAAAATTCCCAGGAGAGTCAAAGTCTTAAATTATAAAGTAAAATAAAATGGACTCTTTTAGAAGTGATAAGCAAATTAAATGATTTTTTCTTTGTTATAATACACAAATGAAGAAACCTTTATTAATGCATTGTGTTATATAGTCTTATTAAAATGATTCCTTAACTTTAATAAGGAAGCACAATTCAATTAATTGATAGAGATGATTTATTCTTTGAAGGAAATTGGAAATGAAGGACTTAGAATTTTAGGAAAGCTACTCCAAAGAAAATCCAAGAATTTCAAGTCAAAAATGAAATAACCATGTAATAACTATAAAATAATTTAAAAAATAAAATAATTCTCTTTAATACTTTAACAAAATGACACTTTTTCTATTAATATTTAATTTGATCTTCTAAACAATTTGGTGATGGATTTTAATGAATTAGAGAGTTAAAAAATAATTTTTTGGTGGCCAGCTTTGGTGACGAGGCTCTTAAGTCTTCACTAGCCTGAGTATCACAGAGACTATAGCTGAAGTTCTACTAGTCTTGTAGATTTTGCCCAAGCTTCTGTAATGATGACAGTGTGATCTTCAAGGACCCAGAGTCATCTTTATGAGGACTCAGAGTAGGACTTTAGTCTAAGAATTATTTCTTATAATTCAATTAATTTATACTTTTTGCTGTTACCAAATATTTACATTACAGAAAGATTCATATGCCTGAATTCAAAAGAAAGGTATTTGTCCTAGAGATATTAGTAAATTAGTTGTCATAACTATTAAAAAAAAGATATATTTTTAATAAATTTCTGCATACATGCAAGTTCTGAGAGAAGAATCATTGTTTAATGCCAGTAGCTCTGGAATAATTCTACTATTATACCCTTCCATTCATCCCCTTCTCTATATTTGTTAACATAGCCACCTTATTCTGTGCCTTTACTACCCTTCCCTGAGACTAGTGAATTATTCTTAGAATTCATCCAGTCTTACCTCTCTCTCTAAGTTACCATATAGACATCAAATTAATATTATTAAAGCAAAGATATGGACTTGTTATTCCCCTTTTCAAGAAGGCCTATTGGTTCCTTCTAGATATGAGTCTTCATATGCAATTCAAACTTTTCTGGCATTTAAAATTGTTCACAGTCTGGCTCCGGGTTTGTTTCCTATGACTGTTCTAAACACTGTATGCTGGCAGCATGCTATTTGCTGTAAACATCATTAACTTTACTGACTCTTTGTCTTGGTACTGACTGCTTTGTCTCTTAGATTTGCTAGCAATCCTTCAAAATCTAAAGTATCCTGATCTCTCCACATTCCAGTGCTCTTACTTTCAGAAATTACTATGTTATCTGCTTTGTATTTAATTTTCTATGTGCATGTATATAGTATTTTCTCCAATGGAATGTAAATTCCTTGAAGATAGGTACTGTTTAGTTTTTGTCTTTGTATTTCCAGATCTAGCATAGTACCTGGCATAGAATAGAACTGAATCAATGAATGCATGTATGATGGGACTCAAGATATTAGAGTTATTCTGACCCTAGATAAAGTTTTCTTTCCCTCAGTTGTCTACTCTATCTGATACCAGAGTTGGATTGGATGATCTATAAAGTGCTTTTACAATTTTGTATTTCAAATATCTTTATTCAAAACTTCTGATATATACATATATACTTATATATAAATAATAATATATGTATGCATATATCTATATATGGTCTTTCCAGTGCAAGAAAAAATTTTATAGACGGCTTCTCCCTATATGTTGAAAATTAATTAAATTTCCAAAAGTATAATTTACTATAAACTGCTTCAAGAAAAAATAATAATAACTGATAATGGTATGCTATAGTATTTTGAAGACTGTTATAAGTCATAAGTATGGGGCACAATTTCTACTGTAGATTCTTATATTTTTTGATTGATAAATTAGTAAAATATTATTCACATTCCCTCAATCATATAATTCTATATACAAATGAATGTAACTACCTATTTGATACTTAAATAACCCTTTACAATATAAAGTACTTTGCTAATAACAACTTGTGTCATTCTCAATGAGACAGTAAGCAAGTCCTTGGCATATTTCTGTCTTGAAGGATTGAGCATCTCTATTAGGTGCTGACACTGAGAGCAGAAGGGAAAGGATGTTTACGAATAATAATGATGAAAGCAGATTGATAAATGATAATGAAAAGGGAAAAGGAAGAGGCTGTACTGTTGGCTCTCTAGAATTTTTCTATCACAACATAGAAACCTCCTCATTCTGGAAATTTATTTCTTTCTTCTCCAGACTTCTCACACTAGAAATACTGTGTAAGGGTTGGCAGGGGGTGGGGGGTTCTTCTTCCATTAGAATGCAAGTTCTTGAATGCAAGGACTTTCCTTCTAGTTGTATTTGTATTTCCAGTGCTTTAGTGCCTGGCACATAATAAACCCTAGTAAATGCTTTTCTGAGCTGACTAGGATAAATCTGAGACCTCATCTATTGTCATGATTTGAACTCTTTTTTAATTATATAAAAACTTGAAAATTACCTAGATCCAAACTTAGTTTATGGTATTTTTGAGACTAGGTCTCGCTAGTTTCCCTAAGCTAGAAGTGAAGTAGTCCCTCATAGGCTTGATTCCACTACTGATTCAGTCTGGGAGATTTAACTTGCTCCATTTCTGATCCCCCATTGGCAGCCTGGTGGCCCTCCTCTCCAAGAAGCTCACCATATTAGTACATATTAGTCAATTGATTGATTCTGGTACATCAATCTCAACCTCTCTTAGAGATAATAAATGTGGGCTACTCTCAGTTTATAAATGGGAAACCTGAGAAAAAATATTGAATAATTTTATTGAATTTAATTAAAAACAAATTTCCTTTTCTTCTTATTCCATCACTAAAAGTTCCTTTCTTAAATTTGTTAATTTTCCCATCATTTTTTCTTTAGCCATTCAGAATTGAAACCTGAGTTATTTTGACTCACATATAATAGCTTTCAAATGACTCTTCTTGCCTCAACTCTTTGCTTTCCAATCCATCCTAGATGACTACCAGCTAAGATACACTACCTGGAAAGATCATGTCACTAGATTATTATGTAAGTTGATTCAATCAGCTTTTTGAAATGTGCTGGGATTCCGATCAGCTTCATCCAACATCCCCATATATAAGCATGTAAAAAAGTTGATGGGATGGAAAAGATATATTTGAGAAAATAATCCAGAACTAAGTAGTTTACCAATATAGTCATATAAAGTCTAAAATACATACTAAATACTTATTCTTGGAGAAATTTTAGAATGTATATTCTAATATATAGTAAGCTACATAACTTGGAAACCCAGTGGATAAAAAGTGAAATTTTATTTCCATTTTTCATGTTTATTGGAACAACAACAATAACAAAAGGTAAACATTTTAAAACTAAGAAAGCACTACATTAGACTTCTAGAGAAAACATAAAACTATTTCAACAATATAAACTACTTATTTCCACAAAATTATGACTTTAGACAAAGCATAGACATTCTTTAGTTTTCAACTGAATGAACTGTTTCCTTGAGATATTGATCTTCCCATTGTATGTATTATTTACTTTTTTGTCT
Organism: Macrotis lagotis; assembly: GCF_037893015.1. NCBI lineage: Eukaryota > Metazoa > Chordata > Mammalia > Peramelemorphia > Peramelidae > Macrotis > Macrotis lagotis. The sequence continues at coordinate 195,170,036 of NC_133658.1, read as the reverse complement.
TCCTGTCTTTTGATTTTTTTGGAGTTTTAAAGGTCAATGTCTTCATTCAATGTCCTACTTATTTTCTAAAATGTATGTTTTTTTTAAATCATCCAGGAGAAACTATATATGTCATTAATATAAGCTTCAAGTAAGGCTCATATTGCTCACAATAATAAAAATTGAATTTTTGATTAATTTATTTGAATAGCTATGATACCTAATACTCATCTTCAATTGAAGTCTTTCCTACTTAGGAATCCTCAAGATAAATTTCAAATCACTAATTAATTGAAATGTTTTATATTTAAAGGACTAAGAATCAAACTAATCACACTCAGATATACATATACACACACAAACACGCATACACATACATCCACTATGTCACTTAGCAGTATGAGATTTTTTTTCCTAATTCAAATCCTTTGAGAAATAGTGTAGCTATTTAAATAGTTGAAATCTCACCTTTATGTTTCTTTTTTCTTTTCTTTTCTTTTTTTTAAGTTTTTGCAAGGCAATGGGGTTAAGTGGCTTGCCCAAGGCCATGCAGCTAGGTAATTATTAACTGTCTGAGGTCGGATTTGAGCTCAGGTACTCCTGACTCCAAGGCCAGTGCTCTATCCACTGCACCACCTAGCCTCCCATACCTTTATGTTTTAATATGCACTAGGGAAGGTTTCCATTTCTTTACTTATTGAACTTAACTCTTGTTATGGTGATAGTAAAATTAATAGTTAGTGTATGAAATGCAAAGTGAAACTGCTATTTGAAAACACTCTTTTTCCTGGATAATCTGCAAATGAATTGGAGCAAAAAAAAAGTGCTTTCTTTATAGATACTACTTAAAAGAATATATATTTTTCCTTGGACAAATTTGAATGTGTATATGTGTTTGTGTGTGTGTGTACCTGTCTTCACAAACATACCTATTTCTATAGTTCTGAACTGAAAAAAGGAAATTTTTTAGACTTTTTCCTAAATGACTTGCTTTTTTCCAAAAATTAATTTGACAGTCTTTTGGTTATATGTAAGTAACAATAGATCATCAATATTCTCTTATCATCAGATTTAAGCTCTTACCAATTCAAATAACATACTCTGAAAACCAATGAATGACTTCAAGAATCCTGACAATTTTCACAATTATGACAAAGAGGAGACAGCATTGTTTAGGAATGGTGACCAATAAGTAACTGAAGAGGCTACCATGATTTGCCACTCCACCATCTCATTTTATCTACCTGCTGAATCTATGCTTGAATCTATGCAAGAAGAGGACCATGTTTGAGATTCCATTAGGAAATAGAGTAGAAAAAAACTACCTTCCTTTGAAGCATAGTAAAATAAAAAAAAAACTGACCATTGATTCATACATGTATGAATTTTTTGGCATTTTTGAGGAACATCAACAATAATTTCACAGGTATGTGCTTAATATTAACTTCACATCAAATGTAAGCTGATAAAATCCATCACCAAACATTCAAATGATGATTGTATATATGTAATTAAGAAGAGTCCAAAAAATAACATACAAAAAGTTATATGAAATTTTAAATAAATTTTAACAAGTCTTTTTGGGTATATCATAGCTTTTTTTTGCAACTATTTAGAAAGTTTAATTTGAGTTCTATGGAATAAGAACTGGCAGTTTTATTACCTGAAAAACTTCCAAGTCTTGGAGCAGTCATATCTGCACCATCATAGATTTCAAGGGAATCCCAGTTTTGTTCTGTGGCAAAGCTGATTACTTGAATCTGGAACATATTGACATTAGTTTAACTTTTTTTTTATTTAAAGACAAAAATCGACTAAATAAATTCTCTCAATGAAATAAAGAGGCATACAATATAATATGGCGCCAAAGAAAGTAATCAAGGATGAAACATGAACTATATCAAAAGAAAGTTATAGAAATAGTTGGAGATAAAGATATAAATGTTAAAATAAAACTAATCAAAGATCATATATATATATATATATATATATATATATATATATATATATATGTATATGGAAGAGCAAGTATAGAAATTGACAACACATAGATACAAATATCATAAAATAATGACAAAGGAACCAAGAATGAACACAAGTAAATTATACCTGAAAACATTTACATACATATATGTATGTATAATGAATTAGAATATCATTAAAATACACAGTAAAATAACATGCAATAAAACAACCAAGGATGGACATGTGTAAGATATAGCTATAGATATAGTTATAATGAATTTATATGATATAAAACTATAATAGTAAATTAACATAAAACAAAATGATCAACATTAGATGCATATGAAAATGGATAGAGAGATGGAGAAATTTAGATAAAGGTAGCAAGAAGTCTAAAAGTATATAGACATAATGAATTACAGAAAATATAATAATTGATAGATTTGGCTCCTTCTGTTATATTTTTTCACTTAGCTATAGAGGAGGAAGATTAGCAACTATCAACAACAAAAAAACATCCTTAAATTATTTTCCAGAAATTTTAAATTAAAAATATATCAATAAATTATTTCAAAGTCCTGAAGACAAACATTCTTCACTTTGCAGAGTAGCGACTTGCCTGAATTCCTGATCCCTCTGTGACTATGATCTTCCATATGCAGTTCAAGTTGTTTCCATATGGCTCAGGATAACCAGGGGAGAGGATAGTGCCTCTCCTTTGTGTAAAATTGCCACTGCAGGGAACTAGAAAGCATTATTACATTTAAGTACATAGTTGTGACCAAAACTAGAATGTGATGTATTGTTTGGGTTTCTGAAAATGTGATTTATTTCTAAGATGGTTGTCATATAAATAGTGACAATACATATTTGGCAGGTTTTAATCACTGTAGAAAGATTGTCATTTTCTTAATTTTTAAATATCAGTTGATGACATTTGCTCAATTAGTTATGTTTACTCAGGCAAAAAACTATTTTGAAGACTAGGACAGTTTAGAAAGAACAGTGGTATGAGTGAAGAATTCTGTTTAGAATAATAACTCTATCATGGTTTAAGTACATGGTATTTATTTGATATTAAAGGAAATTATGAGCCAGACCAGAGAGAAAATACTTTTAAAATGTACAAATGAATTCAAAGAACTAAACTTGATTCTGGCCAGAGGCTTTTACACAAAATGAAGCAAATAAATTACAACTAACAGAACCATTGTTATTTGCTCAGGATTAGCATATGACTTCAATAATTCAGCAGCACAAATTTATTAAAGGGATACTACGTAAGAGATCTGGACAATCAACATTATATTACTTTTCATAAAAACCCAGAATTATATGCTATATTTGTAGCTTTATAGTTGGCCATATAGTTAATAAATATTCAAAGGGGGCGGGGGGAACATGCATCATACTTGTTCATCTAATGGGTTATTATAAGAAACAGTACATTTCCTAGCTTCCAGCTGGTACTCAATTATTTCTGACATGACAAATTGCCCTTTTAAATTGGACATGACCATTATTAATTGATGGTGAATGAATATATAGGTGTAGGAAAAACTACTTTCTGAAACTGCTGTCCAATTCTGATTTAGGGCTCCTGTGCACTATTAAACTCGGCCCATAATTGCTTACCTATACAGCTTGGTATTGTGTCATTCCACTGAGCTAATGCATTAGGCACTGACTGGCACCGGATTGCTTTGGACCCTTGAAGTAGATATCCAGGGTTGCATTCAAATCGAACAATTGAACCCGCTGAAAATTCAGAGCCAATTCTCCTTCCATATCTGGGCTCTGGGACAGAGCTGCACTGTGTATCACTTGTACGTGGAACAGCTAAAGAATTTTGTTGGTTTTTTTTTCCAAAGAAGGAAAAATAATATTATTTTCATGTCATAAATACCAATGTATTTCAAATTAATTTAAAGTGAATCTAGAAAAACATTATATACAATTATGCTTTTTATGTGTATCATATATCAATTTTGTTCAAAATATTTTTCCAATTCATTATTTCATTTTAACTTCATAACAATCCTAGGAGGTAAGTATTATAATTTCTAATTTATAAAATATGATTTTAAAGACTAAAGTCGACTAAATAATTTCTCTCAATGAAATAAAGAGGCAAAGATTTTAAAGTCATTGTCCAAAACTACTCAGCTAGTAGTAGATCTAGGTGAAAACTCAAGTTTCTGTCATTGCAAGGCATTACCTTTCCACTGGATGTGGAGGGGGGGTGGGTATGGGTATGAATATCACACACAAACACACACACCCTTAGAATATTGAATTGAAAATTTGTTTCAGATCAGAAAGATGCAAGTTCAGGTTTCACTCCAGCTTATGGTCCCTGTTCAGTACTAAGGAAATCACTGAACCTATCAGTGGTCTCAATCAACCCTCACCCTATTAAGCTATAGAAAAGCTTTACTGACTGGAATTGTAAAAGGAGTTCTTCCTAAGAAAATTCCTAAGCTATATGCATGCACACATGTATATGCATATATACATTTGTATATATGAATTCACTGAAAGTTTTTTTATTCTAGAATTTAAATAAACTGGTAGAATTCTTTGTATTTCTATCTACTATTAAAGTCAATGTTTCTTTAGTTTTATAATGGAGGCAAGGTAGTACAATGGAGTCAAAATCTGGGTTCAAATAATTTGATCTACAATTAATTATGTGATCTTAATCACATCACTTTCTCTGGATATCATTTCAATAAAATAAAAGAATTATAATGATCTCTAAGTTCCATTTGAGATCTAACATACTGTGGCACCCCAATCCTATAGTATCCAGAACTATGCCCTCATTTATCTCCTAATCTGCTTTTCTTCATTCACAACAACTCTATGAGAAAAGGCCCTTAGTACTCCTTTTCTTTCAGAATTCACTCTTTTTCTATGCCATCGACCACTGTCTGATTTTGAAAATGAAAAGTGTTGAACCATGCCATAGCTCACATTATGAAACACTGTTTAGGAAAGCAATTCATTTAGAGTCATGTTAAGGAGATTATTTTGATTGACCTAGATTCTATTCAGGATTTAAAATTGTCCAATAAGATGCAAAAATGAATAAAATTGTATAATAGACGTCAACTTCATATATTTCATGATCTCAGCAGTGTAAGAAACAAAAAACTATCTAGACCTGGATCCCCCCTTTAAAAAAGGAAGAAAGAACTAGATGCCTATAATTTTGCACTAATAGATACTTTAGTGGGTATTACTTAAAAATTTTAAATTGAATTGAATTATTTTCACATTTCTTGGATACGTTTTATGACTGCAACATAGACATGGAGGGAAAGGATGGTTTACCAAATTTGTTCATAATAACAATGCTTGAGAACGTTTTAACTTATGGAAAAATACTTCCCTAATTATTTTTCTATTTAGATTTAAATATTCAAACAAAGAGGGAAGTTTTAAAAGTATTTTTATGTTTGGGCAAGATGCAGTAAAATCTTCACTAAATGTTTTGGTGCATAAATATTATATAGACTTGCAGAAATAGGTAGCAAGATGAGGCAGCAAAGTTTTTGTTGTCGTTGTTTTTATTTTTATGTTGTCACCTGGTATATTAAAACCAATTCAATAGAATCCATTCTTGAATAAAATTAGAAAGGCTTGGCCATTTGAGAAGGAATATTAGTTAACCCTATTAAGTATCCACCCATTCTAAATTCAGCATCTATATGATGAGTTCTAAGCCACCAGGAAAGGTGAAACAGCCCAGATAAGAACTTAAGCAGATTAAAGATCCCAGGCCTGCCAGTTGTGGTACAGGACCACTAGTGGCTGCTGCATTTCTAGCCTAGGTAAGAGAGGAGAACCTGGTATAAAATTTAAATTAAAATATAAGATAAAATAAAAATGGGACAAGAGAGAACCCTGAAATCTATACATTAAACTATCAATGTAGTCTGTGCAATGTCTTTGGGGAAAGTAGATAGAACCACGCTCATTTTTCCTCCCATCTGCCATTCCCCATACTTTTTGATGTTAAGCTAGACATTCCAGCATGAGATAAATTCTATTTACTGTAGTAATTATTCTCCAACTTTTAGTAAATGTTTCACACTGCTGTGAAACAAAATTGAAATCAGCCCAGTGGAAAAGTGAAAACGAGTAAGGTCAACCTGGAATAAAGGGTGATAAACTAAATGATTGACTCTATAGGCCAGATTAGTGTGCTCAGACAGAGACTGGATGCTAATCTCTGGGGGTTAGAGGTGGGAGGTTTATGATACTGGAAAGCAGCCAGGCCTGCAACTGTATGCATATTTTTTTTTTTAATAAGAAGATAAGAGGGAGGAAAATGTAGTAGGCTTGTTAATAGTCATCAAATACCAAAAGTAGAGTGAAGTGCAGAAATGTATCCCTCTTAAAAACCAAATGTAAATTATATATATATATATATATATATATATATATATATATATATATATATAAGCATCAGCATGCAAGTGAAGTAAGCTTTGTTCATTTTATGATCCAAGGGTAGCATTTCTTACTTTTATCATTCTTTTTTTTTTAATTCTTCTGTCTAAATCTAGTAGCAACTGAATTCAAATCAAACTCATTGGGATATAAACTAAACTTGTACATCCCATCTTCATTAGGAAAAGACAGAAATATGCATTTCATACTTCCTTAATATGCTTCTTAATATACTTAAGCTAGTATGCTTCTGAAATATGCTTCTTAGTATGCTCAAATTCAACCCAAGCTGAAAATAAATGACCAAACTTTCATGTGTTGCTTCTAATCTCAAAAATGAAATGAATACTGGGGGAAATCAATAATAGCATGTACTTGATTGTTATAAACTACAACAAGAAAAGTTAAAGAACAATTATCTGCTCAAATGTACTTATAAGCTTTTACTTTGCATTTTCTACTCCTGTTTGTGAATTACAAGGATTCTTCTAAGATTTTTAATAAACTCAATTCTCAGTTTTAGGTACCACAAAACATAAGTTTATAGATGTAGAGGCTATCTTGTTCAACCTCCTCATTTTACATATGAGGAACATAGGCCCAGAGACATTAAATGACTTGCCCAAGCTTAAATGATTAGAAAACTGTTCCATTATACCATGTTGCCTTTCAAATATTTGAATAAGACAATTCTGTACATGGTATCCTGTTTTTGTATTTTGCCCTTTTGTGGGAAAATTTTTATTTCTCCCAACTGAAACAAGGAAGCATGTAAACAGATAGTCATCATTAAAGGACATTAAAGGTTAATTTATTCATTTTCATTTTTATACATATGAGAAAATAGAGCCCCACATAAATCAAATAATTTGTAAAACATTATAACTTAGTTGAAAACAGAATTCTAATAAGAGCTCCCAGTATAGGACTATTTCTTCCTGAAATAGTTTCTTAATTTCATTTGGGGGACTGAAATGGGAAAATAAAATACTAAAAACACACACTATTTTTAAGCCACCTTATTAGAAAGGGGTCACAGTCAAACATTTATTTGATGTCCACTTTCTTCAATGAGATACGATACAGACTATATTTGCAAGTAGAGGAAAAAGACCAGCTCTACTAACTCTAAAAGTGTTATCTCCCATCCTGAACCTTGAAGCTTCATGGAGGAGAATATACAATGCTTAAGAATTATGCTATATGTGCAACAAATATACCAGCCGTTTATTAAATAGTATTTTAAGTTGACAGAAGCTTTAAATGAATGGGATAGCACAACTAATAGTTTATTATCTAAAAAAGGAAAGAAAAACAAAAACAAACCTGTTTAATAAATTGAGTTGGAGGATACAGATATATTAGGTATATTAGGAATTAACGAATGACAACCCATTAAAGTTTCACTTTTGAGAATACACGAATTGGAGTTATTTAATGTAACAATAAAGATTAATAAAATAAGATAAAATAAAAGAATTGAAATTAGGCAATAGCATTGTTACCTCTTATGGTACAACCAACCTAATTAATGAGTTTCCAAATGTTTTCAGGAAAAAAAAGCAAAACAAAAAACAAAAAAAAATTGAGTTCAAAACATGTAAACATAGTAAAAATGCCAATGTAATAAAAAAGGGAAATTCAATAGAAAGGAATTTCAAACTGTCTTGTAGGAAATCATGGCTCTACTATATAACATTTTAATGAATCATAGCATAGGATCCCTGTTCTTTGAAACTCTAGGAAATCCTACTCTAGTTTGGGAATTCTAAAGTCTCATTGCCAGAGAAGGGGGAAATGGTTACAAATTGTCTTGTGGCTGCCATATCCTAAATTCATAAAATGAATGAATATGTTAGAGGTAAAAGAGAATTTTCATTAAAGATCTCACATTATAGATTAGGAATGTGAGTCTCACATAAGTGAAGTAACCTGTCAAAGAGCACCCTGTAGGGGCTCTAATAAAACAAAATGATACATAAAGACTGAATCTAAAGATGCCATGACACCCTGCACATTGTGAAGCTTACTTGATATTGATTAATGACAAAATGTTTGATAGATATATTAACACCACCATTAAGGTCATTACTAAATTATTTTGTGCCTAATAAGGAAATATTTCTATGCGATACTTATAGAAAATTAAGACTATAGAGCTAAACTCCTCACCAGTATATTTTTGCTCTGTTATTATGCCTGTTTTCCCTGAAATAAGTGGAATACACATACACACACACTACATATATATATATATATATATGTATATATATATATATATACACATACATACATATATATATATATATATATGTTGTTGGCCTGTTAACAAAGATTATTCGTTCTATAATTGGAATATTTTAAAAAGTCCTTGTGTAATTTCAAGCTTTAATAATTTATAAAAGGAACAAATTCTAAGTGGTATATGAAAGCACTATTCATAAGAATTTTATACAATACAGTTCAAATGATTTCTAGGATTCAATATAACTGCTATCTTTCATGAAAAAAATGTTTAATTTGACTTTTCAAATATATATATTGAAAACTTTCTCCAGTTGCTCTTCAGTGATTTCTTAAATTGCATTTGTGATCTGGGACCTATTTCTCCAAAGAATATGGGTTTGATAAAAAGGCATCAGTTTTAACATGACTCCAGGGATAAGAGATTAGACAAATGAAATTCACAGGTCTATATAAAGCACTCAGTATTCACATACATACATACACACACACATATATATATACATATGTGTATATTTATATACACATATATACTTGTTTCTTCTATAAACACATGTACATGTATGCATGCATATGAATGCTATTGTATGTTCACACAGACATAAATCTATTGATTTTTTTTTAAATTACTAGCACAACATCTTAGCTTGAGACAAATATCCATAATTCTATTCTTCTCACTGTTCTAGCCATATGGTTCACTACTTCTAAGTTTTGTTATTGACCTCAAACATTTCGTAAAGAGAGTGAGGTGCAAAGCCTAGACTAGTACCCTACTTAAGGAAATTCAAATTTCCTTGCTGTTTTATCACATTATTCTTTGTATTTGTGGGAGAAGGGAAGTGACATTGCCTGTCCTGTTACTTTTCTACTTTTCTACATAATTCTCTACTTTGCCAAAATGAGGTAGCCTAGATCAATTATATAACTAATTTTAACTCAGTGAGACATTACCATGCCTCAAACAATTGTTACTTTCTTTAACCCACTTCAGAGACTCTTTTTAACTGTTTTTGAGTCAATCAATCATTCACTGTCTTTCTTTGTTACAAGTCTGGAATACTACATGATTGAACAATGAGGCATTTTTATAAGAAAATCTTTTGGCATGTATTTTGCATTAGATCCAAGCTAAAGGCATTAAAATAGAACTGATCTATAAACAACTGATCTAGCTTTTTTTTTAATGTCACCAAGTTTGTTTTTTGAGAAGCAGCTTGATCAAGGTGGGAAGGGACACATAATCAGCAAACTATTCCCTTCCCCCCACCATCATGGGTAGGGGAAGAAACAAGAAGAATACTTGTAAAAAACCAACCAACATTTACAACATTCCCTTAAAACAGACTAAAATTATTATAATACTCTACTAAGTCACAAATGAGCATTTAACCTTTTCTCTTCTTCCTTAGTTCACTCCTGTTGGTTTCTTTAGTATTCTCTTAGAACTAATTAATTAATTAATTTCACTTCTCTATGATGAAAGATATGTACTATTTTTTAAATTTTTTATTTATTTAAGGCAATGGGATTAAGTGACTTGCCCAAGGCAATTATTGTCTGAGGATGAATTTGAACTCAGATCCTCCTGACTCCAAGGGTTTTTATACACTGCACCACCTGGCTGCCCATAAAAGACATATACTATTGCATTTCCCTATGCTCATGCAACATCATGCTTTAAAATTCATGAGGGTAGGGAGAAAGTATTATTCAAATCATTCTCTGTCACCTCTAATTTTTCCTCTATTGGTTCCATTTCTTTGCTCATTTCAAGGATAATTTGGAAGGTGCTTCCATTTGAGGTATGATAATCTAATAAAGTGAGAAAATCTATCAGTCAATCAAAAGATCTTTGAAAGTATGAAATAACTTTTTTGGATAAAGCTAAATGGTACAAAGCAAGAAGGAACACTGCTGTAACAGATTGGGAAACTTGGCCATGCTCTGGTGGAGGTGGGGTGGGGGTGGGGGTGGTCTATAAATCATTAAGGAATTATGAAAATATTAATTTGAGAAAATGGAGTGAGTATGGAGCTCTAGTTGAATCTCCTGAGAAGGAACCACTTGGAGGGGAAGATAAAAAGCCTTAGCTTTTGCCTTGGTCAGGTCTCTTCCATTTCATCCCCAACCTGCACCTTTATCTAAGAGGAAAAACTGTCAGCTTCTAAGGGCTTGGAAAATGCTGAACTTCCCATATTTCCATCAGTGTCTGAATCAGTTAGTTGCTGTATGTACATCATCTGGAGTCAAGAAAGACATGGAGCCACACAAAAAGTCAACATTGTGCTAAATGAAAACATCTTATATATTCCATAAATGAAAACAAAATAGCATCTAGTATTTAGGAAGTATGTTATCCCTTTGTCACATCTGCCCTCTAAACTTAAGTCAACTTTCCACTGAAGTCTATAGGTTACAGTCACCTCCTAATTGCAATGGCTCTCCCTTTTAGTCCACATCTTCTCTTCATATATTCATCATTTTAGTTCAGATCCTCATCACCTCTCACTTGGAATATTCCAATAGCAATCTAAGTGGGCTCCCAGTTTTTTTTCATCCTCTAAATAGCTGCCAAAGTGATTTTTGTCATGATTAGATCTGAACACATCATCTCCCCAGGTAATAGTCTTCTAATGAAGATACTGACTTGACATTTAAGGCCTATAACAATCTAGCCTCTTTCTGTCTCTCTGGGCTTGTCATACTTGACTCTCCTCCATTTATTTCTACCATATATTTTCCACTATCCAAGAATATTTGCTAGACTATTCCACTCAGGACATTCCATTTCCTGTCTAAGGAGCTTTATACTGGCTGTCCCTTCACCCATCATGGTCTGAATATTCTTCTTCCTCATCTCTTGACATTTCTAGCTTTATTTCAAATTGAGTCACCTTCTTTGAGAGATGTTTCAGTTCCCCTAGTGACTTGAGCTTTTTTTTTCCTGTCAACGGATAACTTCTTTCTATCCTATATTTATCATGTGTGTATCTATTTTGTTTTAATGTTGTCTCTGCCACTAGTATTTAAGCTTCTTGAGGCCAGGGAGGGATTGCTTGTATTTTTTTATTTTGTCTTCAGACCTCAAAACATTGATAAGTGTGTGCTTATTGGTTAATTAAAATTTAGTCCCTACCTAAATGTTTCAAGGGCAGCTAGATGGTGCAGTGGCTAGAACACTGACCTTGGAATCAGCACAGTAGTTCACATCCAGCCTCTTGACATTTACTAGCTGTGTTACTTTGGGCAAGTTATTTAACTCTGATGGCCTCCCATCCCAGGGACATTTCCAGTTGTCCTGATTCATATCTGGCTACTGGACTCAGATGGCTCTGGAGGAGAAAGTGAGGCTGGCAATTGAGCACAGACCCCCTCACTCAAATTCATTTCATATGCTTGTCATGGCATTATCTCTCTGATTTCATGATCTTCTTCAAGAATGAAGGACAAACATTACTATTATTATTATTATTGATGTTATTATTATTATTATTAAGTGTTTCACACAAAGCAGGTGATTAATAAATGTTTGCATAAGGAATGAATTCTTTCTATAATAGTTTTGAGCTTGGAAGTATGGGGGAAAAAGGAATTTAAGTGTCCAAAAAATAAGCTATCACAAAACACAAAAAGGATGGCAGGGGTAGAAGGATGAACATGTGACAGAAACACTTTACTCCCTATGCCTTAATTCAAAGATTCACTGGCTTGAACAAAATAAAATATTCTCTGAATTTTCTGGTTTCTCAAGCCACAAGAGAATAGAAGTAGCTAAACAGAAGAAAGTGGGAGGTGGGGGCTATTTGTGGCAGGTAAATTGGCAGAAGAAATTATGACTGTGGATATAGTAGAAAATGAAACAAATAAGCAAACAAGCAACCCAGAAACAAAAGGAAATACTCCCAATAAATAACAATGCATGTTCATAATAATGATCTTGAATTGACAAGAAAAATAGACCCCCAAAATCGAGGAGACATTTTAGAATGAGTTACATAAAAATTAAACAGGTGGGTAAAGGGAGAAAAATAATGATTGAAATGGTTCAGTGATCTGAAAATCTTATCCTATCTCTATACCAGATAAATGAAATTTTATCATAGCAATGTTATTGGAATTAAAATTAATATTGATATTTATTTTAAAATTTAAATTTTAAACAATTAATTTTAAAATCAACATTCTGATTTTACTAAGCATATTTAATTTACTGGAATGAAAATATGCTTATGCATATATATATTTAAATTGTTAGTTTTGCAATTGAATCTTCTATTGGTATTTTGAATATCAAAGACATTTAATCAAGATTTTCTTCACTACACTACATTCCTGTCATATAAAGTGATAATATAATATTCATATTTTATGCTATATTTACCTTGGTAAACAAAATGAAATCCCCTGGCAGATGCACCACTTTTTGCACTGAACCGTAATAGAATTTGGTTGGATGTGGCCAAAGGCAGTGTTTCCCCTGCAAATAAACAGAGAGAAAAAAAATACATAGGTATAAATATAGATATCAGAGAATCCAGAAAATATACCAATATATGGTGTATAATAAAATTTCTGGAATGATGCCTAAGAAAATAATTAGCTATGTTTACAATCTCATGTTATTGTAGTGCCAGCATTTTATAATTTCTTCCCCTGATTTTACCACTAAAATATATTTTTTGTAAACCACATTTAAAACATTTTATCCCCTTTGGAATGAGAATACTTTACTCTTCACAAAATGATGACTTCAAATAAAATATAGTCACTCTGTGCTTTTTTTTCTTATTACTTGAGAACAATGTACCTTGCTTTCTTGAAGAAACAAAGCTTTATACACCTAGAAAGAGTTCACTTAAAAACTTTTGTTGGGAGTTGTTTCTGCTAAAATCCACATTACTATAAGAGATTTAAAGGCATTACAAAAAAATCTTTTGTAATTCCTTTACCCCACACCCTGTCTTTAAAGTAGTCCAGACAGATAGTTATGTAAATTTTATTTGGACTAACAATTGGTATGGTCATGGGAAAGACCCTGTTGCTGTTTGTCCTTTGTTTCTTTAACTTCTGGAAGGTGATGACTTGACTTACAAGTGATTGGATTTAATTGAGGGAGGGATGAAAAAGTCACCAGTCTCACTTTCTCCTTCTGAATTCATTGACTAGAAATGGATCTGGACTACCAGAGATGGCCCTGTATGCAAGTGGGACCACAGGTTTCAGTTTGACTGAGACACCCATTAAATGATAAAGGCTAGGAAAGAAAGAGGCAAATACTGGGCACTTTTACCAGTCCCCCCCCCCCCCCCAAAAAAAAAAGAATCAAAGTAGCAGGGGAAGATGATCAGTCCAAACAAAAAAAAAGGATAAAAGTAGCAGGGGAAGATGCTCAGGATTCTCAGTGATAAAGACTAACTGGAAAAAAGGAAGAAAAAAAGAAATCAAGGATTTGAAAGTAAGGGTCCTTTATTCTAACTCTTTTTGTAAGTTGCACAATTTAGAATTGTCTCTGACAAGATCCATAGTACCTAACCTTTCTTATTATCTCTTCAATTATATCAGTTAAAAGTATTTTCCTAAGTAAATGTAAATTTCCATACAGATATAAATTACAGTTTTTGAAGAGATTTATACATATTTAATCAGCACCTAGTATTACCCCTTAGAGTATGTTCTTAATTAATATTCTGTACATGTTAATTATAACTTCTTAGAAAAGTATAGCTATAGTTGTAGATATAATACTTCCTCATTCCTTTCAAAGACCAACTCAAATATCACCTTTACTATGAAACCTTTCCAGACCCTCCCAACTATTACTGCCCTTCTTAGCCTCCCCAAAACATTACCTTGTTTTTATTTAGTATATATTCTACTTTGAATATAATAATTTTTGTACCTGCCCCTTACCCATGAGAATATATGCTCTTTGAGGGAAGACACTATATCATTTTTGTCTTTGTGTTCCTATTATCAAGCACAGTAACTTGCACACATGTGATCTAAAATAAGATTAATAGAAAACAGAAAATGGAAGCAAATGAAATAAAATCTTCAATATGTTATATTGGCAGTTAAAACCAAGCAATAGCTTGTTACCTTACTCTGCCCTCTTATTTCTATGTTTTGAAATTTTCAATCTCTATTATGCTCCCCAAAGTTTCTTTGTGACCTTCTTTACCTGAATGGAAACCAGAAAGTGAGCTGAGTAGTCTGGCCTGTGGATGTGCTCCATCAAATAACTCTGCCAAATCATTCAGGGCTGTCTGAAAATAGGCAAACTGCCCAAATACAACTGTAAAATAATAAGGGGAAAATTGAGAAAAACCTCCATTCAAAAATTAACAATAAGTAAATAAATAATATGTTATCATGAAAATTTACTTCTGCAAATTGTTAATTTCCTTTTATATTCTTAGCTTAGTAAACCTCTTTTAACAAGAGTTTTACATTTTTATGCCTTTAAAAGTAAATGAAAAAATTCTCAGATGTTTATAAATTAATCAATTTGATTTTACTTTTTTTTTTACATTTGGCATTTACTGGAAGTACATATACCATGACTACACCTGACTCTTCTTTGTATCTTCTTGTAGAGTTAGTAGGGATTATTTTATTTTGTTAACTGTACAGTTCATTTCTTCATCAAGTTCTTGCTCTGTTATTTCTTTTGGAAAAACCACGCTAACATAACACAAACTTAACCATTTCTACCAAAATGAAAGAATTTGAGAATAAAGATGTTGATGAACTCTATGCCAACTAATGACCAGCCTAAGTTTAGAGAGATTTGTTGCTTTATAGGTTTCAGGGTATTGAGTCTTTCAGCTAGAATAACTCAAGCAGATTGTCTTTGAAAGGCAGAAAACACTCACAACTGATCAAATCACAGATGTATACCAGAGTTTATTTATGGCATTGGGATCAAGAGAAGATATCCAGAGAGTTGTGATGGTTACTTTGTCAATTTTTGAAGCATTCCATGAGTTTTTCAATCTTTAGATTGTGAGTATAGTGAAAAGTAGTAGGTCATTGATAAGTAGGTCTCAGGGATCATCAATCCGATCACCAGATTTTATAAGTGAGAAAATGCAGACAGTAAATTAGTCTTTCAATGATATGTGACTAGGTGAGTTCCCCCAAGGTTACTTAAGCTGTGAGTAGAAGAGAGATGCAATTCAAACTCAAATCAACTGATTGTAGTCTCAAAGTTAGATTTAAGTAAACCATACTGCTATAACAATAGCTATCTTACTATCAAGCCTCAGTTCTTTTCATTGCAATTTTTTCTATTTAATATTAGTTTCTTCTTTCCTAAGACTTTTGAGCTGCACCAACAAATTTCAAAGAAGAAAATGTAACTATATTTGAAATTGTTTCATTGCTATATAGTAACAGTGAAAAACTCATTTCTGAAGTACAATAGTAAATTTATATTTACAACAAATTATATCATCTCATCTATCCAGCCATTAAACTGTAATTAACAGGAAAAAAAGCTAATTCCATGATTGTTCTTAATCATAACGGTACATAACTGTACATCAAGTTAATATAACATGTAACTTTTTCAAGCATTTTAAAAATAAATCAATGACTTTTTAAAAGAAAAACAATTGGTAACTCAAACCAGTATAACTTTCTACTTTTTTTCTTATCAATAAATGAAATTTCAACTTTGAAGAAAAATAAATTAATTGAATCTAAATAATTTACATGAAATATTTATTGCCTAAATTAATAAGATATGTATTTTAGATATAATTCACAAAAGAAAGAACAATTAGTTTAATTAAGAAAAAGTAAAATATATAAAAACATTTACTAGAATAGTTTTTTTTTCCTTTTTAAGTATGTACTTTAGGAGAATCAGTTTAATTTCTAGTCAAGGAAAATGATTCTCCCTGTTCCTGATAGTTTGAATGGGAAAGAGAGAAAATGACAAAGGAATATAGGGAAAAAGTTGTTCCTAGGTAATAAAGATGTAGAATGGCTCTCAAAATAAAGCAAAAAAAAAAAAAGAAAGAAAACCAAACCATGGCATATGGGAAAGAATGGGTAGGACTAGTTAACAAGTTGCACGGGTCCAGTACATGCTATTTTACCTTCAACAGCACCAACCATAACTGGGGCAAGCCACACAAA
Organism: Macrotis lagotis; assembly: GCF_037893015.1. NCBI lineage: Eukaryota > Metazoa > Chordata > Mammalia > Peramelemorphia > Peramelidae > Macrotis > Macrotis lagotis. Next base: position 195,153,242 of record NC_133658.1, on the reverse strand, counting down.
ATATTCTCCAGCTTTTTATTTATTTGTTTGTTTGTTTGTTGAATGCAGGTCTCCATGTTCAGAGACTCATGGATACTAAAATGACACAATACATGGAAGTTGCTATAGCTAGTATCCATCTGTGGTAAGGTATGAAAGAGGTGAGTTATTTGGTAATTTTATATTCTTAATGATTTTTGCTAATTAAATTATAGGCTTTCCTATTTTTGTAAATGAGGGTTAAAGGTTAACAAGTATATTTAGGGGGTGGCTAGGTGGTACACTGTCCCTGGAGTCAGGAGTAACTGAATTCAAATCCGACCTCAGACACTTAATAATTACTTAGCTGTGTGACCTTGGGCAAGCCACTTAACCCCATTGACTTGCAAAAAAAAAGAACTAAAAAAACCCCAAAACAAGTATATTTAGTCAGCCAATAAGCATTTATTAGTGCCTGTTACATGGCAGAAACTATGCTAAGCTTTGGGCATGATGCTGTGTCCTCTACAGTTTACAGGTTGGAGTAAAGTTCCAAACATTCCCTAGCTATATCTCTGAAGCTAGGTCTCCTGAATAAGAAGTAAGAACGAATTAAAGACATTTTAAGAGTAAAAGACAAGTATTACCATTAAATATTATACATCTCTAGTTAATATTTTTATTTCCTTCAAGCTAATATATATGAGTTCTTGGCAGGCCAAAAGGCTTACAACTTAGTTAACTGCAACTAGCATTTATTATAGAAAAATATGCTTTTCTCCAGCAAATAATATAATTATATATTCCAATACTCTAAAATGTATACACTTTGGTGTATTAATAAGATGAAAACCTTTTTGAAGATTTCATTTTATTACAAGAATTAATATAAAATCATGGAAGAGCTACTGCCAGATTTATTTTGAGAACACATTGTTTGTTCAGTTCCTTTACATTCATACTATGAAATATTAGAAGTTTTACAACTCAGAATCTCCTGTTTACAACAAAAAAGGATAATTTCTAGAATTCAAACTCAGAATTCTTAATTTGAACTGTCTTAAAAATATTTTAAAATAATTATAATAAATTATTTATTATAATTATTTATAATTATTTTATCATGAGTTATTATAATAATATAATAAATATATTTGTAATAATTGTAATATTTGTAATAATTGCTATTGTCAGAACTAATTTCCAATCTATTTGATTGGTTCTAGCGAAATGCTTCACAAAAGGTTTACTCAAACTATGTCGACTATTAAGTATATGGTAGACTTGCAATAAATGTTTCTTAAATTGATCTAAAAATCAAAGTATTGTACATTGGTATCAGTGACTAGTGCCTAGCTTTCTTGTTCTTAAAACTATGTCATTGTACTTTTTACTTTTTAAATGGACTTAACACAAATGTTACCTGTTTGAGTTCATCCTTTGACAAATGTTATAATTATGTCAGTTAACATTTACATACAGTGCCCAAACCCTTTAAGATATGTACTATTGATGCAGAGAATTATAAATGCAGAAAAAATTATAATCAGAAACAAGTTCTGTAATTTTTAATGCTGTTAAATCTGGGAATCTTGTTAAGGGTATGGAAGACTCTTTGCTCCTGCGATATAAATTGACCCCTATTGTTTCATTGTTTAATGTAAAATTTGTATTCTGTCTTCTCCTTTCCAACCCCTAGCCTCCAACCTTCTATTTGGTTTCCATCACATAAGAAGGGAGGGATTTCTACTTTTGCACTCAGTGCCCAGATAAGGAGCAAGGCTATAAAACATGGGCTGGACCTGGGCTCAGGTCTGGTCCTCTCTCTTTCTGATCCAATCAGCTCTCCCTGACTCTCTTGCTTCCTCTTTTTATCTCCCTCTCTCTATGTCATTTAATCAACCATGTCTAGTCTTTTGTTACTCACCCTGTCCTAAAGTGCTTGTTGAACCTTCTGGAAGAGGAAAACAGTTTTACCCTGTTTACTTTGTTATAATTTTGTAATAAAATCCTGAGCAGTTTTAAATTCCCAGAGAGCACAGGAATTCCTTTGTCTTTTAGTAACCCTCATTTCTCAGTTACCCCCAAATCCCAAAAGCAAGAGTATTATTTTCACATTTTACAGATAGGGAAAACTGAGATAATTAATTATTTGATTAGCTCTTATGGGTAACAGTTGTCTGAAGGCATATTTGAATTCAGGTTTTACTAAATCTGGGTCTACCATTCTTTAAACTGTACTACCTGGATGCCATGTGATGTCCTACCTATCCTCATGTTTTTCCTAAGAAAAAAAAAGTATGAACCCATATCTAGGAATTTTAATGATAAAAACAGGTGGAATAAAGGTATTTCATCCTTCTCTTTAGGTCACAGTGGAGAACACAATTCCTAATTCCTGTTTTGTGATTTCCAATCCTTCCCCTCAGGTACAGTATAGAAATATGAGTGACTCATAACTGCTAGAAATATTTGTGGAATAAAGGAGGCTATTAACAGATTACTATGGCTACATCATATATAAAAAGCTAAGGTTATAAGAGCCCTTCTAATTAATTTAAGATTTGCTACTTTAGGTGAATAATGTTTTTAAGTATCATTTAGACTTTAAAAGCTCTGAAAGTAGTAGTAGAGTAATAAATATTCCCAATGAGATTATTTATCTTACAGGGGTAAGCTATTTATTTTCAGAAAGTAATTTATTTCCTGTAAACTTCAGAATATCTTTAGTGCTTTAGTTTTATGGAAATAGTTATGTTCTCATCTTTTATTGGTTTCATTTCCATATGTATGATAACCATAATGCTTGACATATTCAAAAATGAGTCATTATTAGTTATATCTAAAATGTTCAGGGAAAAAACAACAACAGCCGGGGAAGTGCTAAAAAGCAGCAGGCATACCGACTTCAGCAAGGATTTCATTCTACGTTAGAATTTCCTCTTCATTAGTAAGGCAGGAAGAGCCCAGCAGAGTATTAAACACAGAACTGAGAAGCCTTCAGTCAAGGCTTACTTTCATTCAGTCATTGATCCTGATGTAAAGGTAAAGGTCATGAATCTAGGGAAAGGTAGGGATTCAGGATTTAAGAAATGATTGGAGTTTTCACTCTAGTTTTGGACAAAGAGATGGCATTTAAAAAAAAAAAAGTTTGAAGAGATTTAAAAAAAAAAACCCAGGACATAGGGAGCAGAACAATTTTATGTAGATAATTCAGGGTGGCTCCCTTTTAGCAGGTACTTGATAAATATAATAGAGCTTATATGATGAAATGAGTAGCATACAGCTTTATCTGAAACTATAAACCAAAGAAAGAAGACTTGCACAAGACCTACCTTTGATTAGGTAAAATAAACAAAACAAACCCTTTTCGACATAAGTAGAATAGTTTGTTCAAGAGATCACAGTGTTCTAGTACAGTAAGGATTTATTAGTGTTTCAAACAAACTAGTTATTTAAAGAAAAAAACAAAAGCAATAATAAAAAAGTCAGTTATTATATAATTGGTTTTTCATAAGAAATGGATTTCTAAAATAAAATATCATTTGGAGCAAAAAAATTTATAATACAGGGAAAGAAATCATATAATTATGTATATTATTAAAATATATTAAGAACCATTGCCCTGGGGTGGCTAGGTGGAGTAGTGGAGAAAGCACTGGCCCTGGAGTCAGGAGTACCTGGGTTCAAATCCGGTCTCAGACATTTAATAATTACCTAGCTGTGTGGCCTTGGGCAAGCCACTTAACCCCATTTGCCTTACCAAAACAAAAAAAGAACCATTGCCCACTGTGACCTTTTTCTTCTCTGAATTCTCAGAGCATTTATTATAGCATGCATCTAACACTTAGGGTTTTATTTTGCATTGTTACTTAATTTTTTATATTTCCTACCTTGTCAAATAAAATTTAAACTCATTAAGAACTGGGTATTTATGATTGTTACTTTAGAGTAATCTTATCATTTCAGAATCATGTATCATTTACTTTGTATGAAGGAAGGAGAGATCTTTCATAACTATATTTCTCTAAGACTCTGGAGAACCATGTCTGACACTGTCAGACTGTTCTTGGGACTATCAACCTGTTCTCTGTCTGCCTGCCTGCCTCCCATCTGTCTGTGTCTGTCTCTATTGCTCTGTCTCTGTCTGTTTTTCTTTTTCTCTTTCTGATGCTCTCTCTCTCTTTTTCTCTTAATAGTTAATAAATAGAATTAGTAGATGAGCCCCCCATTGCCCCCCCATTATATAACCTAAGCTACCACTCTATCTAGTGGTAGTATTACTTTTTTTTGGAGGACTCAATGAGGGGTGGAAAGTGAAGTTAGGATGGGAGACTCCAAGTGATTTCAAATTGGTTTTAGACAAGAGAACTCTCCAAAAGAAACTTCATTCTATCAGTGCAGAGAAACAACTGTTCTTCACACAGACACTAACATCAAAATAAGAATTGAACCCAGGTCCTTGGGATTCCCAGGCAGCTTCTTGCTGCACAACTCTCAACTATATAGTGTCTACTACGGAACTATTTTTCCATATAACTTTTGTTCTCCCTTTCCTATTTGTTCTTGTCCAATCAACTCTTAGATGCAGACAACCTTTGCAGATAATACAAATATTACTATTAGCACTATATATAGTTGTGTGTGTGTGTTTATGACAAACAGCAAAAACTATATTCCTATTCTCAGGAGGAATATTGTATATCAGGTAAAATGAGATTATGACCATAAAGTGCTGTCCTGGGGGGAGCCAGCTGATACAGTGGACTTGAAATCAGGAAAATCTGACTTCAAATCTGACCTCAGACAGTTAGTAAATAGATGTATGGCTCTGGGTCCTCATTACTTCAGTTTCTTCATCTATAAATTTGAGATAATAATAACTCCTACTTTCCAGGATTGTTTTGAGAATAAAATAACAATATTTGTTATATAGTAATGATACATAAATAGGCATTTCATAAATGCTTGTTATATATAAAATTAGATAAAGTATGTAAAGTGCTTTACAAAAATTAAAATGATATATAAATGCTAGCTATTATGCTAACTGCTGAATTGTTGTTGCTGTTGTTATTATCTAGCTATCTTTTTCCCAAGTCCCTCTTCTTCAAAAAATGAACATGAATGTAAAGAGGAAGAAGAGAAGCTCATGAGGAGAATCAAGGAAAACAACTAAAAAGAGTTCATTTTTCTTCTTCTGAGGGTAGAGATAAATTAACTTAAATTTTTTTTCCAAGCAAATTATTCACACCCTTACATACTCTTACTATCTATTCTAAACCATTGTATAAAGAGAGCATCCTCTGAGGAAAATTAGAGGCAATTAAATGGATTGTCTCAGAAACATAGGAAGTGACTGTTCATTTTTATTTTCATATTTGTCATCGATGCACTATAGTGGATACAATCCAAGTTCCTCTGGAAGAAGAGCTGAGGGATCTGTTTGTATAAAATAGGGCAAGTTAATAGAAAAAGCAAATTGACTATGAATTTTAAAAGCATATAAAAGGAAATTCTTACCAAATTCCTTTGGTACGGTTATTGAATAAAGGCACATCTGACCAGCTGTGTAATTGTGTGGGTAATTTGGTGATAAAACTACCCCTTCTGATCCAGTGTACTGTCCTCCACAGGGAGCTGAAAGTAGATGAAATTAAAACATCATATGCCTTTCATCTTTCTATAACTCTAAGATTTGGCATTCCAATGTCCGCTTGAATACTTAAAGAACAATTTATAGACTAGTGTAAAATCTCTAAATATAGCAAAAGTGTCCCAAGTTGTCAATTTTAATAAGAGAATCAGCTGTAATTTTAAAAATTTAAATAAAATAGTTTTTAAAATTTAAATAAAATAAAAATGTCAAATAGGCTACAACATATGACACAATAGATATATGACAGTATATACTAAGAATATACCAAGAATATACCAAGAATAATGAATTAGTCCAACATATGGAAGACAATAAATATAATAATCAATTAATGATATTAGTCATATTCAAATAATGAAAAACACATGATTTTATCAATAGAAACAAAAAAACTTTTAAAAATCTAATTTTGTTCAATTTTGGAATTCTATTAAAAATACTAAAGTACATAGAATAAATTATCTAAAACAGGAAATGGATATTATGTATAATGTTTAGAGGTCTTTCTAATATAATCAGAGGTAAAGCAAGCATTCCATTATTACCACAAACAGTACATCAAATGCTAAAACAGCAATAAAACAAGAAAAATATTGAAGGAATAAGCCTAGGAATAAAATAATCATAGGATCATAAGACTCTTTTAAAAGGTCAAGTGGCCCTTTCTGGCCTTGGAAAAAGGATTGACAAAAAGGTTAACTAGAGGTTAAATTCCTCCTTCCAATATCAGCAGATAAACACTGTTCTACTCCCAATTTTTTCCTGAGCTGAGATTAAATATAAATTGGATAGTATAATCTTCTAATGTTGGATTTCACATTCTGGCAACTGGAGAACAGGGGAAGAGGGACTGAATGACTAATAACTACAAACCACAAATTCCTTTTTCCTAGTTTTAGTTCAAACTACATACTTCTTTTTTTTAATTAAAAAAAACAATACCAATCACATATTATGAAAATTTTCCAACATTCATTCACTTGAATATTTGTGTTACACATTTTCTAATACCCTCCCTTCCCATCTCCCTTCCCTCAGCAGGAAACAGTCTTGAAAAGTTTTACATACATTTTAATCATTTTTAAACTATATGTTTCTTTAAGGAAATTTTCTAGTCACACAATATGACAGGTACAGGGCAGAGATTTCTGAGGCAGAAATTTGCCAGACAGATTGATAGACACAGGAGGAATTTGGGTTAAGAAAGCCTGGAAGAAAATGAACTAGATAGATGGCCAATTGAATTATATTCAAGACAAGTTTCCTAAGATCAATCAATCTATCAATATGTGTGTGTGTGTGTGTGTGTGTGTGTGTGTGTGTGTGCATATATATGCATATTTAATTTTCTCCTTTCTATTATAAACATAAGATTTGTATATCACTCTTTTGTCAAAAATTATTGAGGGATTAGTTGATAATGTTTGTCCTTCATTCTTGAAGAAGACCATGACATCAGGGAAGTGATACAATGACATGCACATCAAATGAATTTGAGTGAGGGGAGGTGAGTGAGTTAGAAACGACTTAATGAGTATACTTTTACTGTTTTCTCAATACTTTGAACCTCAATTTGTTTTCTAAAGATAGATAGAGATATGCGCACATATATAAAATATACATATAATTTTAACTTTACTATGCTTAGGAACAATAGAGTTCCAATTATTATTTTGTTTCTATGTCATTTTTTAAGTTGTATCCCACTCTCTGTGACCGTATTTGGGATTTTCTTGGTAGAGATGCTAGAATGGTTTGACATTTCCTCCTTTAGCTAATTTTACAGATGAGGAAACTGAGGCAAGCTGAGTTAAGTGACTTGTCCTGGTTCACATAGCTAGTATCTGAGGCCAGATATGAACTCACAAAGATGAGTCTTCCTGATCCTAGGCCCAGTACTCTATCCAGTATGCCACTCAGCTGCCCCAAGAAGTTTCATTTAAGTTGCTTTTAAATCTACATCATGATAGCACAAATGATTAATTCTAAATCAATTTATTGATATTGATGACAATATACATTTATGTTCATATACCCTTCCATGTCTTGTTTGGGAATCTTTAAGGCATTTTCTATGAAGTTTTATCTGACATTTTTCACATGCTCAGAAATTAAGAAGAGATGATGGGGTTCACTCCCCTTAAAGTATAGAAAACAGAATTTTTTACTTTAAAAAAGTCTGATAGCAAATTTTTTAAAGAAATAAAAATATATGACCTTCAAGAACAGAGTAACTTGATCTTTCCCTAACTTATATATAGTTGCAGTTAAAGTTTGTCAGTTATAACATGCAGGAGAGGATATTTGAAGATAAATTATAAATTCTAATTCTTTTTCACTGAGCATCAGCAGTATTAAGCAAATATTCTGTTCAGCATAAATGATGAAGAACCAAAAACACTGTACATATTGGGTGGAGTTAACTGCAAAATAACAAAATATGCTTATGAAAATTTTATTCCATCTAAATATTTACTAAATAATTCCTATGTGATAGGAACCTAAAAGTATTTTTGAAGAGGCTATTATTATTATAAGAAACCAGAAACTTCTAGATTTTTTGGTTGGAAATTTCAGCAGAAGACTTTATTTTATTTATTTATTAATTTGAGAGTATGTTATGCATACTTTACACCACTGGAACTTTATTGACACATATAGCAAATTTTGAAAAGATGTAAAAATAATGTTTCAAATACAAGATAATAAACTTGGGACTAGAAATGGCCTTAAAGATCAATTTCTCCCCTCCATTTTATAGATGAGAAAACTGAGAACCAAAGAAATTAAGTGACATGCTCAAGGCCACATAGGCTGCAAGTAGCAAAGTTGAGATTTCAGCCCAACTATTCTTGAGTCTACAATCATTTCTCTTTTGTAATATAAAATGCCTTCTTTTTATACATTTTTATAGGTTATGTCAGAGCAACTAGTAGATAAAACATTGGGTTAGGAATCAGGAAGATCAATTTTGTGAGTTCAAATCTGATATGAGACATGTGACTCTTGATATGTTAACTTCTACCTGTTTGTCTCAGTTTCTCATTTGTAAAATGAGCTGTAGAAGGAAAAGGCAAACCACTCCAAGTAGGGTCACAAAGAGTTGTCCCTGGCTATATATTTTAAAAACGAAAAGAAAAATCCTCCCCAATTCCTCACATGTACACATATTCAATCAGCCACAATAGGTAATTTTGGAACCTGACCCCAAAGCCACCATACTCAATAACCCAGCTTTGAAGAGAACTGTTGCAAAAGGAAGTTTGGGTTTTTTGTTTGTTTGTTTTTTGCTTTCAAGGTTTTGAAAATACAAGAGTGTGCTCTTGAAATATCTCTGACCTGCAGAATGACTTGTTAGAACAGGTCAGAAACCAGTCTTGTCTTTAAGTCAAAGGGTGATGGGCCTTGTCTTCTTCACCCACAGTCAGAGGGTAGTAAGAGGGAAGAAAGTTAGAAATAATCTGGACCACTCTCTCTAGGACCTGTGGTTATCTTTAGACCATAGAATGAGTTCCATACATGACTTTGGACAGGTTCAGCTGAGAATCAGATCACCAGTTGGGTGCAGGCATCACAACAGTCATTTCTGCATTCTAAGTGTACATGTGAAATGTTGATACTTTTTGAATATTCTTCCCACAGCCCTCCCCTGCTGCCAAACTTTCACCATACTCCCCTAGACCCCAAGCCCAAGAGATTACCCTGCTTTGTGAGGTTGCAAGATGCTGAGCCTGGCCCTCAGCTTGGGCTCATTTCTGTACTTCCAAACTGAAGGATCATTGGAAAGGGGAGGGGGTATTGGTTTAAGATTAATTTGTTTGTGAATGGTGTTTTGCTTTTGTGCGCTTTTTTCTTTTACTTCGTGTATAGTTCTGTAAAATGAAAAGTGACATTTTTTTTAATGGATATGATCTTGTTACTGTGATTAATCTCAATAAAGGGAATATTAGGATAGGAACACTAACTAGCTGTGTGACCTTGGGCAAGTTACTCAGCGCTGATTGCCTCACATCCAGAGCCATCTACAGTTATCCTGATTCATATCTTGCCACTGGACTCAGATGGTCTGGAGGAGAAAGCGAAGCTGGTGATTTAACACAGTGCCTCTTCACTAAAATCAATTCATGTGGTTATCATGGTATCACCTCCCCTGATGTCATGGTCTTCTTTAAGAACAAAAGACAAAAAAATCATTGTAATATATATAATATTAAAAAACACAAACAGAAAAGTCAGAGATATCAAATTCAATTGGGACACTGAATAGAAGATTTGGTAAAGTCAAAAATGAATTTGTCTTTCTAGAACTTGGCTTAAAATATAAAAATAATAGACTTCTGTCCAGAAATGGAGTATATAAAATAACAACTGTAAAACTGTGATTATGGGTTAATCATAAGTTCTTTAAACTAAAAAAGGATGGAAGAGGTAGAAAAATTCCACAAGATAGTTAATATAAGGAGTAAGAACAATGAGTTTAGAATTAACTATTTGAAACACCCTTAAATTCATGGAATTTGAAACTTGGAAAGGACCCTATCACCCTTAAGTCAAAGTAATAAACAAGTGAAATATTCACTATAATATACCTGACAACTGGTCATCCTGCCTCTATTTAAAAATCGCTAAGGAAGAAGAAACCTATGATCTCTTAAGGCAGGACATTCCACTTTTGACAGTTCAATAGAACTATACACAAAGTAAAAAGCTTTTCTAATGTACAGTTTAAATTTGCCTTTTTGCAATTTACACATTGCTTCTGGTTCTACCCTCTGGGGATTAAAAGTCTAAAACCTCCTCCAAATGACAGCCTTCCTTCAAATACTTCAAGAAAGATACCATATCATATGTCCTCTGACCCAAACTCCCAGTCCAAGCTTAGCATGATCATTCCTTCAACCAGTACGCATATAACAAGGACTCAAGGACTCTCTTCATCATCCTGGTTTGCCTGCTTTGAACACTATCCATTCCAGTTTACCAATGTTCTTAAATCATGACTTTATTGTTCTTCACTCATTTCAGTTGTGTCTCACTCTTTGTGAACTATTTGTTTTTGTTTGTTTGGGGTTTTTTGGCAAAGGTAATAGAGTGGTTTACTATTTATTTCTCCAAAAACTATGGTACCTAGATCTTAGCATATTACTTCAAAAAAGATCTGAAGAAAGTAGAATATAGATGAACTCTTACCTCTCTATTCCTGAAAGCCTTGCTCCTTTTAATGTAGCTCAAGATCACATTAGCCTTTTTGACTGCAGAATCACACTGTAGAGTTTTTTTTTTATTGAACTAGAAGTCCATTAAAATTCTCATATATTTTCTAAAACAATTGTTGTCTAATCATAATACTCCATTTTATACTTATATATCTTATACTTTTTATTTTTTATCCAAGTGCAAGAAGAAACAAAATCCAAGAAAGCAGCAAATAATAAAAGCCCATTGCCTTAAATATCTATATATGAATGCTTAGAGTTTAGAAACCTTAAAATAGAAATCAGAGGTTCTAACTTGGGGAAGAAAATATGATCACACAGTTTTTACTGTCTTTAAAGGAGATAATGTAACTGAATTTAATTTATTCTAAAGAAGCAGAACTAATAGGAGTGTATATGTGAAGAAGAAGCTATAGCAAGGTATTAAAATGATATATTCATACAAGGAAATTCAAGAACCAAAGGAAGAAAATGAGGGAAAATGTGGAAGATCAATGGAAAAAAGAAATGTTATCAAATTATACTTAAAACCACTGGGACATAAAGAAGAAATACATGAAAGATGTGAGAAACAAACAAAAATAACACAGAGACTTGACATAACAATGATGGGGGGACTTTAGCTATTCATGTATTTATTAGATATCTTTTTGCCTTAATTCCTGAAACCAAAGTCTTTGGTACTGTTAAAGAGATATTACTTTGTCAATGGAAATTACTTTAAAAGGAGATATTAATATTTGCTTTGCAGCTACACTCTAAAAACCATGGGACCTTTTCTTCTAAATTGCATCTGCCACCTTCATGTGCTCTCCCATTAGCATGGAAGCTTATTCAGAATAGGAGCTGACTCTCTTTTCTGCCTCTGTCTAAAACTATTTTGCACAAAGTAAACTCTCAATAAATGCTTGCTTCCTTCACGATCATTTTATCATTCAAAAAGTAGAAATTCTAGGTTGCATGAATCTTACTAACAAGAAGGAATTTGAGCTTGTAGTGGAAATGATGGAAATCCTGAAAGAAAGTGATCACTCCTTCCTAGATTTTGTAATAGAAAGAAGTTAAGGCTGTGCAAATTCTGATATGTACCCTAGGTTTGGGAAAAGCAGAGTACAAAAGATTCAGAAATTTTGCAAGTCCAGGAAGTATGGGAAAGACTCAAGAATGAAATTCTGAAAATATAAGGAGATAAGAGTTTTGGTGAGGGGAAAAAAAAGGGGAACTCTTTAGAGTTTGATACAGATGCAGCAGTAATTTTGTAAACAATTTGTTTGCCATAGACAGTTATGTGGTGTAGTGTCTTAAACACTTATTAGTTGTGTGACCCTGAGGAGTCATTTAACCTCTCTGTGGTCCAGTTTCTTCATCTATAAAATAGAGATAATAAGAGCACTTATCTTTAGGCTTGTTTTGAGGATCAGATAAGATAACATTTGAAGTGTTTTGCAACTCTTTAAACACCATTATAATGCTAATCCTTAATAATAAAATAAATGTATGGAAAATAGAGACAGAGTCAAGTAAAGATATAAGTATACAAATATGCCAAAATTATTCAAAAATTGTATTGGGAATCATTAAAACTCAGGATAATCAGAGGCTGGTAACAGAAACAAAGGAAAATTTGCAAAAAGAGGAGTTTTGAAGTAATATTAGTAGAAAAAAGACTATCCTATATAGATATAGATCAAATAATGATAAATGACAACTGGGAGAAAGCAGAGATTCTCCTTTCTTCCTATGTTTTTCTCTAAAAATAATAAAACAAAAATGTTTAACAGATTACTAATAAGATACATGAGACGATAATGACTGAGAAAACTTGATTTCACCTGTCCAAATGAAATAGATAATTTTTGCTGTTGTTTTTGTTGTTGCCATATGTTTCACTCATATCTAACTGTTCATGACACCATTTAAGGGTATTCTTGGCAAAGATACTTGAGTGATTTATCATTTTCTTTTCCAACTCATTTCATAATTGAGGAAACTGAAGCAAACAGGTTAAGTGACTTCTCCAGGGTCACACAGAGAGTAAATTTCTGTAGTTATATTTAAATTCATGTGTTTCTGACTCTAAGACCAGCACACTGTCCACTGTACAACCTAGCTTCCAGGTAACTATATAGTTAAGTGTGAAATAACTTGCAAAAGTGACAGTTGAGCCATTATTATTGGTACTTGAAACATTACAGATGTAATAGCTTTCTTCAACTGTTTGAATTACTATCAAAGGTGGGAGGAATTAAACTTGTTCTGTTTGACTCTGTAGAGCAGAACCAGAAAAACTGACTGAAAGTTGCAAAGAAGCAAATTTTGGCTTTTTGTTAGGAAAAAACCCGTTGGCCTGCTTATGAGATTATAACCCCTTCTGTTCATCCCACCCATTGGCATTCAAATAGAAGTTTCATGAATATTTATCAAGTATCATTTTGGGATATGATTTCAGCTAGCAAATTATCAAAGTTTCCTCTGACCCAAGTTATATGATTCTGTGGATCATAAAATGACGATGATGATGATGATGATGATGATGATGACGATGATGATGATGATGTTGATATTTGTCCTTCATTCTTGAAGAAGACCATTTTATCAGGTCTTCTTGGATTTGACTGAGGAAGTTCTATGCTAAAGTTACGAGCCTTACTTTCTCCTCTAGAGTCATCTGGTTCCAGATAGGAATCAAGATGACTGGAGATGGCCCTGGGATGTGAGACAATCAGGGTTAAGTGAATTGCCCAAGGTCACACAGCTATTTTAGTGTCAGATGTCTGAGGCCAGATCCAAACTCATTCCTCCTGACTCCAAGGTCAGTGCTCTATCCACTGTACTACCTAGTCACCCTTGGATGTGAGAATAAAATAAAATAAATATAAAACATTCTTTCAGTATCAGTTGTTATGGAAATATACAAAGGTTAGGTTTAGGTCTAACAATGTTCTTAAAAATTTTTCCATGACTATTCAAAGCACTAATAGTATTATTTAGAATTACTGCAATTCTTATGCTTTTTTCTCTTTTGGGGGGAAGGGGGGCTAACATTCAAAAACTGCAGTAGTTGAATGGGCATATGAATAGCTTTCATGAATTACTTTAAAGAAAGAATTAGCTAGTCATTCCTTAAAAAATTTAACCTAATCCATGAATAATATTTTACTCAGTCATCTTTCAGTACTAATTCTTTCCTTTATCATACCCAAGATGTATAAAAATTTTATCTTTCCACTTACAACGTTAAAGAATAATACACTTACATATGTTTGCTGTTTATTTGCCATAGGATTATTTTTGTTTTCTTCACCCTAAAATTTCCTGTTCTTTCACAATGTGCCCCTCATTAACTAGTCTCTCCATCACATAATACTGGAATCACTTCATTTCTCTATTTTATTCACTTTTTTCCCTTATATGGTTCATTTATTTTATATTATTATTACAATTATCTTGTGAGAGGAAACATTACCCCCCCAAACAAAGATAGAGAAGCCTCAAGAATAGTGAGAGAGAAAAAAGAGTGTACTTCAGTCTGTGTTCAGATTCCAAATGCTCTGTCTCTGAGAAGAGTTGCCTTCTTTATCATTGAGTCCACCAGAGAAGTTACTTAGATATCTTTCCCACAGTCACTATTACTAGTTGTATTTCCTTCCATTCTCTTCCTCCCCACTCTCATTTATCTTATTCTCCTTCTCCTTTTACCCAGTCCCTCCTTGGAAGTGTGTTGTATCTGTGTACCCTCTCCTTTAATCTGCCCTCTCTTCTATCACCTACTCCCACCCTCCACTTCCCCTGTACCCCCCTTTCCCATCTCTTTCCTCTAATTTTTCTCTAGGGTATGATAGTTTCTATACCCTATTAAGTGGGCATGTTATTTCCTCTCTGAGACATTTCTGATGAGAATGAAGGCTCACTCATTCCCCCTCCTCTTTCACTCCTTCCTTCCTTGCAAAAGCTTTTTCTTGACTCTTTTATGTGAAATATCTTAGCCCCTTCTTCCTCTCCTTTCTCTTCCTCCCAGTACTTTCCTTTATCACCTATCGACTCTATCTTTATATTATGCCATTATATTAAATTCCCTCCCGTGCCATATATATATATATATATTCTAACTGCTCTTATAATGAGAAGGTTCATATGAGTTATCAGTATCTTCTTCTCATGCAGGAATACAAACAGTTCATTAAGTTTCTCATAGTTAGTCTTTCCCATTCACCTTCTCTATGCTTCACCTGAGTCCTGTTCTTGGAGATCAAAATTTCTGTTCAGCTCTGGTCACTTCAACAGGAAAGTATGAAAATCCCATTTCATTGAAACTTCATATCTTCCCCTGAAAAAGGACGTTCACTTTTGCTAGGTAGTTGATTCTCAGTTATAATTCAAACTCTTTTGCCTTTCAGAATATCTTATTCCAAGCCCCAGGATCCCTTTAATGTAGATACCACCAAATTCTGTGTAAGCCTGACTATAGAGCCATGGTAGTTGAATTGTTTGTTTCTGGCATCTTTTAGTATTTCCTCTTTGACTTGGGAGTTTTGGAGTTTGGCTATAATATTCCTGGGAATTTTTCTTTTGTGATCTCTTTCAGGAAATGATTGGTAGATTCTCTCAATTTTTATTTTACCCTCTGCTGCTATGATCTCAGGGAAATTTTGCTGCATTATTTCTTGAAAAATGAAGTCTAGGTTCTTTTCCTGGTCATGACTTTAAGGTAGCCCAATAATTTTAAAATTATCTCTTTGGATCTGTTTTTGAAGTCAGTTGTTTTTCCAACGAGATATTTCACAATTTTCTTCTAATTTTTCATTCTTTTGTTTCTTGATTTCTTGCAAAGCCATCAATTTCCTTTAGTTCCATTCTACATTTGAAGGAGTTATTTTCTTCAGAGAACTTTTTTATCTCCTTTTCCAGATGGCCAATTCTGATTTTTTTCCTTCTCTTCTTTTGCCTTTTAGGTTTTTTTTCCCCATTTGGCATAAACTGGTTCTAAACATGTTATTATCTTTAGTATTTTTTTTTTTTTTGTATTTCTTTCACCAAGCTGCTGACTTGGTTTTCATGATTTACCTGCATTGCTCTCATTTCTCTTAACAACTTTTCTTCTAGCTTCCTTACTTGTTTTTCAAAGTCTTTTTTGAGCTTTTCTATGGCCTGGGCCAATTTCTTAATTCCCTTTGAGACTTTGGATACAGAAGCTTCAACTTTGTCATCTTCTAAGTGTGTCTTTTGATCCTCCATGGAACCAAAGTAATTTTCTATTGCCAGATTCTTCTTTTTCCTGTTGTTTGTTCATTTCTTCAGCCTATGACCACTTTACCACACTTCCAAGGCTTTACTCATTTGCCTGTGGCCTGTTACAGGAATGACCGCAGGCCCTCCCCTCTGCCCTGGAATTGTGAGGAAGGTCCATGCTCTTCCATGTTAGTAGTGGCACCAGACTACAACTTGGATCTGAGTGTGGGCAAACAACAGAATCCTGCCTCAGAGAGAGCAGAGAGACCTCTGCAGTCTCCCCAACCCACTTACTATGGGCTGGGCACTAAGAGCTGGGTGGCTCTGCCTCCTGCTTGAAGGTTCTCACCACAAGACTGCTCTGAGGCCTGCACTCCACGTTCACTCTCATGTCACAGAGTTTTCTCACTGCCTGTTCAAGCTGTCCTCAGTGATCCCTGGACCAAGAGGTCTGAAATTGTCCCCTCTGCCACAGACCCTGGCATTTGGCAGGCTGTTCCTGGAAGGTGGGAGCTGATTTGCTCCAGCCTGGCTGTGCTGCAGTGTAGCTGCTCTGAGGCTCTTTCCAACCCCATCCCACCCAACTGATCTTCTAAGTTGTCTTGGACTGGGAAACTGTATCATTCAAACTTTCTGTGGGTTCTGCCCCTCTGACTAGAGTCATACCTTGATGGCTTTTGGAGTTTGGGGGAACCAGTTTCCAGAAATTACTGCCTTCATGCCACCATCTTGGCTCCATCTCTCATTCACTTTTCATGTCCAACTAGTTATTACTTTATATTGATTCATTCTCTATGGTATTTTAAATATCTATTTTCATAGATAATGTCAACAGTTTAGAGCCTGTTTTCTGTGTGGAACTTCACTACAATGAAGATCATGGTTTAGATCTGAACTGTGAACAACCTACTATATATCACTGTTGGATCTCAGTTCAACCAATGGCCTCTATTTTGTGAATCATGAAGGCTGAACGTATTTTTAATTTAGTTTCTCACTACTTTTCAGTTTCACCAGGATGTTTTTGCAGAATTGTGCCTCTGCAAGCAGGTATAGCTGGCATCCTCCAATATTTGGCAACATCTATATCTACTGGTTGTCTCAACCTTTATGTATGTTTCAGTTTGAATCACTATCACAGGCATTGGTTTAAGGAAGACATATCCCTCCTTTGTCCCCTGGAGAGTTTGAAGTCACATAGTCCTTTTTAATGTCTATTAGGGACAAAAGGGAGCATCAGATTTGATTTGAATTAGATTACTAGAATCAATAGCCACTGAAAAGAATTGACCTCAGACAAGTTTGGTAAGATTTAGGTCTAAATCTTTCTCTGAAGCTCCATCTTTCTGTAGCAGTAAATGGAAACTACTTGAGTAGAGACATTTTCCTCTTCTGGCATTTCACTCATTGACCTAAGTTTTGTCTTTAACTAGTTCAAATTTATACTCTATTGCAGCCTTATAGTCATTTCCTTTAAAAATACTTTTTAATCTTGTTATTACCCCAACAGTTCCCTTTCAATTCTTGCCAATTTCCTCTCATGTCTAATAAAGACTCCTTTTATTCTATCCTATTATTGCTTTATCTAATTACCTACTTCTTTGTCTCAGTCTGTACGGCCACTTTTGCTTATAATTCACCTGCCTCTGGTTGTGAGCACTTTTAACGTCCTTCCCTGCTGTTTGGAATTCCCTCATGCTCTTTTTTTTGACCAAGTTCTGTGATTTTGAAAAAATAATCAATAACGATCTTTTTAAAGTCGCTCACAGAATTCAGTCACTTTAGTCAATTTCATAACCCCTGACCCTGTGATTACTTAGTACTATGTCTCCCTCTATAAAGGGTATACCACAATCTTAGTGAACTTTGGTGTTTTAATAGTTTAACATTATTAAAGAAAATAATAGTTTTATTAGATTAAAACTGCACTAAGGCTTTAGGGACAATTTTTTTTAGGTTCTTTTTCAAGGCAAATGGGGTTAAGTGGCTTGCCAAGGGCCACACAGCTAGGTCATTATTAAATGTCTGAGATCAGATTTGAACCTAGGTAACTCCTGACTCCAGGGCTGGTGCTCTATCCACTGCGCCACCTAGCCGTCCCCTAGGGACAATTTTCTTAATGACATTTAGTTATGTCATTTCCAACTGGTACTTTGTGTTTATTTACTTAACATAAACTCAGTAGCCTTACCAGAAATCAAATATGGCAAATTTATCAAATCCAGGACTTGAGCTTTAATTCCTCCTGTAACTGATGTGTCTTTCCTCTTCCTTTGCAAGTCTTTTTAGTAACCCAACACTGACACCCTTCTTGATCTAAAAAAAATACTCCCTGACTTAGACTTAGAGATATCGATAATCTTTAAATGTAAATGGAAAATGGGGAAGCTGAGTGGCACAATGGATAGAGCACCGGCCCTGGAGTCAGGAGGACCTCAGTTCTAATTGGCTGCATACTCTTAATACTTACTTAGTTGTGTGACCTTGGGCAAGTCACTTAACTCCATTGTCTTGAAAAAAACAAAAAAATAAATGGAAATGGAAAATTATAAAGGGTCTTTGAGATCATTCAGTTTATCTGTCCTATTTACATTTGGGAGAAATGAAATACATTAAATAATTAATTTAAAAAATAACTAATTCAAACATGTATAAACTCAGTTTATAATGTTGAGTTTAAAATCTGACTTCTAGCTTGGTGTTCATTTCACCATAGCATAGTTTTTTCTGAGTAAAATAATATCCAGGTACTTTTAAAATCATGTAAGAGAATTACTCAGAAAAAAATAAAAGTTCATTGGGGAACCTTCCCATAACAAGGTTAAAAAGCTTGCAAAAACAAAATGCTCGTTAGATCTCTAACTATGACTGTTTTCTAGTTGTTGAATCACATAATCTTGACAAGTACAATGTTGCATTGTCTCCCTGTTTTCTAAAAATCCATTGAGCTATAAATTAAAATAGCAAGTGGAGATGAAAAATAGACAAATCATCATCTCTGATAGCATTTTGATAACAACTCATGAGACCAGAATTCCTTTCTTGATCAAGGATACCTGCAGATATATTTTATCAAGTGAAAGTTCAAAGATTTCTTTGTGATTAAGATAAGATGAAAGAGTGGAGTTTTACAAAAATAGAGAACAATGTAAAAATCAAAGGTGAAATTAAATAAACCTTTACTGCCATTTTATTTCTCATTTCCTTGATAAATCATGTTCAGTCTTCAAATTTTTAGCTGGATTTAAAAATACATGCTAAAATATCAGATCCTATTTCAAATACTAATGATCAAATGAAGAATTAACAATAAGATAGCATTTAATTTCTATATTTTGTTTAATTATTTTTCTTGCATTTATTTTATTTAAGAAATATATTTGAAAAGGAATGGAATGCTTTCAGTACATCCCAAACTAAATTATAATACATTAATATGATCACAGAAGGCATAAATATGGTCTCACTATTTACTAATTAACATGTTAAATAGATCATTTCCTAAAGGACTGAAGAAATGCAGAAATACTTGAAACAGATGGCAATAAAATGCAAGTATAATTATTTGTTTAATTGAGATAGATTTCTAGTGTAAAATCAGCTGAATACAATATAAAATGATATTAGCAAATAAGAGCTTCTTAATCACATAACAGAGAATTCTAACTAGTTATATGTTCTGGTCTTGTTCTCTAGCATCTCTCACTTTTTTTAAAAATAGTTAATGGAAGCAGCTAGGTGGCACAGTGGACAGAGCACCAGCTGTGGAGTTAGGAGGACCTGACTTAAAATTCAGCCTCAGTAAGTATTACTTACTTAGCTGTGTGACCTTAGGCAAGTCACTTAGCTGCATAGTCTTACTGAAAACAAAACAAAAAACTCTTAAAAATAGTTAATGAAATTACAGAATTTCAGAGAGGAGAGTGATATCAGAGACTCATATACTCAAACCTCTTTCTAGTAATGGTTTGGATAATGAATCATAAAAATGAATATTATAACAGATAACCATACTCCAAAATGGAGTAGAATTCTTTATGATATAGTGAGAACCCCATCACTAGAGTAGTTCAAACATAAGTTGGATGACCATGTATCAATGATGGGAGATAGTGGTTGGAGTATGAGGAAACATAAGAAGAGACCAAGATAGAGAAATAAGACAAAGAGAGAAATTGAATGGAAAATCTACTTCTATTATCTGTTACAGAAAATAAAACAATTTATATATTAGCCATTATAATTGTGATCCATATATGATAGGCCCACCATTTTCATTCATTCTTCCCTCTAGACTTTCTCTACCATGTCAAAGAAACCTCTTCACTCAGTAAATTTATAGTATCTTTGAACTTCTCAGATGGGAAGTACTATCTGTCCCATGACTTTTTAGTACCTTTGTTTAAGGAGGCCAATCCTTCCTTGTCCTTTTTATGTTCCAGGTCAAAGTCAAGACTAAAATATTCTAACCATCTCTCTTTTTTTTTTAGGTTTTTTTGTAAGGCAAATGGGGTTAAGTGACTTGCCCAAGGTCACACAGCTAGGTAATTATTAAGTGTGAGACCTGACTCCAGGGCCGGTGCTTTATCCATTACGCCACCTAGCCGCCCCCTAACCATCTCTCTTTTAAACTTTCTTTTATGTATTATACTCATTAGAATATAAGATCTTTTGGGGAAAGGGCTGTTTTTCCTTTGCTTGCATTTATGAATCACTTGTTCTCTAGGATCCAGTCTCAGCTCTGTCACTAATAGTCTTATGACTGGTAAAAAATCACATTGTTCTTCAGAACCTGTCCTCAGGACTTTATAGAGAAAGTTCCTGTTTAAGTATAGGTTGGATTAGAATAAAGAATTTTTAATCTTTTTTGGGTGTCATGGTATTCTGGTAAACCTATGAACTCATTCTTAGAATTATGCTTTTAAAATTCATAAAATAAAATGCATAGGGGTTCTAAAGGAAAACAATTATATTGATATAACGTTATATATTCTTTTTCCTCATGTGGTATCTCAGTACCCTTGAAATCTATCAACTCTTTTGGATTCCCAATTAAGAACCCTGGGACTAGATGGTCTTTGAGATTCCTTCAGCTCTTAAATTCCTTAATGATCTTTCAAATCTCTCTAGTCTAAACTTTTTTTTCCTCATCTTTAAAATGTGGGGGATTTTCAAGACAGTGTCACAAAATGAAAAATTATTCAATTTGGAGACAAAAGGGCTGAGCTATAATCTAAACTCCAGTACTTTCAATTTATATGATCCTAGGCAAGTTATCTCCTTCTCCTACCCTTCAGTTGCTTCATCACTGAAGTGAAAGGCTTGGATCAATTGATCTGTAAAGGTTTCTGGACAAGGCAACAATATTAAACTGAATTTATGAATCATGTTTCTACTATTTTGCCTATGAAGCTTATCCCATAGAGTCAGAACCAGAATATCCCCTCTAGAGACTATGTTGGGTAAGAGCAACTCCCTTAAAATTCTCATCCACAGCTTAGTTGTGTCAACATGATAAGGAGACTTATTTGTTCCTGCAGATGCTGGCTGTCCACAAAAATAGTCAAGGAATTTTGGCCCATTCACTGGACCAATAATAGAGGAATCATGTAGCTGGACTAATCTTAGGGCTTACACAATTGGATGTGCTTAGGATTTACAGCAGCTGCTGAGCACTGAGATTGCCTCTCTCTGCTGATGCTGAAGCATGTTCCACTGCAGTTTGCTGGTAAGCCAGTCATTCTACTAAGGACCTGTTCCATATATTTTCACTGCTGTCATGGAAAACTGATTGCAAAACATTCTCTTTCATAGTTGCTTAAGTTTGTATTGCCTGTCAACTGGAGTTATCCTTTTTAATATTTTGGGGGAGTGGTGTTGGTAATGAAAGTTCATAATTGCAAAAAAATTTGATTTGCTTTTATTATCTTTCTATATTTCAATTAATCCCTTCTCTCATACAATTATAATAAAACACTTGGCATGCAGTTAAAATGGGAAAATGAAAAAAATGGAAGAGGGAAAGGTAGAGAGGGGACAGAGATGAAGAAGGACAAATAAGAGACAGGAGTAGAAGAGAAGAAAAAAGCTTACAAATTGATTTATTTTGAACACTGCAATTTCCATAATTCAACTTTTTTTATAATTTAACTACAGAAAACTTTTCATACATGAAGATCACTTCAGATCTATAATTAATACTTTGGAAATAATTTCAGCCCCTTTGACCCTTCCCTCTAATTGTATGGCTCCTTTCAGAACCTCCATTTAAGGAAAACCTTTAGGTCGGTCTTCATTTCTCTTCAAACTGGAATCACTCTATATTCTCCCAGCATATCCCTAGATGAGACTTTTCCTCCATCTCCCTTCCTTTTTCAGCACTCTTTATTCACCTCTTTTAGGAAACAATCTCCTCAAGGTAAGGGACCATCTTTCTTTTAATTTATATTTGTATCTCCATGGCATAGAACAATACCTGGAATATTGTGAATGCCTAATAAATGCTTGCTGATTGATTGACTGAACAGTATCATATTAGATATTGTAACCCTTGTGGGAAAAAAAAATTGTCATTTAGTTTATGGACCAAGACAAACAGAAACAACTAGAGAACACAATTAATCTTTTCCTTAAATCAGCATTAGTTTACCTTATTCAAAAGAACCAGCCCCATTCAAAAGACTCCCCCCTACAAAAATCATGAAATATAGAAATGCAAACATGTAAAATAAACAAATAAGGTGTTTCATCTAATCAACATTAAGTCATTCAATTTCCACGGTTTTTTCAGTGCCCACATACAGTCATAATCAAATTTCACCATGTAATCAAGAGGTCAATATTAGAATTACAATTGGGGTCTTTTAAATTTCATAATTGCTACATTTAGTCCTCAAATTCTGCAGATTAAAGCCACAGTGTCACTGCTATTTAGCAGCTAAAAACATAGACACCTACAATGATTTTATATATATATATATATATATGTATATATAAACATATTCATATATATATAAATATTTATGTATATATAATTTTGGAATAATTATAAATTATATATAAATTATAAAAATAAATTATAATGATGAAGTCAAAGGAGGCAGAGTTCAAGTCCAAGTATTTCCACTGAAATTAGCTCTCCTATAAGAAAGAAGTTAAACTTCTGCATAAGCTTATGTGTATTTCTAAAAGCCTCACATAATATTCATGTTTACAAGATATATGCTTAAGCTGTCCATATATCACTATGATAAATTATCAAATCTGTAAAAATTCTCATTACGTAGGCCTAAAAATAGTCTTTCACAATGCTGCCATCAAGTCCCCCCACCCCTATCCTCCAATGTAATCCTATTCCATTTAAATTCAATTTACGTCCAGATAAGAAGTATATAAATATATACATCCATATTTCCTTGTGAATACTAGGGTTCCTTCCTGCTAAAGCACTTTAAAAAATTTATAATATATATAATAGCATTTCCCTTTACATATTTTAAATGAAAGTTATGCAATGCATTTAGCATCTGAAAATTTCCAAGCTTAGTAATGAGAACTATTTTTTGCTTTTATTCCATCTTACTATAAATTAATTATACTAATTGTTCTGTTAATTCATTGTTCTGAACTGAAAGGATTTCAAATAGCAAACCACTCTAGTATCATTGCCAAAAAACTCACAAATGTAGTCACTAAGAGTGGGACATGGCTGAAACTACTGAAAAACAATAGCAACATAACCATACGTCTTTGTGTGTGTGTTTGTGTGTGTGTGTGTGTGTGTGTGTGTGTGTGTGTGTGTGTGTGTGTGTGTGTGTGTGTGTGTGTGTGTGTGTGTGTGTATAAACCAAATTGTTTAACTTGCTCAGCTTGTCAAGTGATGCCATAATATGATGACTTTTTTTAATTTTTATTTTCAATTGTGCTTAGCTAAGATTAAGATATTGCTTGTCTTCTAAAACAAGTTAAAATTTTGAGCATTTTAAATTTCTTGTGATCTTTAAATTTGATTTTAATTCATGTACAAATATTTTATTCTGATAAGCGCCTTTCCTTAAATTCTAGAAATGCATCCTACATTTTTTCAAACATTATCAAATATCAAATGATATTTTTCATTATTTTTTCTTCTCCCATTTCTAATGCTGCTACCAAACCAATCTTTCAAAGGAACATTTTTGGCCATATCACTGCTCTGCCCCCAAAGAAGGGAACTTCTCTCTTACTTCTAACTTTCTTTAATACTTGAATTCCTTCATATCTCAGCTCAACCTCCTAAACAATTCCTTTCCAAATATTCCCCTCCCTCTGCTTTCTGCCCAGAAACTGATGTCAACCCTGAAATTTGCTTTCCTTTTCTTTGTCTGTACTGTGCGGTTCATCCTTCAGTTTCAAAGAGAACACATGACATCACATTGCTATCTTCTTTTTTTTAGGTTTTTGCAAGGCAATGGGGTTAAGTGGTTTGCCCAAGGCCACGGAGCTAGGTAATTATTAAGTGTCTGAGGCCAGATTTGAACCCAGGTACTCCTGACTCCAGGGCCGGTGCTTTATCCACTGCTCCACCTAGCTGCCCCTATCACGTTGCTGTCTTAACTTTTACATGAATTGGATTTGTGAGACAGAGTTGCTTATTTGTTCAGTCTTTCAATCTTATCCAACTGTCTGTGATCCATTCAAGGTTTTATCACTGTCTCCTTAAATAAGAATGTAAACTCCTTAATTGCAGTGACTATTTCATTTTTGACTTTGTATTCCCAGAGTCTACACTAGTGCTTACCATATAAAAGGTATAATTATATTAACTTTTTGTTGATTTATTAGTATAAAATAGTGGATATATATATACACATATATATGCCTCATTAATCTGAAAAGTTTGTTCACCAATTACTTCAAAATGTATCACTGAAATTAGTTCCAAAGAAAAACATGATGAATGCATACCATTGCAAGATGGTAAGACTCTGTTCCAGGCAGGTTTTCCATCTGTACCAATCACACAAGTTATAGATGAAGGATCAACAATCTTATAACCAGAATCACACTGATAAGTCACAGTTGAGCCGAGTTTAAAGTCCGTTCCAATTCTTGTTCCATTCATTATATTTCCAGGGTCAAAACAGGCTTCTCGGGGCTTTTCTATAAAAGAAAGAAAGAAATATAATAGCCTAAGTACTCTATCAATTAATATCACTTCCACAAAACATGGGGGGGGGGGGGAAGGAAAGTATTTTGTTTCTTTTAAATAGTTTTGCTTTTTCTGATGTAAATCAGAAGGTGGATTGCAATTAGATTACCTGCTAGAGTGTTAGAACATTATTAAAAACTCAATCATCTAATTTTATATATTATTTTCTTTGGAAATTAATTTTTAGATGCTTTATTAATTTTTTCATTGATATTTCCCAATAGTATTTCCTGCCACCAGAACCCTGCATTGTAACAAACATGTACAGTTAAACTAAACAGATAAATTGAACTTGTCTTAAAATAGTGACTTTATTCTTGACCCATTGATCACTATTTTTCTATCTAGAATGGAGCTATCCTTATCTATGGATTTATAATTATACTGGAAAACACATCTAGGATCACATCAATCTTGCCATTTCAAGACTAGTTGACTCCATTTTTTTCAGCTTATCCAAATGAAGTTAGAGTGAATGGCACAAATATACAAAAAGAATCCTAAATTAGCTAAAGCAAGGAATTGGGAGAATTACATTCCTTTTCCTTCAGGAAGAAATGATGAAAAATTTTGTGACTTCTGTAATTCTAGGATCTTGAGTAGAAATTTGCACTATTAATTATTCCTTCTATGATACCTATGTGCACCTACAAAGCACACTCAGTAGTCAACTAATGATTGACTCTTTTGAAGTCAGATTAGAGTTTCATCAGGTTTTCTGACAATTTTAATTTATTTTGGCACTTTGGTTAGGGCCCACTAAACTTCTTTTCTTACTCTCTGGGGTCTTCTCACTCTGGAACATATTTCTACCATGCTGACCCCTTTCTTCACTGGTGAGTTACTTCTGGGACTGGAGATAAGGGCAAGAGTCTTCAATTTTGAGCCTGGGCCTAGTCTAGCTTGTTTCATTTCCCTCATGGCTGTGTGGTTGACTCTCCTGACTTCATAATTAGGCTTCTTTGTGGGTACTTTCTCCCCACACTTCCTGATTTTCAGTTACTTTTTATTTTTTTGTCTTCCCATTAGGATGCAAACTCCTTGAAAGACTGTCTTTTTGCCTGTATTTTTATCTCCAACACATTAGCATAGTACCTGGCAAATAGTAAATATTTAATTAATGTTTGTTATCTGTTTATCTTCCTGCCACTGACTCCAGTTTTCAAAATAGACTAAGCAAAGAAAGTACTTTCATTTTCATATGAACTGGAAAGGTCATTGTCTCATTCTTGTTTCAGCCCACTGGTTTTATCCATCACCCACTGTTTGTTCTTACTGCTTCTCTTCTATCAGATATCGATCATTTGAAAGCTGAAGAATATCCAAGGAAGGATATGGTCTATGCTAGTCTTCACCTCCAGCTAAGATAATGAAAGTCTTTCAGTAAATGTGAAGTTGGATTGAAGACACTAAAAAGGTTTAAGGAAGCCTTGTGTGTGTGGGGGGGGAAGTCTTAGAATTTGTGTGGGGTGGAAGAGGCATGTGCTTAAAGAGATAGCATGTGAGAGACAGATTTGTTCTGCTTGGATCCAGATGGTAGAAACAGGTAAACTATTAGGCAGACCTTTTAAGTTGCAGCAACAGATTGATGTTTGATTTTAGCAAGAAATTCTAAATATTTAGAATTTTTCAAAAGTGGATATTACTGCCTTAGGATGCAGAGAGTTCCCCATCGGGATGGGATGAAGATGAGTTTTTATATAAGTCTGGATGAACTCTTGTGAGGTAACTGTCAAAGTGATTGTTGTTCAGATATGGATTAGACTGGATAAAGTGCTGAGAAATTGTGATTTTGTAAACTTTCACTCTATCATTTTCCTTCCACCCCTGTGCAGCATAAATTTTGCTCTTTATCTTATATTTTAGATAAAACTTTTGTACATCCATTTCCCTTTTAAAATGCTATCCATATTAAATCCTTGCTATATGCCTTTCGGAATGGGCTTTCAGATTTATACTAAGTAAGAAAACACATTGGATGTTCCAGGGCAAAATAATGATCTTATATGATGTTGTCTTAGTTAACTTAATTTCTTAATTTTTGTTTCTACCCTTGAAGTAAATGCTTTCTCTATCTTTGTACTGATTCAAAATTAATCATTTTTAACAGCAAATTTCTCCAAGTACTAGGTTTTTATATGAACTATAGAGAGAAGGAATTCACTAGTAACTTAGCCTTTCATCATTTGTATTTTCATTTTCATTCATGCAAATTCAACTTATATTCTCACCTCAAAGTGTTTGGTAATTCCAACAGCAAGTGAAACTATGTTTTAAAATTAACATAGGACTTCAGACCACCTACACAAAGTAGACAACTAGTATTTAGTTAAAAGTCTAATATTGCTTGATCACTGAAAGTCATGATAGTGCTTTTAAATTCTTTGTCTAATTGATATAGTCCCAAGGATATAAAAGAAAAAACAGGACCCAAAATTTGATGGTATGACCTGGCATGGGTCTTGCCTGCTTGATGTACTTCCACATAAGGTCAATTTCTCTAGATAATCATAGAAATATTAAAAATCTTTTTAATCTATTGTTTGATTAAAATTCTACTTATCTTTGGTTTTTCATTTTATAACACATTTCACTTAGCAAGTGTCTTTCTCTAATGGTCCTCTATCTTTAATATTTAGCTTCTTATATACAGCTGTAAATTTCATGTAAGTGGTAATAAATCACTAGTACACTGTTTGGATAGATACTGTCATTTTTTTTCTTTCTAATTTCTTTCTAGTTTTCTTTCTAGTTTTTTCTTTCTAGTTTCTGTGGTTTACCCTCTGGGTCAGATTTGCTATATTTAGAATTCTTTTTGTACTATGCTTCTCTGATATCTGACTAGTTTGTATTTGTCAAGTCAAGATGTCTAGTTGCACATCATGATGTTTTTTGTTTTTGTGTTTTCCATTAATTTTCTTTTGTTGTCTTAGGAAAAGTAGTATCATTTGCTTCACTGATTACAACATACACCTGACCTTTGGTGGTGGAAATAAGAGTTGCTTGGTCTACATTTTTCATAGTTTTAGATTTATTGTAGCAATAAATAATCAGCATTCAAAACATAAAATGTTTAGAATGTTCTTTGGTGGTCTATTCTAGTCGTTACCTCCAAATATATCTCTTAGCACAATAGAAAAATAGAATTGAATTTTGAAATGATTTTTCCATTACTCCAGCAGATATATGATCTCAACGACAAAAGTATTCTCTCTAACAATGAAAATGATAGCCTATCAATGACTGGTCATCCTTTGTGACTTTTGTTCGTGTCATATCACTATTCCTAAGGAAGTTAATTAAATATTTTCTTGACATTATTGATGAGTCTAATGGACCATGTTTGCTATTCTTCAATTATCTCTCATTTGTTATCTGACTACACAGTTTACATTATTTGCCATATGACTATGTTATTTTGATTATATCTTACTTTGCAGACAACATTTAAATTGTTCCTGCATAACTGTTTGTTAAGTTTTTTATTATTACAAATAAATCTGCTGTTATTAAATGATTAATTGGATAAGAATATGACTGATTGGGAAAAAGTAAGAAAACATCCAATTACACAAAAGAAGTTTGCTTCTAAGTTTGTCAAAACATGGTAGATTCCCTAGTGCTTTTAGATATATCTAGAATGTACATAAAAAAACTTTGGCTGCTGAAATAACTAGCCTTATTTTTCAATTCCTCAGTTTACACACTTAGATTAACTTCTCCACCAGAGAAATTACCTCTTAATTGTTGTTTATTTTTTTTGGTCCCAGGTGAGAAGAATTTCAAAGAATCATAAATTTTAAAGTAGATTGAGTTCTTATCATTTTATTTTTTAATATTATTCAAATAGTTCCCTGAAAATAAGTTCAGAAGTACATATAAGATTGTTTTAATAGGCACATACCCAAGATATTTCCTTAGAGGATTCTCAGATTATGTAGGAATTCCACTCATGAAAAGTGACAAAGGAAGAAAAGATAATATTTTTTACCAGTATTTAGAGCAACTTATGTATCTTATGCAAACCAGTCAAAGAGAAAGTAAAAATACAGCATGGTGGTGATTATTTTGGGGAGGGAGTAGGGCATAAAGGAATAGAGGTACCCAGAAAATATAATCATCATCTGTGTCATTCATGGAGAATGAAACTAATAGTTGTCAAAAGTGACTTTTTTATTTTCCAGATGAAAAATTCTAAAGACAACTTTAAGGTACTGAATTCTGTATTGTAATCAATTAATATGTTCATATTACAATTTAAAAATTTAATCTTCTTAATAAATAAAATATTTTAAACTGAATTTTCATAACTTTCATAACTGTTTTAGGAATTTACTTAGGAATATCCTATTCTTCTCAAAGGATAACAACATAGAAATATATAATAGGGCTTTCCAAACTAAAGGAAAGACCATTTAAAAAAATAGTTTAAAATAAATGAATTAGCTTCCTTCAACATTATGAATGGATAAACTAAAAAAATAATACCTTTAAATTCAATGGCAAATCCAGATAGGCCAACTGAAGCATCACTTCGAAAAGCCAAAAAAAGACTATTTCCACTGCTTTCTATCCTTTCTGGTGCCTGAGAACCTTGAAAACTCCCAATTAAAGGACTATTGGAATCTTCACCTTCATAGATATGAAGAAAATCATAACTTGGTTCCATGTTGAAACTAAAAGAAAAAGAAAATTCTGATTAGTATGTGTATTAATGCTCTCTCTACCTCTTTGACCCATGCATACAAACAGTAACATGAATGTATGTGGAAATTAACTCCCACTGTTCAGAGAGTCAGCAAAGATTGATTAAAAATAATAATAAGCACTTTCCTTTCCTCAAAATTTGAATCTAGGGGAAGTTCAGGTAGTATTATAAGATAAAGGCATCATGAACTACAAGCTAATAAATGCAGGGATCAGTCCTTTGAACTTTGGTGAACTTATTTGAATTGATTTCCTTACATAGTAGAATGATTTCTACCTCATTTTATATCACTCACATTGGTTTCAGAACAATCCATCTTCTTTATGACTGTCCATAACAAATTTACTTTTCATTACTTTTGGGTATATACACCATACATTTGAATTGAATGGACAAATATTTTTGATAGTTACCAAGTTTTTTTTTTTCTCTCAGCAGAACATATTTCATGTTGCTGAAATGTATCACGGTATTCTAAAGCATATGCCAAGACTTACACCAAAGATGGAGGAAGTTATTGTGAGAAAAAAATATATGAGGCAGTTGTTTAATGCTAATTGAACAGTTGATATACTTTTCGCGATTTTTTTGACAACTGCACACAAAAAGTGTTATAGTGAAACAACAATTATGGTATATTTATTAAAGATGTTAACCAGTGGGGAAAATGATAGGTAGTAGAGCATAAAGAGCCCCAGAACTTCTTGATCCCATCAGTGAGCAAATCAATTAACGACAGCTAAGGACCCCCAGAGAAAATCATCTGTTTTTTCCTCTGTTCTTTATTGTTATATTTAAAGCATATTTAAGTATTATTTAGACAGCATTTTTCAAAAGTAAGTAAAATACATAATCTTCACATAGACTACCCTTACTTATAATCTAAGTATGGCATTGTGAATTGCAAAATATAAAAATAAGTTCATATAGAACATAGGACATAGCTAGCTAGCTAGATAGATATGTCTTTAGATTTATAGATATAGATATTTCTACATAGAATTCTCTCCATTTGTTTGTGTGAGATTGTGTGAATGTGTGCATGTGTGTGTATGAAGGGGCATTTTGAGATTAATATTTCCTACCAGCATCCAGAATCTACTATTTCTTATTGTATTCATCATGGCTCCAACATATTTGCATATGTAGTGAGAGTCATTTATGACAGTTCACCATGTCTTGTATCTCATGTAATCAGGGATGTAACAGATTATGATTGATTATAATTACAAAACAAACAAAAACACCCACTAATAAAAACTTTGGGGGAAAGGGAAATGACAATGTAGATCTTGCAATAGTGCTCAGATATTTGGAAGGTTCATCAGATTTTGTGTGTGTGTATAGTTGCTCATTTCTTATATTTTATGATAATGAAAGAGATATGAATATCACTTTTTTGCTACTGGTCATTTATTGATCTTCAGATAACATTCGTGTCCCACATTCTATAGGGATTTAGAAAATCCATCTAACAGTTAAGATTTGCTAATCTATTATGGTGGCACCATATTTCTATATTAGATGAGAATAAAGAGAACAGTGAGAAATATGTGATCCACAGAAAGACATATGGAATCACTATATTCTGGGTCAAGTCAATATAAAATCAAATGGGAAGCTAATTTGTAGTAATGAAATTCATAAATATCCTGAAAGATGATTGACTTTGGAAATCTTCATGAACTGGTTCTTGAAACTGAAAGTGAAGAGAAATCAATTCTTCAGGCATTTGTACTGGTGAGGCCCTTTCTCTACTAGCAACATTTTTTTCCACAAAGGAACAGGGTCCTTGAGTCATAAAAGATAACATGAAAAGTTGATTACCAGTATAAAGGTCAGCCTTTTAAGTGATCCAGATTGGGGGGGGAGGACAAATTTTGTGTAGAGGATTTACCTATAGTTCCCCTCTGTATTTATCTAGCATCCTTACAAACTGTCTGCTAGGTTGATATAATAGAACACAGTGTGAGATTGCATCATCAATAAATTCAAAGCATGCTAGCTTGTCATTACTACGCACAAAATCCAAAGACATAAATATGAAAGAAATATTGACAAACTTCATTAAAATGATAGTTTCCAGGGCAGGTGATTTATTTGCTTTTTTTGTTTTGTTTTGTTTTAGTTTTTGCAAGGCAATAGGGTTAAGTGGCTTGCCCAAGGCCACACAGCTAGGTAATTATTAAGTGTCTGAGGCCGGATTTGAACTCAGGTACTCCTGACTCCAGGGGTCTGTGCTCTATCCACTGTGCCACCTAGCTGCCCCGCAGGTGATTTGTTTAAACATTAAATAAATATGTGAAACCTAATGTATTCAATATATTGGAGACTGAAATATAATTGGTCAGTTTAGATAAGGAAATACATCGTGGGACTCTAGTGGATATAGTTTAGATAGGAGCATCATATAATTGCATTAAAATCTGAAAGCAAAATTTAAAGATGGAAAAGAAATCCTTGATTTTTAAAAGGGGGAATATTTTTTTCAACAGATTCTATAAAACAATTTTAGGAATAATATTAATAACTTGAATTTTTAAAATAGATTAGCAGAATCTATTTTGAAAAATTGAGACTTTTAATAATGTTTAAAACTAATTAAACCTTTATCAGTAATCAGATTCTTAGAAAGGTTCCCCCCCCACACTTCTAAAAAGGTCAGTGCTATCTTCATGTTAATATCAATACTAACCTTGGGAATTTTAGTAGATTAATATTATAAAGAAATTAGTTATCATGAAATGCAGATATTACATTAAGAAATGTATAAAGGGTCTTTAAATCACTTTTTTCAATTATTTTTCCTAAATATTCTATGAATTAAGTTTTGTCTGATGGAACCAATCATGTCTGTTTTAGTGTTTTAAAACTCAGCTTTGTATATCATACATGGATTTTTTTTTTTGCTTCTTGTACATATTTTGGCACAGAGAAGGGTCATAAAATAAAATCACCTATTTTTTCCCCCTGTCATTCTCAATACTTATGTAGAAGATAATAGATATATATATTTTGGGAATCAGCCAAAAGTGGAAGTAGGAACATTATTAAGTGATAAATAGTGTACTTTTTTTGGTGTGACATTTAAAACCCTGCTAAATAAAAGTATTTCTCTAGACATGCTACCTTTTGAAAATCAGGGCAATGACAAAGTCTGGGTTTACTTTTATTCTCCAGTCACATTCTTTCCCAGGAGGATATGGTTGTGGGTAGTTAGGTGATAAAATGACACCTGCTGGTCCTGTCAGATTTCCTCCACATGCAGCTGTCACAAAAGAGGAAAGGGTTGGGAAGAGAAAAAGAAGCTGATCAATTATGTTAAACTCTACACCATATACCTATTATTGAAAAATACATATTCCTTGATAATATTCTCACACCCAACCCTTCAGTCATTATTTTGCCCTCTGATATTCGATAAGTCTATACATTTTTTCCAGTTTTCAGTTAATCATATGCATTGTCTCTGCCCTAAACTCATATTTTTTCTTAGAATTTAATTTTCATCATTAAAAAAAGCAAAAGCACAGAACCTATTATTTTGAATTGTATCTCTGCCAATTCACAAATCAAAATTATATCTTTTCTTCCATGCTGATTTTCTTAGTCATTTTGTTACAAAAATCATCATCAAGTATTTAATTTCCAGAAAAATTTGTATCACTGTAAAGTTCATGTTTTACATGCCATATTCAAGTTAATACTTCATTCAGTTTATATAATCATAGAACAAGAGCTGGAAAGGGACCTCAAAGCCGTCTAGTACAATTTCCTTATTTTACAGATAAGAAAACTGAGACTTGTGGAGACTACATGCCCTACTTTGTCCAAGGTAACAGTGTGAGGAGTGAGATTTGAACATAGACCCTTTTAGTCTGGAATCTATATATTTCCTATTATATCTACCTTGAATTTAATATTAATGTTTATGAATTATCACTTAAGTGACATAAGTAGATATAAATCATATAGTTTATCTATGTATGTGTAATATGTAATATATAACAGTATAATAAAATTATTATCACAATAATTTTTAGGTATAAGTATAGGAATCAGACTGGTGATTTAACCACTGAAGAAATTTTCTCTACCAATTAGGGTCAGTAACTTCTCTGCAATACATAGAGTACCTAGAGATTTGAATCAGGGTCAAACAATTTGACCAAAAATTGGGACTTGAACTCTGTTCTTTCTTTCACAGAAACCTGATATCTATGCTACAGAGTTCCATACTTACATAACATTTTATATTTTAAGAATTATTTTAGAGAATAAGAAATGCAATTTAAAAATCAATTTCCCAAGAGAGAGGTTATTTTTCTAGTATATTATGTGGACAATTTACTTTTTCATTCGATATACCCTTATTGAGATTCTACCAGCTAGGACAAAGCTATATGATGAAATATCACCAAAACCCAAGACCATTCGATCCTAGCAAGGTCACTTTTAACACAGATGTTGGTAAAGAAGCTTGTGTGCAATCAATGCAATCAAAGTTAGAAGGAATGCAGAAAAGTAGGAAACAATTTTCACATATAGCAGTAAAGGACTCGTTTATAAAATAGAGAACTGAGTCAAATTTATAAGAATATAAGTCATTCTCCAATTGATAAATGATCAAAGGATAAGAACAATTTTCAGATGAAGAAATTAAATCCATTTATAGTCATGTGAAAAAATACTCCAAATTATTATTGATTATAGAAATGCAAATTAAACAACTCCAAGATACCACCTCACACCTATCATATTGACTAAAATGATAAAAAGGAAGAATGATCAATTTTAGAGAGAATGTCGGAA